>NC_138081.1:600000-1144000 GCF_964212035.1 Myotis nattereri
TTTCACTTGAATTTGCTTTCAAATATTAGGAATTCATGTTTATACAGCTCAAAATTAGTGTAGAAAGACTGTAAGTGAGGACTATACTGCTTATGTTTACAACTGAGGCTGAATTTCTCGAGCGTCTTTTTGGTGAATCAGTTAATATCCTGACGTTTCCGGTAATACTTGTAAGAAAACTGTCTAATTGTGGTATAAGTCTTAAAATACGCATTTAGAGTTTCCAGAAATGATTTCAAACTTGTAATAAGCACTTGAAATAAAAGTAAGTAGGTTCTTATTACATACCCTGCCGTTTTCAATCACTGACATTACCCGTGGAAAGCAGGGAAATGACCAGAAAACTGATAATATTTACAACTCCGGCCACTTTAGCGAGCGTTTTCACTTGAATTTGCTTTCAAATATTAGGAATTCATGTTTATACAGCTCAAAATTAGTGTAGAAAGACTGTAAGTGAGGACTATACTGCTTATGTTTACAACTGAGGCTGAATTTCTCGAGCGTCTTTTTGGTGAATCAGTTAATATCCTGACGGTTCCAGTAATACTTGTAAGAAAACTGTCTAATTGCGGTATAAGTCTTAAAATACGCATTTAGAGTTTCCAGAAATGATTTAAAACTTGTAATAAGCACTTGAAATAAAAGTAAGTAGGTTCTTAATACATACCCTGCCGTGTTCAATCACTGACATTACCCGTGGAAAGCTGGGAAATGACCTGAAATCTGATAATACTAACAACTCCGGGCACTTTAGCGAGCGTTTTCACTTGAATTTGCTTTCAAATATTAGGAATTCATGTTTATACAGCTCAAAATTAGTGTAGAAAGACTGTAAGTGAGGACTATACTGCTTATGCTTACAATTGAGGCCGAATTTCTCGAGCGTCTTTTTGGTGAATCAGTTAATATCCTGACGGTTCCAGTACATACTTGTAAGAAAACTCTCTAATTGTGGTATAAGTCTTAAAATACGCATTTAGAGTTTCCAGAAATGATTTCAAACTTGTAATAAGCACTTGAAATAAAAGTAAGTAGGTTCTTATTACATACCCTGCCGTTTTCAATCACTGACATTACCCGTGGAAAGCAGGGAAATGACCAGAAAACTGATAATATTTACAACTCCGGCCACTTTAGCGAGCGTTTTCACTTGAATTTGCTTTCAAATATTAGGAATTCATGTTTATACAGCTCAAAATTAGTGTCGAAAGACTGTAAGTGAGGACTATACTGCTTATGTTTACAACTGAGGCTAAATTTCTCGAGCGTCTTTTTGGTGAATCAGTTAATATCCTGACGGTTCCAGTAATACTTGTAAGAAAACTGTCTAATTGCGGTATAAGTCTTAAAATACGCATTTAGAGTTTCCAGAAATGATTTAAAACTTGTAATAAGCACTTGAAATAAAAGTAAGTAGGTTCTTAATACATACCCTGCCGTGTTCAAACACTGACATTACCCGTGGAAAGCTGGGAAATGACCTGAAAACTGATAATACTAACAACTCCGGGCACTTTAGGGATTGTTTTCACTTGAATTTGCTTTCAAATACTAGGAATTCATGTTTCTATAGCTCAAAATTAGTGTACAAAGACTGTAAGTGAGGACTATACTGCTCATGTTTATAATTGAGGCGGAATTTCTCGAGCGTCTTATTGGTGAATCAGGTAATATCCTGACGGTTCCAGTACATACTTGTAAGAAAACTCTCTAATTGTGGTATAACTCTTAAAATACGCATTTACAGTTTCCAGAAATGATTTAAAACTTGTAATAAGAACTTGAAATAAAAGTAAGTAGGTTCTTAATACATACCCTGCCGTGTTCAATCACTGACATTACCCGTGGAAAGCAGGGAAATGACCAGAAAACTGATAATATTTACAACTCCAGCCACTTTAGCGAGCGTTTTCACTTGAATTTGCTTTCAAATATTAGGAATTCATGTTTATACAGCTCAAAATTAGTGTCGAAAGACTGTAAGTGAGGACTATACTGCTTATGTTTACAACTGAGGCTCAATTTCTCGAGCGTCTTTTTGGTGAATCAGTTAATATCCTGACGGTTCCAGTAATACTTGTAAGAAAACTGTCTAATTGCGGTATAAGTCTTAAAATACGCATTTAGAGTTTCCAGAAATGATTTAAAACTTGTAATAAGCACTTGAAATAAAAGTAAGTAGGTTCTTAATACATACCCTGCCGTGTTCAATCACTGACATTACCCGTGGAAAGCTGGGAAATGTCCTGAAAACTGATAATACTAACAACTCCGGGCACTTTAGCGAGCGTTTTCACTTGAATTTGCTTTCAAATATTAGGAATTCATGTTTATACAGCTCAAAATTAGTGTAGAAAGACTGTAAGTGAGGACTATACTGCTTATGCTTACAATTGAGGCCGAATTTCTCGAGCGTCTTTTTGGTGAATCAGTTAATATCCTGACGGTTCCAGTACATACTTGTAAGAAAACTCTCTAATTGTGGTATAAGTCTTAAAATACGCATTTAGAGTTTCCAGAAATGATTTCAAACTTGTAATAAGCACTTGAAATAAAAGTAAGTAGGTTCTTAATACATACCCTGCCGTGTTCAATCACTGACATTACCCGTGGAAAGCTGGGAAATGACCTGAAAACTGATAATACTAACAACTCCGGGCACTTTAGGGATTGTTTTCACTTGAATTTGCTTTCAAATACTAGGAATTCATGTTTCTATAGCTCAAAATTAGTGTAGAAAGACTGTAAGTGAGGACTATACTGCTCATGTTTATAATTGAGGCGGAATTTCTCAAGCGTCTTATTGGTGAATCAGGTAATATCCTGACGGTTCCAGTACATACTTGTAAGAAAACTCTCTAATTGTGGTATAACTCTTAAAATACGCATTTACAGTTTCCAGAAATGATTTAAAACTTGTAATAAGAACTTGAAATAAAAGTAAGTAGGTTCTTAATACATACCCTGCCGTGTTCAATCACTGACATTACCCGTGGAAAGCAGGGAAATGACCAGAAAACTGATAATATTTACAACTCCGGCCACTTTAGCGAGCGTTTTCACTTGAATTTCCTTTAAAATATTACGAATTCAAGTTTATACAGCTCAAAATTAGTGTAGAAAGACTGTAAGTGAGGACTCTACTGCTTATGTTTACAATTGAGGCCGAATTTCTCGAGCGTCTTTTTGGTGAATCTGTTAATATCCTGACGGTTCCAGTACATACTTGTAAGAACACTCTCTAATTGTGGTATAAGTCTTAAAATACGCATTTAGAGTTTACAGAAATGATTTCAAACTTGTAATAAGCACTTGAAATAAAAGTAAGTAGGTTCTTACTACATACCCTGCCGTTTTCAATCACTGACATTACCCGTGGAAAGCAGGGAAATGACCAGAAAACTGAAAATATTTACAACTCCGGGCACTTTAGGGAGTGTTTTTACTTGAATTTGCTTTCAAATACTAGGAATTCATGTTTATACAGCTCAAAATTAGTGTAGAAAGACTGTAAGTGAGGACTATACTGCTTATGCTTACAATTGAGGCCGAATTGCTCGAGCGTCTTATTGGTGAATCAGTTAATATCCTGACGGTTCCAGTACATACTTGTAAGAAAACTCTCTAATTGTGGTATAAGTCTTAAAATACGCATTTAGAGTTTCCAGAAATGATTTCAAACTTGTAATAAGCACTTGAAATAAAAGTAAGTAGGTTCTTATTACATACCCTGCCGTTTTCAATCACTGACATTACCCGTGGAAAGCAGGGAAATGACCAGAAAACTGATAATATTTACAACTCCGGCCACTTTAGCGAGCGTTTTCACTTGAATTTGCTTTCAAATATTAGGAATTCATGTTTATACAGCTCAAAATTAGTGTAGAAAGACTGTAAGTGAGGACTATACTGCTTATGTTTACAACTGAGGCTGAATTTCTCGAGCGTCTTTTTGGTGAATCAGTTAATATCCTGACGTTTCCGGTAATACTTGTAAGAAAACTGTCTAATTGTGGTATAAGTCTTAAAATACGCATTTAGAGTTTCCAGAAATGATTTCAAACTTGTAATAAGCACTTGAAATAAAAGTAAGTAGGTTCTTATTACATACCCTGCCGTTTTCAATCACTGACATTACCCGTGGAAAGCAGGGAAATGACCAGAAAACTGATAATATTTACAACTCCGGCCACTTTAGCGAGCGTTTTCACTTGAATTTGCTTTCAAATATTAGGAATTCATGTTTATACAGCTCAAAATTAGTGTAGAAAGACTGTAAGTGAGGACTATACTGCTTATGTTTACAACTGAGGCTGAATTTCTCGAGCGTCTTTTTGGTGAATCAGTTAATATCCTGACGGTTCCAGTAATACTTGTAAGAAAACTGTCTAATTGCGGTATAAGTCTTAAAATACGCATTTAGAGTTTCCAGAAATGATTTAAAACTTGTAATAAGCACTTGAAATAAAAGTAAGTAGGTTCTTAATACATACCCTGCCGTGTTCAATCACTGACATTACCCGTGGAAAGCTGGGAAATGACCTGAAAACTGATAATACTAACAACTCCGGGCACTTTAGCGAGCGTTTTCACTTGAATTTGCTTTCAAATATTAGGAATTCATGTTTATACAGCTCAAAATTAGTGTAGAAAGACTGTAAGTGAGGACTATACTGCTTATGCTTACAATTGAGGCCGAATTTCTCGAGCGTCTTATTGGTGAATCAGTTAATATCCTGACGGTTCCAGTACATACTTGTAAGAAAACTCTCTAATTGTGGTATAAGTCTTAAAATACGCATTTAGAGTTTCCAGAAATGATTTCAAACTTGTAATAAGCACTTGAAATAAAAGTAAGTAGGTTCTTAATACATACCCTGCCGTGTTCAATCACTGACATTACCCGTGGAAAGCTGGGAAATGACCTGAAAACTGATAATACTAACAACTCCGGGCACTTTAGGGATTGTTTTCACTTGAATTTGCTTTCAAATACTAGGAATTCATGTTTCTATAGCTCAAAATTAGTGTAGAAAGACTGTAAGTGAGGACTATACTGCTCATGTTTATAATTGAGGCGGAATTTCTCGAGCGTCTTATTGGTGAATCAGGTAATATCCTGACGGTTCCAGTACATACTTGTAAGAAAACTCTCTAATTGTGGTATAACTCTTAAAATACGCATTTACAGTTTCCAGAAATGATTTAAAACTTGTAATAAGAACTTGAAATAAAAGTAAGTAGGTTCTTAATACATACCCTGCCGTGTTCAATCACTGACATTACCCGTGGAAAGCAGGGAAATGACCAGAAAACTGATAATATTTACAACTCCAGCCACTTTAGCGAGCGTTTTCACTTGAATTTGCTTTCAAATATTAGGAATTCATGTTTATACAGCTCAAAATTAGTGTCGAAAGACTGTAAGTGAGGACTATACTGCTTATGTTTACAACTGAGGCTGAATTTCTCGAGCGTCTTTTTGGTGAATCAGTTAATATCCTGACGGTTCCAGTAATACTTGTAAGAAAACTGTCTAATTGCGGTATAAGTCTTAAAATACGCATTTAGAGTTTCCAGAAATGATTTAAAACTTGTAATAAGCACTTGAAATAAAAGTAAGTAGGTTCTTAATACATACCCTGCCGTGTTCAATCACTGACATTACCCGTGGAAAGCTGGGAAATGTCCTGAAAACTGATAATACTAACAACTCCGGGCACTTTAGCGAGCGTTTTCACTTGAATTTGCTTTCAAATATTAGGAATTCATGTTTATACAGCTCAAAATTAGTGTAGAAAGACTGTAAGTGAGGACTATACTGCTTATGCTTACAATTGAGGCCGAATTTCTCGAGCGTCTTTTTGGTGAATCAGTTAATATCCTGACGGTTCCAGTACATACTTGTAAGAAAACTCTCTAATTGTGGTATAAGTCTTAAAATACGCATTTAGAGTTTCCAGAAATGATTTCAAACTTGTAATAAGCACTTGAAATAAAAGTAAGTAGGTTCTTATTACATACCCTGCCGTTTTCAATCACTGACATTACCCGTGGAAAGCAGGGAAATGACCAGAAAACTGATAATATTTACAACTCCGGCCACTTTAGCGAGCGTTTTCACTTGAATTTGCTTTCAAATATTAGGAATTCATGTTTATACAGCTCAAAATTAGTGTCGAAAGACTGTAAGTGAGGACTATACTGCTTATGTTTACAACTGAGGCTGAATTTCTCGAGCGTCTTTTTGGTGAATCAGTTAATATCCTGACGGTTCCAGTAATACTTGTAAGAAAACTGTCTAATTGCGGTATAAGTCTTAAAATACGCATTTAGAGTTTCCAGAAATGATTTAAAACTTGTAATAAGCACTTGAAATAAAAGTAAGTAGGTTCTTAATACATACCCTGCCGTGTTCAATCACTGACATTACCCGTGGAAAGCTGGGAAATGACCTGAAAACTGATAATACTAACAACTCCGGGCACTTTAGGGATTGTTTTCACTTGAATTTGCTTTCAAATACTAGGAATTCATGTTTCTATAGCTCAAAATTAGTGTAGAAAGACTGTAAGTGAGGACTATACTGCTCATGTTTATAATTGAGGCGGAATTTCTCGAGCGTCTTATTGGTGAATCAGGTAATATCCTGACGGTTCCAGTACATACTTGTAAGAAAACTCTCTAATTGTGGTATAACTCTTAAAATACGCATTTACAGTTTCCAGAAATGATTTAAAACTTGTAATAAGAACTTGAAATAAAAGTAAGTAGGTTCTTAATACATACCCTGCCGTGTTCAATCACTGACATTACCCGTGGAAAGCAGGGAAATGACCAGAAAACTGATAATATTTACAACTCCGGCCACTTTAGCGAGCGTTTTCACTTGAATTTCCTTTAAAATATTACGAATTCAAGTTTATACAGCTCAAAATTAGTGTAGAAAGACTGTAAGTGAGGACTCTACTGCTTATGTTTACAATTGAGGCCGAATTTCTCGAGCGTCTTTTTGGTGAATCTGTTAATATCCTGACGGTTCCAGTACATACTTGTAAGAACACTCTCTAATTGTGGTATAAGTCTTAAAATACGCATTTAGACTTTACAGAAATGATTTCAAACTTGTAATAAGCACTTGAAATAAAAGTAAGTAGGTTCTTACTACATACCCTGCCGTTTTCAATCACTGACATTACCCGTGGAAAGCAGGGAAATGACCAGAAAACTGAAAATATTTACAACTCCGGGCACTTTAGGGAGTGTTTTTACTTGAATTTGCTTTCAAATACTAGGAATTCATGTTTATACAGCTCAAAATTAGTGTAGAAAGACTGTAAGTGAGGACTATACTGCTTATGCTTACAATTGAGGCCGAATTTCTCGAGCGTCTTATTGGTGAATCAGTTAATATCCTGACGGTTCCAGTACATACTTGTAAGAAAACTCTCTAATTGTGGTATAAGTCTTAAAATACGCATTTAGAGTTTCCAGAAATGATTTCAAACTTGTAATAAGCACTTGAAATAAAAGTAAGTAGGTTCTTATTACATACCCTGCCGTTTTCAATCACTGACATTACCCGTGGAAAGCAGGGAAATGACCAGAAAACTGATAATATTTACAACTCCGGCCACTTTAGCGAGCGTTTTCACTTGAATTTGCTTTCAAATATTAGGAATTCATGTTTATACAGCTCAAAATTAGTGTAGAAAGACTGTAAGTGAGGACTATACTGCTTATGTTTACAACTGAGGCTGAATTTCTCGAGCGTCTTTTTGGTGAATCAGTTAATATCCTGACGTTTCCGGTAATACTTGTAAGAAAACTGTCTAATTGTGGTATAAGTCTTAAAATACGCATTTAGAGTTTCCAGAAATGATTTCAAACTTGTAATAAGCACTTGAAATAAAAGTAAGTAGGTTCTTATTACATACCCTGCCGTTTTCAATCACTGACATTACCCGTGGAAAGCAGGGAAATGACCAGAAAACTGATAATATTTACAACTCCGGCCACTTTAGCGAGCGTTTTCACTTGAATTTGCTTTCAAATATTAGGAATTCATGTTTATACAGCTCAAAATTAGTGTAGAAAGACTGTAAGTGAGGACTATACTGCTTATGTTTACAACTGAGGCTGAATTTCTCGAGCGTCTTTTTGGTGAATCAGTTAATATCCTGACGGTTCCAGTAATACTTGTAAGAAAACTGTCTAATTGCGGTATAAGTCTTAAAATACGCATTTAGAGTTTCCAGAAATGATTTAAAACTTGTAATAAGCACTTGAAATAAAAGTAAGTAGGTTCTTAATACATACCCTGCCGTGTTCAATCACTGACATTACCCGTGGAAAGCTGGGAAATGACCTGAAAACTGATAATACTAACAACTCCGGGCACTTTAGCGAGCGTTTTCACTTGAATTTGCTTTCAAATATTAGGAATTCATGTTTATACAGCTCAAAATTAGTGTAGAAAGACTGTAAGTGAGGACTATACTGCTTATGCTTACAATTGAGGCCGAATTTCTCGAGCGTCTTATTGGTGAATCAGTTAATATCCTGACGGTTCCAGTACATACTTGTAAGAAAACTCTCTAATTGTGGTATAAGTCTTAAAATACGCATTTAGAGTTTCCAGAAATGATTTCAAACTTGTAATAAGCACTTGAAATAAAAGTAAGTAGGTTCTTAATACATACCCTGCCGTGTTCAATCACTGACATTACCCGTGGAAAGCTGGGAAATGACCTGAAAACTGATAATACTAACAACTCCGGGCACTTTAGGGAGTGTTTTCACTTGAATTTGCTTTCAAATACTAGGAATTCATGTTTCTATAGCTCAAAATTAGTGTAGAAAGACTGTAAGTGAGGACTATACTGCTCATGTTTATAATTGAGGCGGAATTTCTCGAGCGTCTTATTGGTGAATCAGGTAATATCCTGACGGTTCCAGTACATACTTGTAAGAAAACTCTCTAATTGTGGTATAACTCTTAAAATACGCATTTACAGTTTCCAGAAATGATTTAAAACTTGTAATAAGAACTTGAAATAAAAGTAAGTAGGTTCTTAATACATACCCTGCCGTGTTCAATCACTGACATTACCCGTGGAAAGCAGGGAAATGACCAGAAAACTGATAATATTTACAACTCCGGCCACTTTAGCGAGCGTTTTCACTTGAATTTCCTTTAAAATTATACGAATTCAAGTTTATACAGCTCAAAATTAGTGTAGAAAGACTGTAAGTGAGGACTCTACTGCTTATGTTTACAATTGAGGCCGAATTTCTCGAGCGTCTTTTTGGTGAATCTGTTAATATCCTGACGGTTCCAGTACATACTTGTAAGAACACTCTCTAATTGTGGTATAAGTCTTAAAATACGCATTTAGAGTTTCCAGAAATGATTTCAAACTTGTAATAAGCACTTGAAATAAAAGTAAGTAGGTTCTTATTACATACCCTGCCGTTTTCAATCACTGACATTACCCGTGCAAAGCAGGGAAATGACCAGAAAACTGATAATATTTACAACTCCGGCCACTTTAGCGAGCGTTTTCACTTGAATTTGCTTTCAAATATTAGGAATTCATGTTTATACAGCTCAAAATTAGTGTCGAAAGACTGTAAGTGAGGACTATACTGCTTATGTTTACAACTGAGGCTGAATTTCTCGAGCGTCTTTTTGGTGAATCAGTTAATATCCTGACGGTTCCAGTAATACTTGTAAGAAAACTGTCTAATTGCGGTATAAGTCTTAAAATACGCATTTAGAGTTTCCAGAAATGATTTAAAACTTGTAATAAGCACTTGAAATAAAAGTAAGTAGGTTCTTAATACATACCCTGCCGTGTTCAATCACTGACATTACCCGTGGAAAGCTGGGAAATGACCTGAAAACTGATAATACTAACAACTCCGGGCACTTTAGGGATTGTTTTCACTTGAATTTGCTTTCAAATACTAGGAATTCATGTTTCTATAGCTCAAAATTAGTGTAGAAAGACTGTAAGTGAGGACTATACTGCTCATGTTTATAATTGAGGCGGAATTTCTCGAGCGTCTTATTGGTGAATCAGGTAATATCCTGACGGTTCCAGTACATACTTGTAAGAAAACTCTCTAATTGTGGTATAACTCTTAAAATACGCATTTACAGTTTCCAGAAATGATTTAAAACTTGTAATAAGAACTTGAAATAAAAGTAAGTAGGTTCTTAATACATACCCTGCCGTGTTCAATCACTGACATTACCCGTGGAAAGCAGGGAAATGACCAGAAAACTGATAATATTTACAACTCCGGCCACTTTAGCGAGCGTTTTCACTTGAATTTGCTTTCAAATATTAGGAATTCATGTTTATACAGCTCAAAATTAGTGTCGAAAGACTGTAAGTGAGGACTATACTGCTTATGTTTACAACTGAGGCTGAATTTCTCGTGCGTCTTTTTGGTGAATCAGTTAATATCCTGACGGTTCCAGTAATACTTGTAAGAAAACTGTCTAATTGCGGTATAAGTCTTAAAATACGCATTTAGAGTTTCCAGAAATGATTTAAAACTTGTAATAAGCACTTGAAATAAAAGTAAGTAGGTTCTTAATACATACCCTGCCGTGTTCAATCACTGACATTACCCGTGGAAAGCTGGGAAATGACCTGAAAACTGATAATACTAACAACTCCGGGCACTTTAGTGATTGTTTTCACTTGAATTTGCTTTCAAATACTAGGAATTCATGTTTCTATAGCTCAAAATTAGTGTAGAAAGACTGTAAGTGAGGACTATACTGCTCATGTTTATAATTGAGGCGGAATTTCTCGAGCGTCTTATTGGTGAATCAGGTAATATCCTGACGGTTCCAGTACATACTTGTAAGAAAACTCTCTAATTGTGGTATAACTCTTAAAATACGCATTTACAGTTTCCAGAAATGATTTAAAACTTGTAATAAGAACTTGAAATAAAAGTAAGTAGGTTCTTAATACATACCCTGCCGTGTTCAATCACTGACATTACCCGTGGAAAGCAGGGAAATGACCAGAAAACTGATAATATTTACAACTCCGGCCACTTTAGCGAGCGTTTTCACTTGAATTTCCTTTAAAATATTACGAATTCAAGTTTATACAGCTCAAAATTAGTGTAGAAAGACTGTAAGTGAGGACTCTACTGCTTATGTTTACAATTGAGGCCGAATTTCTCGAGCGTCTTTTTGGTGAATCTGTTAATATCCTGACGGTTCCAGTACATACTTGTAAGAACACTCTCTAATTGTGGTATAAGTCTTAAAATACGCATTTAGAGTTTCCAGAAATGATTTCAAACTTGTAATAAGCACTTGAAATAAAAGTAAGTAGGTTCTTACTACATACCCTGCCGTTTTCAATCACTGACATTACCCGTGGAAAGCAGGGAAATGACCAAAAACTGAAAATATTTACAACTCCGGGCACTTTAGGGAGTGTTTTTACTTGAATTTGCTTTCAAATACTAGGAATTCATGTTTATACAGCTCAAAATTAGTGTAGAAAGACTGTAAGTGAGGACTATACTGCTTATGCTTACAATTGAGGCCGAATTGCTCGAGCGTCTTATTGGTGAATCAGTTAATATCCTGACGGTTCCAGTACATACTTGTAAGAAAACTCTCTAATTGTGGTATAAGTCTTAAAATACGCATTTAGAGTTTCCAGAAATGATTTCAAACTTGTAATAAGCACTTGAAATAAAAGTAAGTAGGTTCTTATTACATACCCTGCCGTTTTCAATCACTGACATTACCCGTGGAAAGCAGGGAAATGACCAGAAAACTGATAATATTTACAACTCTGGCCACTTTAGCGAGCGTTTTCACTTGAATTTGCTTTCAAATATTAGGAATTCATGTTTATACAGCTCAAAATTAGTGTAGAAAGACTGTAAGTGAGGACTATACTGCTTATGTTTACAACTGAGGCTGAATTTCTCGAGCGTCTTTTTGGTGAATCAGTTAATATCCTGACGTTTCCGGTAATACTTGTAAGAAAACTGTCTAATTGTGGTATAAGTCTTAAAATACGCATTTAGAGTTTCCAGAAATGATTTCAAACTTGTAATAAGCACTTGAAATAAAAGTAAGTAGGTTCTTATTACATACCCTGCCGTTTTCAATCACTGACATTACCCGTGGAAAGCAGGGAAATGACCAGAAAACTGATAATATTTACAACTCCGGCCACTTTAGCGAGCGTTTTCACTTGAATTTGCTTTCAAATATTAGGAATTCATGTTTATACAGCTCAAAATTAGTGTAGAAAGACTGTAAGTGAGGACTATACTGCTTATGTTTACAACTGAGGCTGAATTTCTCGAGCGTCTTTTTGGTGAATCAGTTAATATCCTGACGGTTCCAGTAATACTTGTAAGAAAACTGTCTAATTGCGGTATAAGTCTTAAAATACGCATTTAGAGTTTCCAGAAATGATTTAAAACTTGTAATAAGCACTTGAAATAAAAGTAAGTAGGTTCTTAATACATACCCTGCCGTGTTCAATCACTGACATTACCCGTGGAAAGCTGGGAAATGACCTGAAAACTGATAATACTAACAACTCCGGGCACTTTAGCGAGCGTTTTCACTTGAATTTGCTTTCAAATATTAGGAATTCATGTTTATACAGCTCAAAATTAGTGTAGAAAGACTGTAAGTGAGGACTATACTGCTTATGCTTACAATTGAGGCCGAATTTCTCGAGCGTCTTATTGGTGAATCAGTTAATATCCTGACGGTTCCAGTACATACTTGTAAGAAAACTCTCTAATTGTGGTATAAGTCTTAAAATACGCATTTAGAGTTTCCAGAAATGATTTCAAACTTGTAATAAGCACTTGAAATAAAAGTAAGTAGGTTCTTAATACATACCCTGCCGTGTTCAATCACTGACATTACCCGTGGAAAGCTGGGAAATGACCTGAAAACTGATAATACTAACAACTCCGGGCACTTTAGGGATTGTTTTCACTTGAATTTGCTTTCAAATACTAGGAATTCATGTTTCTATAGCTCAAAATTATTGTAGAAAGACTGTAAGTGAGGACTATACTGCTTATGTTTACAATTGAGGCCGAATTTCTCGAGCGTCTTATTCGTGAATCAGTTAATATCCTGACGGTTCCAGTAATACTTGTAAGAAAACTCTCTAATTGTGGTATAAGTCTTAAAATACGCATTTAGAGTTTCAAGAAATGATTTCAAACTTGTAATAAGCACTTGAAATAAAAGTAAGTAGGTTCTTACTACATACCCTGCCGTTTTCAATCACTGACATTACCCGTGGAAAGCAGGGAAATGACCAGAAAACTGAAAATATTTACAACTCCGGGCACTTTAGGGAGTGTTTTTACTTGAATTTGCTTTCAAATACTAGGAATTCATGTTTCTACAGCTCAAAATTAGTGTAGAAAGACTGTAAGTGAGGACTATACTGCTTATGTTTACAAATGAGGCCGAATTTCTCGAGCGTCTTTTTGCTGAATCAGTTAATATCCTGATGGTTCCAGTACATACTTGTAAGAAACGCTGTAATTGTGGTATAACTCTTAAAATATACATTTAGAGTTTCCAAAAATGATTTCAAACTTGTAATAAGCACTTGAAATAAAAGTAAGTAGGTTCTTACTACATACCCTGCCGTTTTCAATCACTGACATTACCCGTGGAAAGCAGGGAAATGACCAGAAAACTGAAAATATTTACAACTCCGGGCACTTTAGGGAGTGTTTTTACTTGAATTTGCTTTCAAATACTAGGAATTCATGTTTATACAGCTCAAAATTAGTGTAGAAAGACTGTAAGTGAGGACTATACTGCTTATGTTTACAATTGAGGCCGAATTTCTCGAGCGTCTTATTCGTGAATCAGTTAATATCCTGACGGTTCCAGTACATACTTGTAAGAAAACTCTCTAATTGTGGTATAAGTCTTAAAATACGCATTTAGAGTTTCAAGAAATGATTTCAAACTTGTAATAAGCACTTGAAATAAAAGTAAGTAGGTTCTTACTACATACCCTGCCGTGTTCAATCACTGACATTACCCGTGGAAAGCAGGGAAATGACCAGAAAACTGATAATATTTACAACTCCGTCAACTTTACAGAGCGTTTTCACTTGAATTTCCTTTAAAATATTATGAATTCAAGTTTATACAGCTCAAAATTAGTGTAGAAAGACTGTAAGTGAGGACTCTACTGCTTATGTTTACAATTGAGGCCGAATTTCTCGAGCGTGTTATTGGTGAATCAGTTAATATCCTGACGGTTCCAGTACATACTTGTAAGAAAACTCTCTAATTGTGGTATAAGTCTTAAAATACGCATGGAGAGTCTCCAGAAATGATTTCAAACTTGTAATAAGCACTTGAAATAAAAGTAAGTAGGTTCTTACTACATACCCTGCCGTTTTCAATCACTGACATTACCCGTGGAAAGCAGGGAAATGACCAGAAAACTGCTAATATTTACAAAACCGGCCTCTTTAGCAAGCGTTTTCACTTGAATTTGCTTTCAAATATTAGGAATTCATGTTTATACAGCTCAAAATTATTGTAGAAAGACTGTAAGTGAGGACTATACTGCTTATGTTTACAATTGAGGCTGAATTTCTCGAGCGTCTTTTTGGTGAATCATTTAATATCCTGACGGTTCCAGTAATACTTTTAAGAAACTCTCTAATTGTGGTATAAGTCTTAAAATACGCATGTAGAGTTTCCAGAAATGATTTCAAACTTGTAATAAGCACTTGAAATAAAAGTAAGTAGGTTCTTACTACATACCCTGCCGTTTTCAATCAGTGACATTACCCGTGGAAAGCAGCAAATGACCAGAAAACTGATAATATTTACAACTCCGGCCACTTTAGCGAGCGTTTTCACTTGAATTTGCTTTAAAATATTAGGAATTCATGTTTATACAGCTCAAAATTAGTGTAGAAAGACTGTAAGTGAGGACTATACTGCTTATGTTTACAATGGAGGCTGAATTTCTTGAGCGTCTTTTTGGTGAATCAGTTAATATCCTCACGGTTCCAGTAATACTTGTAAGAAAACTGTCTAATTGCGGTACAAGTCTTAAAATACGCATTTAGAGTTTCCAAAAATGATTTCAAACTTGTAATAAGCACTTGAAATAAAAGTAAGTAGGTTCTTAATACATACCCTGCCGTGTTCAATCACTGACATTACCCGTGGAAAGCTGGGAAATGACCAGAAAACTGATAATATTTACAACTCCGGCAACTTTACAGAGCGTTTTCACTTGAATTTCCTTTAAAATATTACGAATTCAAGTTTATACAGCTCAAAATTAGTGTAGAAAGACTGTAAGTGAGGACTATACTGCTTATGTTTACAATTGAGGCCGAATTTCTCAAGCGTCTTTTTGGTGAATCTGTTAATATCCTGACGGTTCCAGTACATACTTGTAAGAAAACTCTCTAATTGTGGTATAACTCTTAAAATACACAATTACAGTTTCCAGAAATGATTTAAAACTTGTAATAAGCACTTGAAATAAAAGTAAGTAGGTTCTTAATACATACCCTGCCGTGTTCAATCACTGACATTACCCGTGGAAAGCTGGAAATGACCTGAAAACTGATAATATTTACAACTCCGGGCACGTTAGGGAGTGTTTTCACTTGAATTTGCTTTCAAATACTAGGAATTCATGTTTCTACAGCTCAAAATTAGTGTAGAAAGGCTGTAAGTGAGGACTATACTGCTTATGTTTACAATTGAGGCCGGATTTCTCAAGCGTCTTTTTGGTGAATCAGTTAATATCCTGATGGTTCCAGTACATACTTGTAAGAAACGCTGTAATTGTGGTATAACTCTTAAAATATACATTTAGAGTTTCCAAAAATGATTTCAAACTTGTAATAAGCACTTGAAATAAAAGTAAGTAGGTTCTTACTACATACCCTGCCGTTTTCAATCACTGACATTACCCGTGGAAAGCAGGGAAATGACCAAAAAACTGATATTTACAACTCCGGCCACTTTAGCGAGCGTTTTCACTTGAATTTGCTTTCAAATATTAGGAATTCATGTTTATACAGCTCAAAATTAGTGTAGAAAGACTGTAAGTGAGGACTATACTGCTTATGTTTACAATTGAGGCTGAATTTTTCGAGCGTCTTTTTGGTGAATCAGTTAATATCCTGACGGTGCAAGTAATAATTGTAAGAAAACTGTCTAATTGCGGTATAAGTCTTAAAATACGCATTTAGAGTTTCCAGAAATGATTTCAAACTTGTAATAAGCACTTGAAATAAAAGTAAGTAGGTTCTTAATACATACCCTGCCGTTTTCAATCACTGAAATTACCCGTGGAAAGCAGGGAAATGACCAGAAAACTGATAATATTTACAACTCCGGCAACTTTACAGAGCGTTTTCACTTGAATTTGCTTTCAAATACTAGGAATTCATGTTTCTACAGCTCAAAATTAGTGTAGAAAGACTGTAAGTGAGGACTATACTGCTTATGTTTACAATTGAGGCCGAATTTCTCGAGCGTCTTATTGGTGAATCAGTTAATATCCTGACGGTTCCAGTACATACTTGTAAGAAAACTCTCTAATTGTGGTATAAGTCTTAAAATACGCATTTAGAGTTTCCAGAAATGATTTCAAACTTGTAATAAGCACTTGAAATAAAAGTAAGTAGGTTCTTAATACATACCCTGCCGTGTTCAATCACTGACATTACCCGTGGAAAGCAGGGAAATGACCAGAAAACTGAAAATATTTACAACTCCGGGCACTTTAGGGAGTGTTTTTACATGAATTTGCTTTCAAATACTAGGAATTCATGTTTATACAGCTCAAAATTAGTGTAGAAAGACTGTAAGTGAGGACTATACTGCTTATGTTTACAATTGAGGCCGGATTTCTCAAGCGTCTTTTTGGTGAATCAGTTAATATCCTGATGGTTCCAGTACATACTTATAAGAAACGCTGTAATTGTGGTATAAATCTTAAAATATACATTTAGAGTTTCCAGAAATGATTTAAAACTTGTAATAAGCACTTGAAATAAAAGTAAGTAGGTTCTTACTACATACCCTGCCGTTTTCAATCACTGACATTACCCGTGGAAAGCAGGGAAATGACCAGAAAACTGATAAAATTTACAACTCCGGCCACTTTAGCGAGCGTTTACCTTGAATTTGCTTTCAAATATTAGGAATTCAAGTTTATACAGCTCAAAATTAGTGTAGAAAGACTGTAAGTGAGGACTATACTGCTTATGTTTACAATTGAGGCCGAATTTCTCAAGCGTCTTTTTGGTGAATCTGTTAATATCCTGACGGTTCCAGTAATACTTGTAAGAAACTCTCTAATTGTGGTATAACTCTTAAAATACGCATGTAGAGTTTCCAGAAATGATTTCAAACTTGTAATAAGCACTTGAAATAAAAGTAAGTAGGTTCTTACTACATACCCTGCCGTTTTCAATCACTGACATTACCCGTGGAAAGCAGCAAATGACCAGAAAACTGATAATATTTACAACTCCGGCCACTTTAGCGAGCGTTTTCACTTGAATTTGCTTTCAAATATTAGGAATTCATGTTTCTAAAGCTCAAAATTAGTGTAGAAAGACTGTAAGTGAGGACTATACTGCTTATGTTTACAATGGAGGCTGAATTTCTCGAGCGTCTTTTTGGTGAATCAGTTAATATCCTGACGGTTCCAGTAATACTTGTAAGAAAACTGTCTAATTGCGGTACAAGTCTTAAAATACGCATTTAGAGTTTCCAGAAATGATTTCAAACTTGTAATAAGCACCTGAAATAAAAGTAAGTAGGTTCTTACTACATACCCTGTCGTTTTCAATCACTGACATTACCCGTGGAAAGCAGGGAAATGATCAGAAAACTGATATATTTACAACTCCGGCAACTTTACAGAGCTTTTTCACTTGAATTTCATTTAAAATATTACGAATTCAAGTTTATACAGCTCAAAATTAGTGTAGAAAGACTGTAAGTGAGGACTATACTGTTTATGTTTACAATTGAGGCCGAATTTCTCAAGCGTCTTTTTGGTGAATCTGTTAATATCCTGACGGTTCCAGTACATACTTGTAAGAAAACTCTCTAATTGTGGTATAACTCTTAAAATATGCATTTAGAGTTTCCAGAAATGATTTAAAACTTGTAATAAGCACTTGAAATAAAAGTAAGTAGGTTCTTAATACATACCCTGCCGTGTTCAATCACTGACATTACCCGTGGAAAGCTGGGAAATGACCTGAAAACTTATAATATTTACAACTCCGGGCACGTTAGGGAGTGTTGTCACTTGAATTTGCTTTCAAATACTAGGAATTCATGTTTCTACAGCTCAAAATTAGTGTAGAAAGACTGTAAGTGAGGACTATACTGCTTATGTTTACAATTGAGGCTGAATTTCTCGAGCGTCTTTTTGGTGAATCATTTAATATCCTGACGGTTCCAGTAATACTTTTAAGAAACTCTCTAATTGTGGTATAAGTCTTAAAATACGCATGTAGAGTTTCCAGAAATGATTTCAAACTTGTAATAAGCACTTGAAATAAAAGTAAGTAGGTTCTTACTACATACCCTGCCGTTTTCAATCAGTGACATTACCCGTGGAAAGCAGCAAATGACCAGAAAACTGATAATATTTACAACTCCGGCCACTTTAGCGAGCGTTTTCACTTGAATTTGCTTTAAAATATTAGGAATTCATGTTTATACAGCTCAAAATTAGTGTAGAAAGACTGTAAGTGAGGACTATACTGCTTATGTTTACAATGGAGGCTGAATTTCTTGAGCGTCTTTTTGGTGAATCAGTTAATATCCTCACGGTTCCAGTAATACTTGTAAGAAAACTGTCTAATTGCGGTACAAGTCTTAAAATACGCATTTAGAGTTTCCAAAAATGATTTCAAACTTGTAATAAGCACTTGAAATAAAAGTAAGTAGGTTCTTAATACATACCCTGCCGTGTTCAATCACTGACATTACCCGTGGAAAGCTGGGAAATGACCAGAAAACTGATAATATTTACAACTCCGGCAACTTTACAGAGCGTTTTCACTTGAATTTCCTTTAAAATATTACGAATTCAAGTTTATACAGCTCAAAATTAGTGTAGAAAGACTGTAAGTGAGGACTATACTGCTTATGTTTACAATTGAGGCCGAATTTCTCAAGCGTCTTTTTGGTGAATCTGTTAATATCCTGACGGTTCCAGTACATACTTGTAAGAAAACTCTCTAATTGTGGTATAACTCTTAAAATACACAATTACAGTTTCCAGAAATGATTTAAAACTTGTAATAAGCACTTGAAATAAAAGTAAGTAGGTTCTTAATACATACCCTGCCGTGTTCAATCACTGACATTACCCGTGGAAAGCTGGAAATGACCTGAAAACTGATAATATTTACAACTCCGGGCACGTTAGGGAGTGTTTTCACTTGAATTTGCTTTCAAATACTAGGAATTCATGTTTCTACAGCTCAAAATTAGTGTAGAAAGGCTGTAAGTGAGGACTATACTGCTTATGTTTACAATTGAGGCCGGATTTCTCAAGCGTCTTTTTGGTGAATCAGTTAATATCCTGATGGTTCCAGTACATACTTGTAAGAAACGCTGTAATTGTGGTATAACTCTTAAAATATACATTTAGAGTTTCCAAAAATGATTTCAAACTTGTAATAAGCACTTGAAATAAAAGTAAGTAGGTTCTTACTACATACCCTGCCGTTTTCAATCACTGACATTACCCGTGGAAAGCAGGGAAATGACCAAAAAACTGATATTTACAACTCCGGCCACTTTAGCGAGCGTTTTCACTTGAATTTGCTTTCAAATATTAGGAATTCATGTTTATACAGCTCAAAATTAGTGTAGAAAGACTGTAAGTGAGGACTATACTGCTTATGTTTACAATTGAGGCTGAATTTTTCGAGCGTCTTTTTGGTGAATCAGTTAATATCCTGACGGTGCAAGTAATAATTGTAAGAAAACTGTCTAATTGCGGTATAAGTCTTAAAATACGCATTTAGAGTTTCCAGAAATGATTTCAAACTTGTAATAAGCACTTGAAATAAAAGTAAGTAGGTTCTTAATACATACCCTGCCGTTTTCAATCACTGAAATTACCCGTGGAAAGCAGGGAAATGACCAGAAAACTGATAATATTTACAACTCCGGCAACTTTACAGAGCGTTTTCACTTGAATTTGCTTTCAAATACTAGGAATTCATGTTTCTACAGCTCAAAATTAGTGTAGAAAGACTGTAAGTGAGGACTATACTGCTTATGTTTACAATTGAGGCCGAATTTCTCGAGCGTCTTATTGGTGAATCAGTTAATATCCTGACGGTTCCAGTACATACTTGTAAGAAAACTCTCTAATTGTGGTATAAGTCTTAAAATACGCATTTAGAGTTTCCAGAAATGATTTCAAACTTGTAATAAGCACTTGAAATAAAAGTAAGTAGGTTCTTAATACATACCCTGCCGTGTTCAATCACTGACATTACCCGTGGAAAGCAGGGAAATGACCAGAAAACTGAAAATATTTACAACTCCGGGCACTTTAGGGAGTGTTTTTACTTGAATTTGCTTTCAAATACTAGGAATTCATGTTTATACAGCTCAAAATTAGTGTAGAAAGACTGTAAGTGAGGACTATACTGCTTATGTTTACAATTGAGGCCGGATTTCTCAAGCGTCTTTTTGGTGAATCAGTTAATATCCTGATGGTTCCAGTACATACTTATAAGAAACGCTGTAATTGTGGTATAAATCTTAAAATATACATTTAGAGTTTCCAGAAATGATTTCAAACTTGTAATAAGCACTTGAAATAAAAGTAAGTAGGTTCTTACTACATACCCTGCCGTTTTCAATCACTGACATTACCCGTGGAAAGCAGCAAATGACCAGAAAACTGATAATATTTACAACTCCGGCCACTTTAGCGAGCGTTTTCACTTGAATTTGCTTTCAAATATTAGGAATTCATGTTTCTAAAGCTCAAAATTAGTGTAGAAAGACTGTAAGTGAGGACTATACTGCTTATGTTTACAATGGAGGCTGAATTTCTCGAGCGTCTTTTTGGTGAATCAGTTAATATCCTGACGGTTCCAGTAATACTTGTAAGAAAACTGTCTAATTGCGGTACAAGTCTTAAAATACGCATTTAGAGTTTCCAGAAATGATTTCAAACTTGTAATAAGCACCTGAAATAAAAGTAAGTAGGTTCTTACTACATACCCTGTCGTTTTCAATCACTGACATTACCCGTGGAAAGCAGGGAAATGATCAGAAAACTGAAATATTTACAACTCCGGCAACTTTACAGAGCTTTTTCACTTGAATTTCATTTAAAATATTACGAATTCAAGTTTATACAGCTCAAAATTAGTGTAGAAAGACTGTAAGTGAGGACTATACTGTTTATGTTTACAATTGAGGCCGAATTTCTCAAGCGTCTTTTTGGTGAATCTGTTAATATCCTGACGGTTCCAGTACATACTTGTAAGAAAACTCTCTAATTGTGGTATAACTCTTAAAATATGCATTTAGAGTTTCCAGAAATGATTTAAAACTTGTAATAAGCACTTGAAATAAAAGTAAGTAGGTTCTTAATACATACCCTGCCGTGTTCAATCACTGACATTACCCGTGGAAAGCTGGGAAATGACCTGAAAACTTATAATATTTACAACTCCGGGCACGTTAGGGAGTGTTGTCACTTGAATTTGCTTTCAAATACTAGGAATTCATGTTTCTACAGCTCAAAATTAGTGTAGAAAGACTGTAAGTGAGGACTATACTGCTTATGTTTACAATGGAGGCTGAATTTCTCGAGCGTCTTTTTGGTGAATCAGTTAATATCCTGACGGTTCCAGTAATACTTGTAAGAAAACTGTCTAATTGCGGTACAAGTCTTAAAATACGCATTTAGAGTTTCCAGAAATGATTTCAAACTTGTAATAAGCACCTGAAATAAAAGTAAGTAGGTTCTTAATACATACCCTGTCGTTTTCAATCACTGACATTACCCGTGGAAAGCAGGGAAATGATCAGAAAACTGAAATATTTACAACTCCGGCAACTTTACAGAGCTTTTTCACTTGAATTTCCTTTAAAATATTACGAATTCAAGTTTATACAGCTCAAAATTAGTGTAGAAAGACTGTAAGTGAGGACTATACTGCTTATGTTTACAACTGAGGCTGAATTTCTCGAGCGTCTTTTTGGTGAATCAGTTAATATCCTGACGGTTCCAGTAATACTTGTAAGAAAACTGTCTAATTGCGGTATAAGTCTTAAAATACGCATTTAGAGTTTCCAGAAATGATTTAAAACTTGTAATAAGCACTTGAAATAAAAGTAAGTAGGTTCTTAATACATACCCTGCCGTGTTCAATCACTGACATTACCCGTGGAAAGCTGGGAAATGACCTGAAAACTGATAATATTTACAACTCCGGGCAGGTTAGGGAGTGTTTTCACTTGAATTTGCTTTCAAATACTAGGAATTCATGTTTCTACAGCTCAAAATTAGTGTAGAAAGACTGTAAGTGAGGACTATACTGCTTATGTTTACAAATGAGGCCGAATTTCTCGAGCGTCTTTTTGCTGAATCAGTTAATATCCTGATGGTTCCAGTACATACTTGTAAGAAACGCTGTAATTGTGGTATAACTCTTAAAATATACATTTAGAGTTTCCAAAAATGATTTCAAACTTGTAATAAGCACTTGAAATAAAAGTAAGTAGGTTCTTACTACATACCCTGCCGTTTTCAATCACTGACATTACCCGTGGAAAGCAGGGAAATGACCAGAAAACTGAAAATATTTACAACTCCGGGCACTTTAGGGAGTGTTTTTACTTGAATTTGCTTTCAAATACTAGGAATTCATGTTTATACAGCTCAAAATTAGTGTAGAAAGACTGTAAGTGAGGACTATACTGCTTATGTTTACAATTGAGGCCGAATTTCTCGAGCGTCTTATTCGTGAATCAGTTAATATCCTGACGGTTCCAGTACATACTTGTAAGAAAACTCTCTAATTGTGGTATAAGTCTTAAAATACGCATTTAGAGTTTCCAGAAATGATTTCAAACTTGTAATAAGCACTTGAAATAAAAGTAAGTAGGTTCTTACTACATACCCTGCCGTGTTCAATCACTGACATTACCCGTGGAAAGCAGGGAAATGACCAGAAAACTGATAATATTTACAACTCCGTCAACTTTACAGAGCGTTTTCACTTGAATTTCCTTTAAAATATTATGAATTCAAGTTTATACAGCTCAAAATTAGTGTAGAAAGACTGTAAGTGAGGACTCTACTGCTTATGTTTACAATTGAGGCCGAATTTCTCGAGCGTGTTATTGGTGAATCAGTTAATATCCTGACGGTTCCAGTACATACTTGTAAGAAAACTCTCTAATTGTGGTATAAGTCTTAAAATACGCATGTAGAGTCTCCAGAAATGATTTCAAACTTGTAATAAGCACTTGAAATAAAAGTAAGTAGGTTCTTACTACATACCCTGCCGTTTTCAATCACTGACATTACCCTTGGAAAGCAGGGAAATGACCAGAAAACTGCTAATATTTACAAAACCGGCCTCTTTAGCAAGCGTTTTCACTTGAATTTGCTTTCAAATATTAGGAATTCATGTTTATACAGCTCAAAATTATTGTAGAAAGACTGTAAGTGAGGACTATACTGCTTATGTTTACAATTGAGGCCGAATTTCTCGAGCGTCTTATTCGTGAATCAGTTAATATCCTGACGGTTCCAGTACATACTTGTAAGAAAACTCTCTAATTGTGGTATAAGTCTTAAAATACGCATTTAGAGTTTCAAGAAATGATTTCAAACTTGTAATAAGCACTTGAAATAAAAGTAAGTAGGTTCTTACTACATACCCTGCCGTTTTCAATCACTGACATTACCCGTGGAAAGCAGGGAAATGACCAGAAAACTGAAAATATTTACAACTCCGGGCACTTTAGGGAGTGTTTTTACTTGAATTTGCTTTCAAATACTAGGAATTCATGTTTAAACAGCTCAAAATTAGTGTAGAAAGACTGTAAGTGAGGACTATACTGCTTATGTTTACAACTGAGGCTGAATTTCTCGAGCGTCTTTTTGGTGAATCAGTTAATATCCTGACGGTTCCAGTAATACTTGTAAGAAAACTGTCTAATTGCGGTATAAGTCTTAAAATACGCATTTAGAGTTTCCAGAAATGATTTCAAACTTGTAATAAGCACTTGAAATAAAAGTAAGTAGGTTCTTAATACATACCCTGCCGTGTTCAATCACTGACATTACCCGTGGAAAGCTGGGAAATGACCTGAAAACTGATAATATTTACAACTCCGGGCACGTTAGGGAGTGTTTTCACTTGAATTTGCTTTCAAATACTAGGAATTCATGTTTATACAGCTCAAAATTAGTGTAGAAAGACTGTAAGTGAGGACTATACTGCTTATGTTTACAAATGAGGCCGAATTTCTCGAGCGTCTTTTTGCTGAATCAGTTAATATCCTGATGGTTCCAGTACATACTTGTAAGAAACGCTGTAATTGTGGTATAACTCTTAAAATATACATTTAGAGTTTCCAAAAATGATTTCAAACTTGTAATAAGCACTTGAAATAAAAGTAAGTAGGTTCTTACTACATACCCTGCCGTTTTCAATCACTGACATTACCCGTGGAAAGCAGGGAAATGACCAGAAAACTGAAAATATTTACAACTCCGGGCACTTTAGGGAGTGTTTTTACTTGAATTTGCTTTCAAATACTAGGAATTCATGTTTATACAGCTCAAAATTAGTGTAGAAAGACTGTAAGTGAGGACTATACTGCTTATGCTTACAATTGAGGCCGAATTTCTCGAGCGTCTTATTGGTGAATCAGTTAATATCCTGACGGTTCCAGTACATACTTGTAAGAAAACTCTCTAATTGTGGTATAAGTCTTAAAATACGCATTTAGAGTTTCCAGAAATGATTTCAAACTTGTAATAAGCACTTGAAATAAAAGTAAGTAGGTTCTTATTACATACCCTCCCGTTTTCAATCACTGACATTACCCGTGAAAAGCAGGGAAATGACCAGAAAACTGATAATATTTACAACTCCGGCCACTTTAGCGAGCGTTTTCACTTGAATTTGCTTTCAAATACTAGGAATTCATGTTTATACAGCTCAAAATTAGTGTAGAAAGACTGTAAGTGAGGACTATACTGCTTATGCTTACAATTGAGGCCGAATTTCTCGAGCGTCTTATTGGTGAATCAGTTAATATCCTGACGGTTCCAGTACATACTTGTAAGAAAACTCTCTAATTGTGGTATAAGTCTTAAAATACGCATTTAGAGTTTCCAGAAATGATTTCAAACTTGTAATAAGCACTTGAAATAAAAGTAAGTAGGTTCTTATTACATACCCTGCCGTTTTCAATCACTGACATTACCCGTGGAAAGCAGGGAAATGACCAGAAAACTGATAATATTTACAACTCCGGCCACTTTAGCGAGCGTTTTCACTTGAATTTGCTTTCAAATATTAGGAATTCATGTTTATACAGCTCAAAATTAGTGTAGAAAGACTGTAAGTGAGGACTATACTGCTTATGTTTACAACTGAGGCTGAATTTCTCGAGCGTCTTTTTGGTGAATCAGTTAATATCCTGACGTTTCCGGTAATACTTGTAAGAAAACTGTCTAATTGTGGTATAAGTCTTAAAATACGCATTTAGAGTTTCCAGAAATGATTTCAAACTTGTAATAAGCACTTGAAATAAAAGTAAGTAGGTTCTTATTACATACCCTGCCGTTTTCAATCACTGACATTACCCGTGGAAAGCAGGGAAATGACCAGAAAACTGATAATATTTACAACTCCGGCCACTTTAGCGAGCGTTTTCACTTGAATTTGCTTTCAAATATTAGGAATTCATGTTTATACAGCTCAAAATTAGTGTAGAAAGACTGTAAGTGAGGACTATACTGCTTATGTTTACAACTGAGGCCGAATTTCTCGAGCGTCTTTTTGGTGAATCAGTTAATATCCTGACGGTTCCAGTAATACTTTTAAGAAAACTGTCTAATTGCGGTATAAGTCTTAAAATACGCATTTAGAGTTTCCAGAAATGATTTAAAACTTGTAATAAGCACTTGAAATAAAAGTAAGTAGGTTCTTAATACATACCCTGCCGTGTTCAATCACTGACATTACCCGTGGAAAGCTGGGAAATGACCTGAAAACTGATAATACTAACAACTCCGGGCACTTTAGCGAGCGTTTTCACTTGAATTTGCTTTCAAATATTAGGAATTCATGTTTATACAGCTCAAAATTAGTGTAGAAAGACTGTAAGTGAGGACTATACTGCTTATGCTTACAATTGAGGCCGAATTTCTCGAGCGTCTTTTTGGTGAATTAGTTAATATCCTGACGGTTCCAGTACATACTTGTAAGAAAACTCTCTAATTGTGGTATAAGTCTTAAAATACGCATTTAGAGTTTCCAGAAATGATTTCAAACTTGTAATAAGCACTTGAAATAAAAGTAAGTAGGTTCTTATTACATACCCTGCCGTTTTCAATCACTGACATTACCCGTGGAAAGCAGGGAAATGACCAGAAAACTGATAATATTTACAACTCCGGCCACTTTAGCGAGCGTTTTCACTTGAATTTGCTTTCAAATATTAGGAATTCATGTTTATACAGCTCAAAATTAGTGTAGAAAGACTGTAAGTGAGGACTATACTGCTTATGTTTACAACTGAGGCTGAATTTCTCGAGCGTCTTTTTGGTGAATCAGTTAATATCCTGACGGTTCCAGTAATACTTGTAAGAAAACTGTCTAATTGCGGTATAAGTCTTAAAATACGCATTTAGAGTTTCCAGAAATGATTTAAAACTTGTAATAAGCACTTGAAATAAAAGTAAGTAGGTTCTTAATACATACCCTGCCGTGTTCAATCACTGACATTACCCGTGGAAAGCTGGGAAATGACCTGAAAACTGATAATACTAACAACTCCGGGCACTTTAGGGATTGTTTTCACTTGAATTTGCTTTCAAATACTAGGAATTCATGTTTCTATAGCTCAAAATTAGTGTAGAAAGACTGTAAGTGAGGACTATACTGCTCATGTTTATAATTGAGGCGGAATTTCTCGAGCGTCTTATTGGTGAATCAGGTAATATCCTGACGGTTCCAGTACATACTTGTAAGAAAACTCTCTAATTGTGGTATAACTCTTAAAATACGCATTTACAGTTTCCAGAAATGATTTAAAACTTGTAATAAGAACTTGAAATAAAAGTAAGTAGGTTCTTAATACATACCCTGCCGTGTTCAATCACTGACATTACCCGTGGAAAGCAGGGAAATGACCAGAAAACTGATAATATTTACAACTCCGGCCACTTTAGCGAGCGTTTTCACTTGAATTTCCTTTAAAATATTACGAATTCAAGTTTATACAGCTCAAAATTAGTGTAGAAAGACTGTAAGTGAGGACTCTACTGCTTATGTTTACAATTGAGGCCGAATTTCTCGAGCGTCTTTTTGGTGAATCTGTTAATATCCTGACGGTTCCAGTACATACTTGTAAGAACACTCTCTAATTGTGGTATAAGTCTTAAAATACGCATTTAGAGTTTCCAGAAATGATTTCAAACTTGTAATAAGCACTTGAAATAAAAGTAAGTAGGTTCTTACTACATACCCTGCCGTTTTCAATCACTGACATTACCCGTGGAAAGCAGGGAAATGACCAGAAAACTGAAAATATTTACAACTCCGGGCACTTTAGGGAGTGTTTTTACTTGAATTTGCTTTCAAATACTAGGAATTCATGTTTATACAGCTCAAAATTAGTGTAGAAAGACTGTAAGTGAGGACTATACTGCTTATGCTTACAATTGAGGCCGAATTTCTCGAGCGTCTTATTGGTGAATCAGTTAATATCCTGACGGTTCCAGTAAATACTTGTAAGAAAACTCTCTAATTGTGGTATAAGTCTTAAAATACGCATTTAGAGTTTCCAGAAATGATTTCAAACTTGTAATAAGCACTTGAAATAAAAGTAAGTAGGTTCTTAATACATACCCTGCCGTGTTCAATCACTGACATTACCCGTGGAAAGCTGGGAAATGACCTGAAAACTGATAATACTAACAACTCCGGGCACTTTAGGGATTGTTTTCACTTGAATTTGCTTTCAAATACTAGGAATTCATGTTTCTATAGCTCAAAATTAGTGTAGAAAGACTGTAAGTGAGGACTATACTGCTCATGTTTATAATTGAGGCGGAATTTCTCGAGCGTCTTATTGGTGAATCAGGTAATATCCTGACGGTTCCAGTACATACTTGTAAGAAAACTCTCTAATTGTGGTATAACTCTTAAAATACGCATTTACAGTTTCCAGAAATGATTTAAAACTTGTAATAAGAACTTGAAATAAAAGTAAGTAGGTTCTTAATACATACCCTGCCGTGTTCAATCACTGACATTACCCGTGGAAAGCAGGGAAATGACCAGAAAACTGATAATATTTACAACTCCGGCCACTTTAGCGAGCGTTTTCACTTGAATTTCCTTTAAAATATTACGAATTCAAGTTTATACAGCTCAAAATTAGTGTAGAAAGACTGTAAGTGAGGACTCTACTGCTTATGTTTACAATTGAGGCCGAATTTCTCGAGCGTCTTTTTGGTGAATCTGTTAATATCCTGACGGTTCCAGTACATACTTGTAAGAACACTCTCTAATTGTGGTATAAGTCTTAAAATACGCATTTAGAGTTTACAGAAATGATTTCAAACTTGTAATAAGCACTTGAAATAAAAGTAAGTAGGTTCTTACTACATACCCTGCCGTGTTCAATCACTGACATTACCCGTGGAAAGCTGGAAATGACCTGAAAACTGATAATATTTACAACTCCGGGCACGTTAGGGAGTGTTTTCACTTGAATTTGCTTTCAAATACTAGGAATTCATGTTTCTACAGCTCAAAATTAGTGTAGAAAGGCTGTAAGTGAGGACTATACTGCTTATGTTTACAATTGAGGCCGGATTTCTCAAGCGTCTTTTTGGTGAATCAGTTAATATCCTGATGGTTCCAGTACATACTTGTAAGAAACGCTGTAATTGTGGTATAACTCTTAAAATATACATTTAGAGTTTCCAAAAATGATTTCAAACTTGTAATAAGCACTTGAAATAAAAGTAAGTAGGTTCTTACTACATACCCTGCCGTTTTCAATCACTGACATTACCCGTGGAAAGCAGGGAAATGACCAAAAAACTGATATTTACAACTCCGGCCACTTTAGCGAGCGTTTTCACTTGAATTTGCTTTCAAATATTAGGAATTCATGTTTATACAGCTCAAAATTAGTGTAGAAAGACTGTAAGTGAGGACTATACTGCTTATGTTTACAATTGAGGCTGAATTTTTCGAGCGTCTTTTTGGTGAATCAGTTAATATCCTGACGGTGCAAGTAATAATTGTAAGAAAACTCTCTAATTGTGGTATAAGTCTTAAAATACGCATTTAGAGTTTCCAGAAATGATTTCAAACTTGTAATAAGCACTTGAAATAAAAGTAAGTAGGTTCTTAATACATACCCTGCCGTGTTCAATCACTGACATTACCCGTGGAAAGCAGGGAAATGACCAGAAAACTGAAAATATTTACAACTCCGGGCACTTTAGGGAGTGTTTTTACATGAATTTGCTTTCAAATACTAGGAATTCATGTTTATACAGCTCAAAATTAGTGTAGAAAGACTGTAAGTGAGGACTATACTGCTTATGTTTACAATTGAGGCCGGATTTCTCAAGCGTCTTTTTGGTGAATCAGTTAATATCCTGATGGTTCCAGTACATACTTATAAGAAACGCTGTAATTGTGGTATAAATCTTAAAATATACATTTAGAGTTTCCAGAAATGATTTAAAACTTGTAATAAGCACTTGAAATAAAAGTAAGTAGGTTCTTACTACATACCCTGCCGTTTTCAATCACTGACATTACCCGTGGAAAGCAGGGAAATGACCAGAAAACTGATAAAATTTACAACTCCGGCCACTTTAGCGAGCGTTTACCTTGAATTTGCTTTCAAATATTAGGAATTCAAGTTTATACAGCTCAAAATTAGTGTAGAAAGACTGTAAGTGAGGACTATACTGCTTATGTTTACAATTGAGGCCGAATTTCTCAAGCGTCTTTTTGGTGAATCTGTTAATATCCTGACGGTTCCAGTAATACTTGTAAGAAACTCTCTAATTGTGGTATAACTCTTAAAATACGCATGTAGAGTTTCCAGAAATGATTTCAAACTTGTAATAAGCACTTGAAATAAAAGTAAGTAGGTTCTTACTACATACCCTGCCGTTTTCAATCACTGACATTACCCGTGGAAAGCAGCAAATGACCAGAAAACTGATAATATTTACAACTCCGGCCACTTTAGCGAGCGTTTTCACTTGAATTTGCTTTCAAATATTAGGAATTCATGTTTCTAAAGCTCAAAATTAGTGTAGAAAGACTGTAAGTGAGGACTATACTGCTTATGTTTACAATGGAGGCTGAATTTCTCGAGCGTCTTTTTGGTGAATCAGTTAATATCCTGACGGTTCCAGTAATACTTGTAAGAAAACTGTCTAATTGCGGTACAAGTCTTAAAATACGCATTTAGAGTTTCCAGAAATGATTTCAAACTTGTAATAAGCACCTGAAATAAAAGTAAGTAGGTTCTTACTACATACCCTGTCGTTTTCAATCACTGACATTACCCGTGGAAAGCAGGGAAATGATCAGAAAACTGATATATTTACAACTCCGGCAACTTTACAGAGCTTTTTCACTTGAATTTCATTTAAAATATTACGAATTCAAGTTTATACAGCTCAAAATTAGTGTAGAAAGACTGTAAGTGAGGACTATACTGTTTATGTTTACAATTGAGGCCGAATTTCTCAAGCGTCTTTTTGGTGAATCTGTTAATATCCTGACGGTTCCAGTACATACTTGTAAGAAAACTCTCTAATTGTGGTATAACTCTTAAAATATGCATTTAGAGTTTCCAGAAATGATTTAAAACTTGTAATAAGCACTTGAAATAAAAGTAAGTAGGTTCTTAATACATACCCTGCCGTGTTCAATCACTGACATTACCCGTGGAAAGCTGGGAAATGACCTGAAAACTTATAATATTTACAACTCCGGGCACGTTAGGGAGTGTTGTCACTTGAATTTGCTTTCAAATACTAGGAATTCATGTTTCTACAGCTCAAAATTAGTGTAGAAAGACTGTAAGTGAGGACTATACTGCTTATGTTTACAATTGAGGCTGAATTTCTCGAGCGTCTTTTTGGTGAATCATTTAATATCCTGACGGTTCCAGTAATACTTTTAAGAAACTCTCTAATTGTGGTATAAGTCTTAAAATACGCATGTAGAGTTTCCAGAAATGATTTCAAACTTGTAATAAGCACTTGAAATAAAAGTAAGTAGGTTCTTACTACATACCCTGCCGTTTTCAATCAGTGACATTACCCGTGGAAAGCAGCAAATGACCAGAAAACTGATAATATTTACAACTCCGGCCACTTTAGCGAGCGTTTTCACTTGAATTTGCTTTAAAATATTAGGAATTCATGTTTATACAGCTCAAAATTAGTGTAGAAAGACTGTAAGTGAGGACTATACTGCTTATGTTTAAAATTGAGGCAGAATTTCTCGAGCGTCTTTTTGGTGAATCAGTTAATATCCTCACGGTTCCAGTAATACTTGTAAGAAAACTGTCTAATTGCGGTACAAGTCTTAAAATACGCATTTAGAGTTTCCAAAAATGATTTCAAACTTGTAATAAGCACTTGAAATAAAAGTAAGTAGGTTCTTAATACATACCCTGCCGTGTTCAATCACTGACATTACCCGTGGAAAGCTGGGAAATGACCAGAAAACTGATAATATTTACAACTCCGGCAACTTTACAGAGCGTTTTCACTTGAATTTCCTTTAAAATATTACGAATTCAAGTTTATACAGCTCAAAATTAGTGTAGAAAGACTGTAAGTGAGGACTATACTGCTTATGTTTACAATTGAGGCCGAATTTCTCAAGCGTCTTTTTGGTGAATCTGTTAATATCCTGACGGTTCCAGTACATACTTGTAAGAAAACTCTCTAATTGTGGTATAACTCTTAAAATACACAATTACAGTTTCCAGAAATGATTTAAAACTTGTAATAAGCACTTGAAATAAAAGTAAGTAGGTTCTTAATACATACCCTGCCGTGTTCAATCACTGACATTACCCGTGGAAAGCTGGAAATGACCTGAAAACTGATAATATTTACAACTCCGGGCACGTTAGGGAGTGTTTTCACTTGAATTTGCTTTCAAATACTAGGAATTCATGTTTCTACAGCTCAAAATTAGTGTAGAAAGGCTGTAAGTGAGGACTATACTGCTTATGTTTACAATTGAGGCCGGATTTCTCAAGCGTCTTTTTGGTGAATCAGTTAATATCCTGATGGTTCCAGTACATACTTGTAAGAAACGCTGTAATTGTGGTATAACTCTTAAAATATACATTTAGAGTTTCCAAAAATGATTTCAAACTTGTAATAAGCACTTGAAATAAAAGTAAGTAGGTTCTTACTACATACCCTGCCGTTTTCAATCACTGACATTACCCGTGGAAAGCAGGGAAATGACCAAAAAACTGATATTTACAACTCCGGCCACTTTAGCGAGCGTTTTCACTTGAATTTGCTTTCAAATATTAGGAATTCATGTTTATACAGCTCAAAATTAGTGTAGAAAGACTGTAAGTGAGGACTATACTGCTTATGTTTACAATTGAGGCTGAATTTTTCGAGCGTCTTTTTGGTGAATCAGTTAATATCCTGACGGTGCAAGTAATAATTGTAAGAAAACTGTCTAATTGCGGTATAAGTCTTAAAATACGCATTTAGAGTTTCCAGAAATGATTTCAAACTTGTAATAAGCACTTGAAATAAAAGTAAGTAGGTTCTTAATACATACCCTGCCGTTTTCAATCACTGAAATTACCCGTGGAAAGCAGGGAAATGACCAGAAAACTGATAATATTTACAACTCCGGCAACTTTACAGAGCGTTTTCACTTGAATTTGCTTTCAAATACTAGGAATTCATGTTTCTACAGCTCAAAATTAGTGTAGAAAGACTGTAAGTGAGGACTATACTGCTTATGTTTACAATTGAGGCCGAATTTCTCGAGCGTCTTATTGGTGAATCAGTTAATATCCTGACGGTTCCAGTACATACTTGTAAGAAAACTCTCTAATTGTGGTATAAGTCTTAAAATACGCATTTAGAGTTTCCAGAAATGATTTCAAACTTGTAATAAGCACTTGAAATAAAAGTAAGTAGGTTCTTAATACATACCCTGCCGTGTTCAATCACTGACATTACCCGTGGAAAGCAGGGAAATGACCAGAAAACTGAAAATATTTACAACTCCGGGCACTTTAGGGAGTGTTTTTACTTGAATTTGCTTTCAAATACTAGGAATTCATGTTTATACAGCTCAAAATTAGTGTAGAAAGACTGTAAGTGAGGACTATACTGCTTATGTTTACAATTGAGGCCGGATTTCTCAAGCGTCTTTTTGGTGAATCAGTTAATATCCTGATGGTTCCAGTACATACTTATAAGAAACGCTGTAATTGTGGTATAAATCTTAAAATATACATTTAGAGTTTCCAGAAATGATTTCAAACTTGTAATAAGCACTTGAAATAAAAGTAAGTAGGTTCTTACTACATACCCTGCCGTTTTCAATCACTGACATTACCCGTGGAAAGCAGCAAATGACCAGAAAACTGATAATATTTACAACTCCGGCCACTTTAGCGAGCGTTTTCACTTGAATTTGCTTTCAAATATTAGGAATTCATGTTTCTAAAGCTCAAAATTAGTGTAGAAAGACTGTAAGTGAGGACTATACTGCTTATGTTTACAATGGAGGCTGAATTTCTCGAGCGTCTTTTTGGTGAATCAGTTAATATCCTGACGGTTCCAGTAATACTTGTAAGAAAACTGTCTAATTGCGGTACAAGTCTTAAAATACGCATTTAGAGTTTCCAGAAATGATTTCAAACTTGTAATAAGCACCTGAAATAAAAGTAAGTAGGTTCTTACTACATACCCTGTCGTTTTCAATCACTGACATTACCCGTGGAAAGCAGGGAAATGATCAGAAAACTGAAATATTTACAACTCCGGCAACTTTACAGAGCTTTTTCACTTGAATTTCATTTAAAATATTACGAATTCAAGTTTATACAGCTCAAAATTAGTGTAGAAAGACTGTAAGTGAGGACTATACTGTTTATGTTTACAATTGAGGCCGAATTTCTCAAGCGTCTTTTTGGTGAATCTGTTAATATCCTGACGGTTCCAGTACATACTTGTAAGAAAACTCTCTAATTGTGGTATAACTCTTAAAATATGCATTTAGAGTTTCCAGAAATGATTTAAAACTTGTAATAAGCACTTGAAATAAAAGTAAGTAGGTTCTTAATACATACCCTGCCGTGTTCAATCACTGACATTACCCGTGGAAAGCTGGGAAATGACCTGAAAACTTATAATATTTACAACTCCGGGCACGTTAGGGAGTGTTGTCACTTGAATTTGCTTTCAAATACTAGGAATTCATGTTTCTACAGCTCAAAATTAGTGTAGAAAGACTGTAAGTGAGGACTATACTGCTTATGTTTACAATGGAGGCTGAATTTCTCGAGCGTCTTTTTGGTGAATCAGTTAATATCCTGACGGTTCCAGTAATACTTGTAAGAAAACTGTCTAATTGCGGTACAAGTCTTAAAATACGCATTTAGAGTTTCCAGAAATGATTTCAAACTTGTAATAAGCACCTGAAATAAAAGTAAGTAGGTTCTTAATACATACCCTGTCGTTTTCAATCACTGACATTACCCGTGGAAAGAAGGGAAATGATCAGAAAACTGAAATATTTACAACTCCGGCAACTTTACAGAGCTTTTTCACTTGAATTTCCTTTAAAATATTACGAATTCAAGTTTATACAGCTCAAAATTAGTGTAGAAAGACTGTAAGTGAGGACTATACTGCTTATGTTTACAACTGAGGCTGAATTTCTCGAGCGTCTTTTTGGTGAATCAGTTAATATCCTGACGGTTCCAGTAATACTTGTAAGAAAACTGTCTAATTGCGGTATAAGTCTTAAAATACGCATTTAGAGTTTCCAGAAATGATTTAAAACTTGTAATAAGCACTTGAAATAAAAGTAAGTAGGTTCTTAATACATACCCTGCCGTGTTCAATCACTGACATTACCCGTGGAAAGCTGGGAAATGACCTGAAAACTGATAATATTTACAACTCCGGGCAGGTTAGGGAGTGTTTTCACTTGAATTTGCTTTCAAATACTAGGAATTCATGTTTCTACAGCTCAAAATTAGTGTAGAAAGACTGTAAGTGAGGACTATACTGCTTATGTTTACAAATGAGGCCGAATTTCTCGAGCGTCTTTTTGCTGAATCAGTTAATATCCTGATGGTTCCAGTACATACTTGTAAGAAACGCTGTAATTGTGGTATAACTCTTAAAATATACATTTAGAGTTTCCAAAAATGATTTCAAACTTGTAATAAGCACTTGAAATAAAAGTAAGTAGGTTCTTACTACATACCCTGCCGTTTTCAATCACTGACATTACCCGTGGAAAGCAGGGAAATGACCAGAAAACTGAAAATATTTACAACTCCGGGCACTTTAGGGAGTGTTTTTACTTGAATTTGCTTTCAAATACTAGGAATTCATGTTTATACAGCTCAAAATTAGTGTAGAAAGACTGTAAGTGAGGACTATACTGCTTATGTTTACAATTGAGGCCGAATTTCTCGAGCGTCTTATTCGTGAATCAGTTAATATCCTGACGGTTCCAGTACATACTTGTAAGAAAACTCTCTAATTGTGGTATAAGTCTTAAAATACGCATTTAGAGTTTCCAGAAATGATTTCAAACTTGTAATAAGCACTTGAAATAAAAGTAAGTAGGTTCTTACTACATACCCTGCCGTGTTCAATCACTGACATTACCCGTGGAAAGCAGGGAAATGACCAGAAAACTGATAATATTTACAACTCCGTCAACTTTACAGAGCGTTTTCACTTGAATTTCCTTTAAAATATTATGAATTCAAGTTTATACAGCTCAAAATTAGTGTAGAAAGACTGTAAGTGAGGACTCTACTGCTTATGTTTACAATTGAGGCCGAATTTCTCGAGCGTGTTATTGGTGAATCAGTTAATATCCTGACGGTTCCAGTACATACTTGTAAGAAAACTCTCTAATTGTGGTATAAGTCTTAAAATACGCATGTAGAGTCTCCAGAAATGATTTCAAACTTGTAATAAGCACTTGAAATAAAAGTAAGTAGGTTCTTACTACATACCCTGCCGTGTTCAATCACTGACATTACCCGTGGAAAGCAGGGAAATGACCAGAAAACTGAAAATATTTACAACTCCGGGCACTTTAGGGAGTGTTTTTACATGAATTTGCTTTCAAATACTAGGAATTCATGTTTATACAGCTCAAAATTAGTGTAGAAAGACTGTAAGTGAGGACTATACTGCTTATGTTTACAATTGAGGCCGGATTTCTCAAGCGTCTTTTTGGTGAATCAGTTAATATCCTGATGGTTCCAGTACATACTTATAAGAAACGCTGTAATTGTGGTATAAATCTTAAAATATACATTTAGAGTTTCCAGAAATGATTTAAAACTTGTAATAAGCACTTGAAATAAAAGTAAGTAGGTTCTTACTACATACCCTGCCGTTTTCAATCACTGACATTACCCGTGGAAAGCAGGGAAATGACCAGAAAACTGATAAAATTTACAACTCCGGCCACTTTAGCGAGCGTTTACCTTGAATTTGCTTTCAAATATTAGGAATTCAAGTTTATACAGCTCAAAATTAGTGTAGAAAGACTGTAAGTGAGGACTATACTGCTTATGTTTACAATTGAGGCCGAATTTCTCAAGCGTCTTTTTGGTGAATCTGTTAATATCCTGACGGTTCCAGTAATACTTGTAAGAAACTCTCTAATTGTGGTATAACTCTTAAAATACGCATGTAGAGTTTCCAGAAATGATTTCAAACTTGTAATAAGCACTTGAAATAAAAGTAAGTAGGTTCTTACTACATACCCTGCCGTTTTCAATCACTGACATTACCCGTGGAAAGCAGCAAATGACCAGAAAACTGATAATATTTACAACTCCGGCCACTTTAGCGAGCGTTTTCACTTGAATTTGCTTTCAAATATTAGGAATTCATGTTTCTAAAGCTCAAAATTAGTGTAGAAAGACTGTAAGTGAGGACTATACTGCTTATGTTTACAATGGAGGCTGAATTTCTCGAGCGTCTTTTTGGTGAATCAGTTAATATCCTGACGGTTCCAGTAATACTTGTAAGAAAACTGTCTAATTGCGGTACAAGTCTTAAAATACGCATTTAGAGTTTCCAGAAATGATTTCAAACTTGTAATAAGCACCTGAAATAAAAGTAAGTAGGTTCTTACTACATACCCTGTCGTTTTCAATCACTGACATTACCCGTGGAAAGCAGGGAAATGATCAGAAAACTGATATATTTACAACTCCGGCAACTTTACAGAGCTTTTTCACTTGAATTTCATTTAAAATATTACGAATTCAAGTTTATACAGCTCAAAATTAGTGTAGAAAGACTGTAAGTGAGGACTATACTGTTTATGTTTACAATTGAGGCCGAATTTCTCAAGCGTCTTTTTGGTGAATCTGTTAATATCCTGACGGTTCCAGTACATACTTGTAAGAAAACTCTCTAATTGTGGTATAACTCTTAAAATATGCATTTAGAGTTTCCAGAAATGATTTAAAACTTGTAATAAGCACTTGAAATAAAAGTAAGTAGGTTCTTAATACATACCCTGCCGTGTTCAATCACTGACATTACCCGTGGAAAGCTGGGAAATGACCTGAAAACTTATAATATTTACAACTCCGGGCACGTTAGGGAGTGTTGTCACTTGAATTTGCTTTCAAATACTAGGAATTCATGTTTCTACAGCTCAAAATTAGTGTAGAAAGACTGTAAGTGAGGACTATACTGCTTATGTTTACAATTGAGGCTGAATTTCTCGAGCGTCTTTTTGGTGAATCATTTAATATCCTGACGGTTCCAGTAATACTTTTAAGAAACTCTCTAATTGTGGTATAAGTCTTAAAATACGCATGTAGAGTTTCCAGAAATGATTTCAAACTTGTAATAAGCACTTGAAATAAAAGTAAGTAGGTTCTTACTACATACCCTGCCGTTTTCAATCAGTGACATTACCCGTGGAAAGCAGCAAATGACCAGAAAACTGATAATATTTACAACTCCGGCCACTTTAGCGAGCGTTTTCACTTGAATTTGCTTTAAAATATTAGGAATTCATGTTTATACAGCTCAAAATTAGTGTAGAAAGACTGTAAGTGAGGACTATACTGCTTATGTTTACAATGGAGGCTGAATTTCTTGAGCGTCTTTTTGGTGAATCAGTTAATATCCTCACGGTTCCAGTAATACTTGTAAGAAAACTGTCTAATTGCGGTACAAGTCTTAAAATACGCATTTAGAGTTTCCAAAAATGATTTCAAACTTGTAATAAGCACTTGAAATAAAAGTAAGTAGGTTCTTAATACATACCCTGCCGTGTTCAATCACTGACATTACCCGTGGAAAGCTGGGAAATGACCAGAAAACTGATAATATTTACAACTCCGGCAACTTTACAGAGCGTTTTCACTTGAATTTCCTTTAAAATATTACGAATTCAAGTTTATACAGCTCAAAATTAGTGTAGAAAGACTGTAAGTGAGGACTATACTGCTTATGTTTACAATTGAGGCCGAATTTCTCAAGCGTCTTTTTGGTGAATCTGTTAATATCCTGACGGTTCCAGTACATACTTGTAAGAAAACTCTCTAATTGTGGTATAACTCTTAAAATACACAATTACAGTTTCCAGAAATGATTTAAAACTTGTAATAAGCACTTGAAATAAAAGTAAGTAGGTTCTTAATACATACCCTGCCGTGTTCAATCACTGACATTACCCGTGGAAAGCTGGAAATGACCTGAAAACTGATAATATTTACAACTCCGGGCACGTTAGGGAGTGTTTTCACTTGAATTTGCTTTCAAATACTAGGAATTCATGTTTCTACAGCTCAAAATTAGTGTAGAAAGGCTGTAAGTGAGGACTATACTGCTTATGTTTACAATTGAGGCCGGATTTCTCAAGCGTCTTTTTGGTGAATCAGTTAATATCCTGATGGTTCCAGTACATACTTGTAAGAAACGCTGTAATTGTGGTATAACTCTTAAAATATACATTTAGAGTTTCCAAAAATGATTTCAAACTTGTAATAAGCACTTGAAATAAAAGTAAGTAGGTTCTTACTACATACCCTGCCGTTTTCAATCACTGACATTACCCGTGGAAAGCAGGGAAATGACCAAAAAACTGATATTTACAACTCCGGCCACTTTAGCGAGCGTTTTCACTTGAATTTGCTTTCAAATATTAGGAATTCATGTTTATACAGCTCAAAATTAGTGTAGAAAGACTGTAAGTGAGGACTATACTGCTTATGTTTACAATTGAGGCTGAATTTTTCGAGCGTCTTTTTGGTGAATCAGTTAATATCCTGACGGTGCAAGTAATAATTGTAAGAAAACTGTCTAATTGCGGTATAAGTCTTAAAATACGCATTTAGAGTTTCCAGAAATGATTTCAAACTTGTAATAAGCACTTGAAATAAAAGTAAGTAGGTTCTTAATACATACCCTGCCGTTTTCAATCACTGAAATTACCCGTGGAAAGCAGGGAAATGACCAGAAAACTGATAATATTTACAACTCCGGCAACTTTACAGAGCGTTTTCACTTGAATTTGCTTTCAAATACTAGGAATTCATGTTTCTACAGCTCAAAATTAGTGTAGAAAGACTGTAAGTGAGGACTATACTGCTTATGTTTACAATTGAGGCCGAATTTCTCGAGCGTCTTATTGGTGAATCAGTTAATATCCTGACGGTTCCAGTACATACTTGTAAGAAAACTCTCTAATTGTGGTATAAGTCTTAAAATACGCATTTAGAGTTTCCAGAAATGATTTCAAACTTGTAATAAGCACTTGAAATAAAAGTAAGTAGGTTCTTAATACATACCCTGCCGTGTTCAATCACTGACATTACCCGTGGAAAGCAGGGAAATGACCAGAAAACTGAAAATATTTACAACTCCGGGCACTTTAGGGAGTGTTTTTACTTGAATTTGCTTTCAAATACTAGGAATTCATGTTTATACAGCTCAAAATTAGTGTAGAAAGACTGTAAGTGAGGACTATACTGCTTATGTTTACAATTGAGGCCGGATTTCTCAAGCGCCTTTTTGGTGAATCAGTTAATATCCTGATGGTTCCAGTACATACTTATAAGAAACGCTGTAATTGTGGTATAAATCTTAAAATATACATTTAGAGTTTCCAGAAATGATTTCAAACTTGTAATAAGCACTTGAAATAAAAGTAAGTAGGTTCTTACTACATACCCTGCCGTTTTCAATCACTGACATTACCCGTGGAAAGCAGCAAATGACCAGAAAACTGATAATATTTACAACTCCGGCCACTTTAGCGAGCGTTTTCACTTGAATTTGCTTTCAAATATTAGGAATTCATGTTTCTAAAGCTCAAAATTAGTGTAGAAAGACTGTAAGTGAGGACTATACTGCTTATGTTTACAATGGAGGCTGAATTTCTCGAGCGTCTTTTTGGTGAATCAGTTAATATCCTGACGGTTCCAGTAATACTTGTAAGAAAACTGTCTAATTGCGGTACAAGTCTTAAAATACGCATTTAGAGTTTCCAGAAATGATTTCAAACTTGTAATAAGCACCTGAAATAAAAGTAAGTAGGTTCTTACTACATACCCTGTCGTTTTCAATCACTGACATTACCCGTGGAAAGCAGGGAAATGATCAGAAAACTGAAATATTTACAACTCCGGCAACTTTACAGAGCTTTTTCACTTGAATTTCATTTAAAATATTACGAATTCAAGTTTATACAGCTCAAAATTAGTGTAGAAAGACTGTAAGTGAGGACTATACTGTTTATGTTTACAATTGAGGCCGAATTTCTCAAGCGTCTTTTTGGTGAATCTGTTAATATCCTGACGGTTCCAGTACATACTTGTAAGAAAACTCTCTAATTGTGGTATAACTCTTAAAATATGCATTTAGAGTTTCCAGAAATGATTTAAAACTTGTAATAAGCACTTGAAATAAAAGTAAGTAGGTTCTTAATACATACCCTGCCGTGTTCAATCACTGACATTACCCGTGGAAAGCTGGGAAATGACCTGAAAACTTATAATATTTACAACTCCGGGCACGTTAGGGAGTGTTGTCACTTGAATTTGCTTTCAAATACTAGGAATTCATGTTTCTACAGCTCAAAATTAGTGTAGAAAGACTGTAAGTGAGGACTATACTGCTTATGTTTACAATGGAGGCTGAATTTCTCGAGCGTCTTTTTGGTGAATCAGTTAATATCCTGACGGTTCCAGTAATACTTGTAAGAAAACTGTCTAATTGCGGTACAAGTCTTAAAATACGCATTTAGAGTTTCCAGAAATGATTTCAAACTTGTAATAAGCACCTGAAATAAAAGTAAGTAGGTTCTTAATACATACCCTGTCGTTTTCAATCACTGACATTACCCGTGGAAAGCAGGGAAATGATCAGAAAACTGAAATATTTACAACTCCGGCAACTTTACAGAGCTTTTTCACTTGAATTTCCTTTAAAATATTACGAATTCAAGTTTATACAGCTCAAAATTAGTGTAGAAAGACTGTAAGTGAGGACTATACTGCTTATGTTTACAACTGAGGCTGAATTTCTCGAGCGTCTTTTTGGTGAATCAGTTAATATCCTGACGGTTCCAGTAATACTTGTAAGAAAACTGTCTAATTGCGGTATAAGTCTTAAAATACGCATTTAGAGTTTCCAGAAATGATTTAAAACTTGTAATAAGCACTTGAAATAAAAGTAAGTAGGTTCTTAATACATACCCTGCCGTGTTCAATCACTGACATTACCCGTGGAAAGCTGGGAAATGACCTGAAAACTGATAATATTTACAACTCCGGGCAGGTTAGGGAGTGTTTTCACTTGAATTTGCTTTCAAATACTAGGAATTCATGTTTCTACAGCTCAAAATTAGTGTAGAAAGACTGTAAGTGAGGACTATACTGCTTATGTTTACAAATGAGGCCGAATTTCTCGAGCGTCTTTTTGCTGAATCAGTTAATATCCTGATGGTTCCAGTACATACTTGTAAGAAACGCTGTAATTGTGGTATAACTCTTAAAATATACATTTAGAGTTTCCAAAAATGATTTCAAACTTGTAATAAGCACTTGAAATAAAAGTAAGTAGGTTCTTACTACATACCCTGCCGTTTTCAATCACTGACATTACCCGTGGAAAGCAGGGAAATGACCAGAAAACTGAAAATATTTACAACTCCGGGCACTTTAGGGAGTGTTTTTACTTGAATTTGCTTTCAAATACTAGGAATTCATGTTTATACAGCTCAAAATTAGTGTAGAAAGACTGTAAGTGAGGACTATACTGCTTATGTTTACAATTGAGGCCGAATTTCTCGAGCGTCTTATTCGTGAATCAGTTAATATCCTGACGGTTCCAGTACATACTTGTAAGAAAACTCTCTAATTGTGGTATAAGTCTTAAAATACGCATTTAGAGTTTCCAGAAATGATTTCAAACTTGTAATAAGCACTTGAAATAAAAGTAAGTAGGTTCTTACTACATACCCTGCCGTGTTCAATCACTGACATTACCCGTGGAAAGCAGGGAAATGACCAGAAAACTGATAATATTTACAACTCCGTCAACTTTACAGAGCGTTTTCACTTGAATTTCCTTTAAAATATTATGAATTCAAGTTTATACAGCTCAAAATTAGTGTAGAAAGACTGTAAGTGAGGACTCTACTGCTTATGTTTACAATTGAGGCCGAATTTCTCGAGCGTGTTATTGGTGAATCAGTTAATATCCTGACGGTTCCAGTACATACTTGTAAGAAAACTCTCTAATTGTGGTATAAGTCTTAAAATACGCATGTAGAGTCTCCAGAAATGATTTCAAACTTGTAATAAGCACTTGAAATAAAAGTAAGTAGGTTCTTACTACATACCCTGCCGTTTTCAATCACTGACATTACCCTTGGAAAGCAGGGAAATGACCAGAAAACTGCTAATATTTACAAAACCGGCCTCTTTAGCAAGCGTTTTCACTTGAATTTGCTTTCAAATATTAGGAATTCATGTTTATACAGCTCAAAATTATTGTAGAAAGACTGTAAGTGAGGACTATACTGCTTATGTTTACAATTGAGGCCGAATTTCTCGAGCGTCTTATTCGTGAATCAGTTAATATCCTGACGGTTCCAGTACATACTTGTAAGAAAACTCTCTAATTGTGGTATAAGTCTTAAAATACGCATTTAGAGTTTCAAGAAATGATTTCAAACTTGTAATAAGCACTTGAAATAAAAGTAAGTAGGTTCTTACTACATACCCTGCCGTTTTCAATCACTGACATTACCCGTGGAAAGCAGGGAAATGACCAGAAAACTGAAAATATTTACAACTCCGGGCACTTTAGGGAGTGTTTTTACTTGAATTTGCTTTCAAATACTAGGAATTCATGTTTAAACAGCTCAAAATTAGTGTAGAAAGACTGTAAGTGAGGACTATACTGCTTATGTTTACAACTGAGGCTGAATTTCTCGAGCGTCTTTTTGGTGAATCAGTTAATATCCTGACGGTTCCAGTAATACTTGTAAGAAAACTGTCTAATTGCGGTATAAGTCTTAAAATACGCATTTAGAGTTTCCAGAAATGATTTCAAACTTGTAATAAGCACTTGAAATAAAAGTAAGTAGGTTCTTAATACATACCCTGCCGTGTTCAATCACTGACATTACCCGTGGAAAGCTGGGAAATGACCTGAAAACTGATAATATTTACAACTCCGGGCACGTTAGGGAGTGTTTTCACTTGAATTTGCTTTCAAATACTAGGAATTCATGTTTATACAGCTCAAAATTAGTGTAGAAAGACTGTAAGTGAGGACTATACTGCTTATGTTTACAAATGAGGCCGAATTTCTCGAGCGTCTTTTTGCTGAATCAGTTAATATCCTGATGGTTCCAGTACATACTTGTAAGAAACGCTGTAATTGTGGTATAACTCTTAAAATATACATTTAGAGTTTCCAAAAATGATTTCAAACTTGTAATAAGCACTTGAAATAAAAGTAAGTAGGTTCTTACTACATACCCTGCCGTTTTCAATCACTGACATTACCCGTGGAAAGCAGGGAAATGACCAGAAAACTGAAAATATTTACAACTCCGGGCACTTTAGGGAGTGTTTTTACTTGAATTTGCTTTCAAATACTAGGAATTCATGTTTATACAGCTCAAAATTAGTGTAGAAAGACTGTAAGTGAGGACTATACTGCTTATGCTTACAATTGAGGCCGAATTTCTCGAGCGTCTTATTGGTGAATCAGTTAATATCCTGACGGTTCCAGTACATACTTGTAAGAAAACTCTCTAATTGTGGTATAAGTCTTAAAATACGCATTTAGAGTTTCCAGAAATGATTTCAAACTTGTAATAAGCACTTGAAATAAAAGTAAGTAGGTTCTTATTACATACCCTCCCGTTTTCAATCACTGACATTACCCGTGAAAAGCAGGGAAATGACCAGAAAACTGATAATATTTACAACTCCGGCCACTTTAGCGAGCGTTTTCACTTGAATTTGCTTTCAAATACTAGGAATTCATGTTTATACAGCTCAAAATTAGTGTAGAAAGACTGTAAGTGAGGACTATACTGCTTATGCTTACAATTGAGGCCGAATTTCTCGAGCGTCTTATTGGTGAATCAGTTAATATCCTGACGGTTCCAGTACATACTTGTAAGAAAACTCTCTAATTGTGGTATAAGTCTTAAAATACGCATTTAGAGTTTCCAGAAATGATTTCAAACTTGTAATAAGCACTTGAAATAAAAGTAAGTAGGTTCTTATTACATACCCTGCCGTTTTCAATCACTGACATTACCCGTGGAAAGCAGGGAAATGACCAGAAAACTGATAATATTTACAACTCCGGCCACTTTAGCGAGCGTTTTCACTTGAATTTGCTTTCAAATATTAGGAATTCATGTTTATACAGCTCAAAATTAGTGTAGAAAGACTGTAAGTGAGGACTATACTGCTTATGTTTACAACTGAGGCTGAATTTCTCGAGCGTCTTTTTGGTGAATCAGTTAATATCCTGACGTTTCCGGTAATACTTGTAAGAAAACTGTCTAATTGTGGTATAAGTCTTAAAATACGCATTTAGAGTTTCCAGAAATGATTTCAAACTTGTAATAAGCACTTGAAATAAAAGTAAGTAGGTTCTTATTACATACCCTGCCGTTTTCAATCACTGACATTACCCGTGGAAAGCAGGGAAATGACCAGAAAACTGATAATATTTACAACTCCGGCCACTTTAGCGAGCGTTTTCACTTGAATTTGCTTTCAAATATTAGGAATTCATGTTTATACAGCTCAAAATTAGTGTAGAAAGACTGTAAGTGAGGACTATACTGCTTATGTTTACAACTGAGGCCGAATTTCTCGAGCGTCTTTTTGGTGAATCAGTTAATATCCTGACGGTTCCAGTAATACTTTTAAGAAAACTGTCTAATTGCGGTATAAGTCTTAAAATACGCATTTAGAGTTTCCAGAAATGATTTAAAACTTGTAATAAGCACTTGAAATAAAAGTAAGTAGGTTCTTAATACATACCCTGCCGTGTTCAATCACTGACATTACCCGTGGAAAGCTGGGAAATGACCTGAAAACTGATAATACTAACAACTCCGGGCACTTTAGCGAGCGTTTTCACTTGAATTTGCTTTCAAATATTAGGAATTCATGTTTATACAGCTCAAAATTAGTGTAGAAAGACTGTAAGTGAGGACTATACTGCTTATGCTTACAATTGAGGCCGAATTTCTCGAGCGTCTTTTTGGTGAATTAGTTAATATCCTGACGGTTCCAGTACATACTTGTAAGAAAACTCTCTAATTGTGGTATAAGTCTTAAAATACGCATTTAGAGTTTCCAGAAATGATTTCAAACTTGTAATAAGCACTTGAAATAAAAGTAAGTAGGTTCTTATTACATACCCTGCCGTTTTCAATCACTGACATTACCCGTGGAAAGCAGGGAAATGACCAGAAAACTGATAATATTTACAACTCCGGCCACTTTAGCGAGCGTTTTCACTTGAATTTGCTTTCAAATATTAGGAATTCATGTTTATACAGCTCAAAATTAGTGTAGAAAGACTGTAAGTGAGGACTATACTGCTTATGTTTACAACTGAGGCTGAATTTCTCGAGCGTCTTTTTGGTGAATCAGTTAATATCCTGACGGTTCCAGTAATACTTGTAAGAAAACTGTCTAATTGCGGTATAAGTCTTAAAATACGCATTTAGAGTTTCCAGAAATGATTTAAAACTTGTAATAAGCACTTGAAATAAAAGTAAGTAGGTTCTTAATACATACCCTGCCGTGTTCAATCACTGACATTACCCGTGGAAAGCTGGGAAATGACCTGAAAACTGATAATACTAACAACTCCGGGCACTTTAGGGATTGTTTTCACTTGAATTTGCTTTCAAATACTAGGAATTCATGTTTCTATAGCTCAAAATTAGTGTAGAAAGACTGTAAGTGAGGACTATACTGCTCATGTTTATAATTGAGGCGGAATTTCTCGAGCGTCTTATTGGTGAATCAGTTAATATCCTGACGGTTCCAGTACATACTTGTAAGAAAACTCTCTAATTGTGGTATAACTCTTAAAATACGCATTTACAGTTTCCAGAAATGATTTAAAACTTGTAATAAGAACTTGAAATAAAAGTAAGTAGGTTCTTAATACATACCCTGCCGTGTTCAATCACTGACATTACCCGTGGAAAGCAGGGAAATGACCAGAAAACTGATAATATTTACAACTCCGGCCACTTTAGCGAGCGTTTTCACTTGAATTTCCTTTAAAATATTACGAATTCAAGTTTATACAGCTCAAAATTAGTGTAGAAAGACTGTAAGTGAGGACTCTACTGCTTATGTTTACAATTGAGGCCGAATTTCTCGAGCGTCTTTTTGGTGAATCTGTTAATATCCTGACGGTTCCAGTACATACTTGTAAGAACACTCTCTAATTGTGGTATAAGTCTTAAAATACGCATTTAGAGTTTCCAGAAATGATTTCAAACTTGTAATAAGCACTTGAAATAAAAGTAAGTAGGTTCTTACTACATACCCTGCCGTTTTCAATCACTGACATTACCCGTGGAAAGCAGGGAAATGACCAGAAAACTGAAAATATTTACAACTCCGGGCACTTTAGGGAGTGTTTTTACTTGAATTTGCTTTCAAATACTAGGAATTCATGTTTATACAGCTCAAAATTAGTGTAGAAAGACTGTAAGTGAGGACTATACTGCTTATGCTTACAATTGAGGCCGAATTTCTCGAGCGTCTTATTGGTGAATCAGTTAATATCCTGACGGTTCCAGTAAATACTTGTAAGAAAACTCTCTAATTGTGGTATAAGTCTTAAAATACGCATTTAGAGTTTCCAGAAATGATTTCAAACTTGTAATAAGCACTTGAAATAAAAGTAAGTAGGTTCTTAATACATACCCTGCCGTGTTCAATCACTGACATTACCCGTGGAAAGCTGGGAAATGACCTGAAAACTGATAATACTAACAACTCCGGGCACTTTAGGGATTGTTTTCACTTGAATTTGCTTTCAAATACTAGGAATTCATGTTTCTATAGCTCAAAATTAGTGTAGAAAGACTGTAAGTGAGGACTATACTGCTCATGTTTATAATTGAGGCGGAATTTCTCGAGCGTCTTATTGGTGAATCAGGTAATATCCTGACGGTTCCAGTACATACTTGTAAGAAAACTCTCTAATTGTGGTATAACTCTTAAAATACGCATTTACAGTTTCCAGAAATGATTTAAAACTTGTAATAAGAACTTGAAATAAAAGTAAGTAGGTTCTTAATACATACCCTGCCGTGTTCAATCACTGACATTACCCGTGGAAAGCAGGGAAATGACCAGAAAACTGATAATATTTACAACTCCGGCCACTTTAGCGAGCGTTTTCACTTGAATTTCCTTTAAAATATTACGAATTCAAGTTTATACAGCTCAAAATTAGTGTAGAAAGACTGTAAGTGAGGACTCTACTGCTTATGTTTACAATTGAGGCCGAATTTCTCGAGCGTCTTTTTGGTGAATCTGTTAATATCCTGACGGTTCCAGTACATACTTGTAAGAACACTCTCTAATTGTGGTATAAGTCTTAAAATACGCATTTAGAGTTTCCAGAAATGATTTCAAACTTGTAATAAGCACTTGAAATAAAAGTAAGTAGGTTCTTATTACATACCCTGCCGTTTTCAATCACTGACATTACCCGTGGAAAGCAGGGAAATGACCAGAAAACTGATAATATTTACAACTCCGGCCACTTTAGCGAGCGTTTTCACTTGAATTTGCTTTCAAATATTAGGAATTCATGTTTATACAGCTCAAAATTAGTGTAGAAAGACTGTAAGTGAGGACTATACTGCTTATGTTTACAACTGAGGCTGAATTTCTCGAGCGTCTTTTTGGTGAATCAGTTAATATCCTGACGTTTCCGGTAATACTTGTAAGAAAACTGTCTAATTGTGGTATAAGTCTTAAAATACGCATTTAGAGTTTCCAGAAATGATTTCAAACTTGTAATAAGCACTTGAAATAAAAGTAAGTAGGTTCTTATTACATACCCTGCCGTTTTCAATCACTGACATTACCCGTGGAAAGCAGGGAAATGACCAGAAAACTGATAATATTTACAACTCCGGCCACTTTAGCGAGCGTTTTCACTTGAATTTGCTTTCAAATATTAGGAATTCATGTTTATACAGCTCAAAATTAGTGTAGAAAGACTGTAAGTGAGGACTATACTGCTTATGTTTACAACTGAGGCCGAATTTCTCGAGCGTCTTTTTGGTGAATCAGTTAATATCCTGACGGTTCCAGTAATACTTTTAAGAAAACTGTCTAATTGCGGTATAAGTCTTAAAATACGCATTTAGAGTTTCCAGAAATGATTTAAAACTTGTAATAAGCACTTGAAATAAAAGTAAGTAGGTTCTTAATACATACCCTGCCGTGTTCAATCACTGACATTACCCGTGGAAAGCTGGGAAATGACCTGAAAACTGATAATACTAACAACTCCGGGCACTTTAGCGAGCGTTTTCACTTGAATTTGCTTTCAAATATTAGGAATTCATGTTTATACAGCTCAAAATTAGTGTAGAAAGACTGTAAGTGAGGACTATACTGCTTATGCTTACAATTGAGGCCGAATTTCTCGAGCGTCTTTTTGGTGAATTAGTTAATATCCTGACGGTTCCAGTACATACTTGTAAGAAAACTCTCTAATTGTGGTATAAGTCTTAAAATACGCATTTAGAGTTTCCAGAAATGATTTCAAACTTGTAATAAGCACTTGAAATAAAAGTAAGTAGGTTCTTATTACATACCCTGCCGTTTTCAATCACTGACATTACCCGTGGAAAGCAGGGAAATGACCAGAAAACTGATAATATTTACAACTCCGGCCACTTTAGCGAGCGTTTTCACTTGAATTTGCTTTCAAATATTAGGAATTCATGTTTATACAGCTCAAAATTAGTGTAGAAAGACTGTAAGTGAGGACTATACTGCTTATGTTTACAACTGAGGCTGAATTTCTCGAGCGTCTTTTTGGTGAATCAGTTAATATCCTGACGGTTCCAGTAATACTTGTAAGAAAACTGTCTAATTGCGGTATAAGTCTTAAAATACGCATTTAGAGTTTCCAGAAATGATTTCAAACTTGTAATAAGCACTTGAAATAAAAGTAAGTAGGTTCTTAATACATACCCTGCCGTGTTCAATCACTGACATTACCCGTGGAAAGCTGGGAAATGACCTGAAAACTGATAATACTAACAACTCCGGGCACTTTAGGGATTGTTTTCACTTGAATTTGCTTTCAAATACTAGGAATTCATGTTTCTATAGCTCAAAATTAGTGTAGAAAGACTGTAAGTGAGGACTATACTGCTCATGTTTATAATTGAGGCGGAATTTCTCGAGCGTCTTATTGGTGAATCAGGTAATATCCTGACGGTTCCAGTACATACTTGTAAGAAAACTCTCTAATTGTGGTATAACTCTTAAAATACGCATTTACAGTTTCCAGAAATGATTTAAAACTTGTAATAAGAACTTGAAATAAAAGTAAGTAGGTTCTTAATACATACCCTGCCGTGTTCAATCACTGACATTACCCGTGGAAAGCAGGGAAATGACCAGAAAACTGATAATATTTACAACTCCGGCCACTTTAGCGAGCGTTTTCACTTGAATTTCCTTTAAAATATTACGAATTCAAGTTTATACAGCTCAAAATTAGTGTAGAAAGACTGTAAGTGAGGACTCTACTGCTTATGTTTACAATTGAGGCCGAATTTCTCGAGCGTCTTTTTGGTGAATCTGTTAATATCCTGACGGTTCCAGTACATACTTGTAAGAACACTCTCTAATTGTGGTATAAGTCTTAAAATACGCATTTAGAGTTTCCAGAAATGATTTCAAACTTGTAATAAGCACTTGAAATAAAAGTAAGTAGGTTCTTAATACATACCCTGCCGTGTTCAATCACTGACATTACCCGTGGAAAGCTGGGAAATGACCTGAAAACTGATAATACTAACAACTCCGGGCACTTTAGGGATTGTTTTCACTTGAATTTGCTTTCAAATACTAGGAATTCATGTTTCTATAGCTCAAAATTAGTGTAGAAAGACTGTAAGTGAGGACTATACTGCTCATGTTTATAATTGAGGCGGAATTTCTCGAGCGTCTTATTGGTGAATCAGGTAATATCCTGACGGTTCCAGTACATACTTGTAAGAAAACTCTCTAATTGTGGTATAACTCTTAAAATACGCATTTACAGTTTCCAGAAATGATTTAAAACTTGTAATAAGAACTTGAAATAAAAGTAAGTAGGTTCTTAATACATACCCTGCCGTGTTCAATCACTGACATTACCCGTGGAAAGCAGGGAAATGACCAGAAAACTGATAATATTTACAACTCCGGCCACTTTAGCGAGCGTTTTCACTTGAATTTCCTTTAAAATATTACGAATTCAAGTTTATACAGCTCAAAATTAGTGTAGAAAGACTGTAAGTGAGGACTCTACTGCTTATGTTTACAATTGAGGCCGAATTTCTCGAGCGTCTTTTTGGTGAATCTGTTAATATCCTGACGGTTCCAGTACATACTTGTAAGAACACTCTCCAATTGTGGTATAAGTCTTAAAATACGCATTTAGAGTTTCCAGAAATGATTTCAAACTTGTAATAAGCACTTGAAATAAAAGTAAGTAGGTTCTTACTACATACCCTGCCGTTTTCAATCACTGACATTACCCGTGGATAGTAGGGAAATGACCAGAAAACTGAAAATATTTACAACTCCGGGCACTTTAGGGAGTGTTTTTACTTGAATTTGCTTTCAAATACTAGGAATTCATGTTTATACAGCTCAAAATTAGTGTAGAAAGACTGTAAGTGAGGACTATACTGCTTATGCTTACAATTGAGGCCGAATTTCTCGAGCGTCTTATTGGTGAATCAGTTAATATCCTGACGGTTCCAGTAAATACTTGTAAGAAAACTCTCTAATGGTGGTATAAGTCTTAAAATACGCATTTAGAGTTTCCAGAAATGATTTCAAAGTTGTAATAAGCACTTGAAATAAAAGTAAGTAGGTTCTTAATACATACCCTGCCGTGTTCAATCACTGACATTACCCGTGGAAAGCTGGGAAATGACCTGAAAACTGATAATACTAACAACTCCGGGCACTTTAGGGATTGTTTTCACTTGAATTTGCTTTCAAATACTAGGAATTCATGTTTCTATAGCTCAAAATTAGTGTAGAAAGACTGTAAGTGAGGACTATACTGCTCATGTTTATAATTGAGGCGGAATTTCTCGAGCGTCTTATTGGTGAATCAGGTAATATCCTGACGGTTCCAGTACATACTTGTAAGAAAACTCTCTAATTGTGGTATAACTCTTAAAATACGCATTTACAGTTTCCAGAAATGATTTAAAACTTGTAATAAGAACTTGAAATAAAAGTAAGTAGGTTCTTAATACATACCCTGCCGTGTTCAATCACTGACATTACCCGTGGAAAGCAGGGAAATGACCAGAAAACTGATAATATTTACAACTCCGGCCACTTTAGCGAGCGTTTTCACTTGAATTTCCTTTAAAATATTACGAATTCAAGTTTATACAGCTCAAAATTAGTGTAGAAAGACTGTAAGTGAGGACTCTACTGCTTATGTTTACAATTGAGGCCAAATTTCTCGAGCGTCTTTTTGGTGAATCTGTTAATATCCTGACGGTTCCAGTACATACTTGTAAGAACACTCTCTAATTGTGGTATAAGTCTTAAAATACGCATTTAGAGTTTCCAGAAATGATTTCAAACTTGTAATAAGCACTTGAAATAAAAGTAAGTAGGTTCTTACTACATACCCTGCCGTTTTCAATCACTGACATTACCCGTGGAAAGCAGGGAAATGACCAGAAAACTGATAATATTTACAACTCCGGCCACTTTAGCGAGCGTTTTCACTTGAATTTGCTTTCAAATATTAGGAATTCATGTTTATACAGCTCAAAATTAGTGTAGAAAGACTGTAAGTGAGGACTATACTGCTTATGTTTACAACTGAGGCTGAATTTCTCGAGCGTCTTTTTGGTGAATCAGTTAATATCCTGACGTTTCCGGTAATACTTGTAAGAAAACTGTCTAATTGTGGTATAAGTCTTAAAATACGCATTTAGAGTTTCCAGAAATGATTTCAAACTTGTAATAAGCACTTGAAATAAAAGTAAGTAGGTTCTTATTACATACCCTGCCGTTTTCAATCACTGACATTACCCGTGGAAAGCAGGGAAATGACCAGAAAACTGATAATATTTACAACTCCGGCCACTTTAGCGAGCGTTTTCACTTGAATTTGCTTTCAAATATTAGGAATTCATGTTTATACAGCTCAAAATTAGTGTAGAAAGACTGTAAGTGAGGACTATACTGCTTATGTTTACAACTGAGGCTGAATTTCTCGAGCGTCTTTTTGGTGAATCAGTTAATATCCTGACGGTTCCAGTAATACTTGTAAGAAAACTGTCTAATTGCGGTATAAGTCTTAAAATACGCATTTAGAGTTTCCAGAAATGATTTAAAACTTGTAATAAGCACTTGAAATAAAAGTAAGTAGGTTCTTAATACATACCCTGCCGTGTTCAATCACTGACATTACCCGTGGAAAGCTGGGAAATGACCTGAAAACTGATAATACTAACAACTCCGGGCACTTTAGGGATTGTTTTCACTTGAATTTGCTTTCAAATACTAGGAATTCATGTTTCTATAGCTCAAAATTAGTGTAGAAAGACTGTAAGTGAGGACTATACTGCTCATGTTTATAATTGAGGCGGAATTTCTCGAGCGTCTTATTGGTGAATCAGGTAATATCCTGACGGTTCCAGTACATACTTGTAAGAAAACTCTCTAATTGTGGTATAACTCTTAAAATACGCATTTACAGTTTCCAGAAATGATTTAAAACTTGTAATAAGAACTTGAAATAAAAGTAAGTAGGTTCTTAATACATACCCTGCCGTGTTCAATCACTGACATTACCCGTGGAAAGCAGGGAAATGACCAGAAAACTGATAATATTTACAACTCCGGCCACTTTAGCGAGCGTTTTCACTTGAATTTCCTTTAAAATATTACGAATTCAAGTTTATACAGCTCAAAATTAGTGTAGAAAGACTGTAAGTGAGGACTCTACTGCTTATGTTTACAATTGAGGCCGAATTTCTCGAGCGTCTTTTTGGTGAATCTGTTAATATCCTGACGGTTCCAGTACATACTTGTAAGAACACTCTCTAATTGTGGTATAAGTCTTAAAATACGCATTTAGAGTTTCCAGAAATGATTTAAAACTTGTAATAAGCACTTGAAATAAAAGTAAGTAGGTTCTTACTACATACCCTGCCGTTTTCAATCACTGACATTACCCGTGGAAAGCAGGGAAATGACCAGAAAACTGATAATATTTACAACTCCGGGCACTTTAGGGAGTGTTTTTACTTGAATTTGCTTTCAAATACTAGGAATTCATGTTTATACAGCTCAAAATTAGAGTAGAAAGACTGTAAGTGAGGACTATACTGCTTATGCTTACAATTGAGGCCGAATTTCTCGAGCGTCTTATTGGTGAATCATTTAATATCCTGACGGTTCCAGTACATACTTGTAAGAAAACTCTCTAATTGTGGTATAAGTCTTAAAATACGCATTTAGAGTTTCCAGAAATGATTTCAAACTTGTAATAAGCACTTGAAATAAAAGTAAGTAGGTTCTTATTACATACCCTGCCGTTTTCAATCACTGACATTACCCGTGGAAAGCAGGGAAATGACCAGAAAACTGATAATATTTACAACTCCGGCCACTTTAGCGAGCGTTTTCACTTGAATTTGCTTTCAAATATTAGGAATTCATGTTTATACAGCTCAAAATTAGTGTAGAAAGACTGTAAGTGAGGACTATACTGCTTATGTTTACAACTGAGGCTGAATTTCTCGAGCTTCTTTTTGGTGAATCAGTTAATATCCTGACGTTTCCGGTAATACTTGTAAGAAAACTGTCTAATTGTGGTATAAGTCTTAAAATACGCATTTAGACTTTCCAGAAATGATTTCAAACTTGTAATAAGCACTTGAAATAAAAGTAAGTAGGTTCTTATTACATACCCTGCCATTTTCAATCACTGACATTACCCGTGGAAAGCAGGGAAATGACCAGAAAACTGATAATATTTACAACTCCGGCCACTTTAGCGAGCGTTTTCACTTGAATTTGCTTTCAAATATTAGGAATTCATGTTTATACAGCTCAAAATTAGTGTAGAAAGACTGTAAGTGAGGTCTATGCTGCTTATGTTTACAACTGAGGCTGAATTTCTCGAGCGTCTTTTTGGTGAATCAGTTAATATCCTGACGGTTCCAGTAATACTTGTAAGAAAACTGTCTAATTGCGGTATAAGTCTTAAAATACGCATTTAGAGTTTTCAGAAATGATTTAAAACTTGTAATAAGCACTTGAAATAAAAGTAAGTAGGTTCTTAATACATACCCTGCCGTGTTCAATCACTGACATTACCCGTGGAAAGCTGGGAAATGACCTGAAAACTGATAATACTAACAACTCCGGGCACTTTAGGGATTGTTTTCACTTGTATTTCCTTTCAAATACTAGGAATTCATGTTTCTATAGCTCAAAATTAGTGTAGAAAGACTGTAAGTGAGGACTATACTGCTCATGTTTATAATTGAGGCGGAATTTCTCGAGCGTCTTATTGGTGAATCAGGTAATATCCTGACGGTTCCAGTACATACTTGTAAGAAAACTCTCTAATTGTGGTATAACTCTTAAAATACGCATTTACAGTTTCCAGAAATGATTTAAAACTTGTAATAAGAACTTGAAATAAAAGTAAGTAGGTTCTTAATACATACCCTGCCGTGTTCAATCACTGACATTACCCGTGGAAAGCAGGGAAATGACCAGAAAACTGATAATATTTACAACTCCGGCCACTTTAGCGAGCGTTTTCACTTGAATTTCCTTTAAAATATTACGAATTCAAGTTTATACAGCTCAAAATTAGTGTAGAAAGACTGTAAGTGAGGACTCTACTGCTTATGTTTACAATTGAGGCCGAATTTCTCGAGCGTCTTTTTGGTGAATCTGTTAATATCCTGACGGTTCCAGTACATACTTGTAAGAACACTCTCTAATTGTGGTATAAGTCTTAAAATACGCATTTAGAGTTTCCAGAAATGATTTCAAACTTGTAATAAGCACTTGAAATAAAAGTAAGTAGGTTCTTACTAGATACCCTGCCGTTTTCAATCACTGACATTACCCGTGGAAAGCAGGGAAATGACCAGAAAACTGAAAATATTTACAACTCCGGGCACTTTAGGGAGTGTTTTTACTTGAATTTGCTTTCAAATACTAGGAATTCATGTTTATACAGCTCAAAATTAGTGTAGAAAGACAGTAAGTGAGGACTATACTGCTTATGCTTACAATTGAGGCCGAATTTCTCGAGCGTCTTATTGGTGAATCAGTTAATATCCTGACGGTTCCAGTACATACTTGTAAGAAAACTCTCTAATTGTGGTATAAGTCTTAAAATACGCATTTAGAGTTTCCAGAAATGATTTCAAACTTGTAATAAGCACTTGAAATAAAAGTAAGTAGGTTCTTATTACATACCCTGCCGTTTTCAATCACTGACATTACCCGTGGAAAGCAGGGAAATGACCAGAAAACTGATAATATTTACAACTCCGGCCACTTTAGCGAGCGTTTTCACTTGAATTTGCTTTCAAATATTAGGAATTCATGTTTATACAGCTCAAAATTAGTGTAGAAAGACTGTAAGTGAGGACTATACTGCTTATGTTTACAACTGAGGCTGAATTTCTCGAGCGTCTTTTTGGTGAATCAGTTAATATCCTGACGGTTCCAGTAATACTTGTAAGAAAACTGTCTAATTGCGGTATAAGTCTTAAAATACGCATTTAGAGTTTCCAGAAATGATTTCAAACTTGTAATAAGCACTTGAAATAAAAGTAAGTAGGTTCTTAATACATACCCTGCCGTGTTCAATCACTGACATTACCCGTGGAAAGCTGGGAAATGACCTGAAAACTGATAATACTAACAACTCCGGGCACTTTAGGGATTGTTTTCACTTGAATTTGCTTTCAAATACTAGGAATTCATGTTTCTATAGCTCAAAATTAGTGTAGAAAGACTGTAAGTGAGGACTATACTGCTCATGTTTATAATTGAGGCGGAATTTCTCGAGCGTCTTATTGGTGAATCAGGTAATATCCTGACGGTTCCAGTACATACTTGTAAGAAAACTCTCTAATTGTGGTATAACTCTTAAAATACGCATTTACAGTTTCCAGAAATGATTTAAAACTTGTAATAAGAACTTGAAATAAAAGTAAGTAGGTTCTTAATACATACCCTGCCGTGTTCAATCACTGACATTTCCCGTGGAAAGCAGGGAAATGACCAGAAAACTGATAATATTTACAACTCCGGCAACTTTACCGAGCGTTTTCACTTGAATTTCCTTTAAAATATTACGAATTCAAGTTTATACAGCTCAAAATTAGTGTAGAAAGACTGTAAGTGAGGACTCTACTGCTTATGTTTACAATTGAGGCCGAATTTCTCGAGCGTCTTTTTGGTGAATCTGTTAATATCCTGAAGGTTCCAGTACATACTTGTAAGAAAACTCTCTAATTGTAGTATAACTCTTAAAATACGCATTTACAGTTTCCAGAAATGATTTAAAACTTGTAATAAGCACTTGAAATAAAAGTAAGTAGGTTCTTAATACATACCCTGCCGTGTTCAATCACTGACATTACCCGTGGAAAGCTGGGAAATGACCTGAAAACTGATAATACTTACAACTCCGGGCACTTTAGGGATTGTTTTCACTTGAATTTGCTTTCAAATACTAGGAATTCATGTTTCTATAGCTCAAAATTAGTGTAGAAAGACTGTAAGTGAGGACTATACTGCTCATGTTTATAATTGAGGCGGAATTTCTCGAGCGTCTTATTGGTGAATCAGGTAATATCCTGACGGTTCCAGTACATACTTGTAAGAAAACTCTCTAATTGTGGTATAAGTCTTAAAATACGCATTTAGAGTTTCCAGAAATGATTTCAAACTTGTAATAAGCACTTGAAATAAAAGTAAGTAGGTTCTTACTACATACCCTGCCGTTTTCAATCACTGACACTACCCGTGGAAAGCAGGGAAATGACCAGAAAACTGATAATATTTACAACTCCGGCCACTTTAGCGAGCGTTTTCACTTGAATTTGCTTTCAAATATTAGGAATTCATGTTTATACAGCTCAAAATTAGTGTAGAAAGACTGTAAGTGAGGACTATACTGCTTATGTTTACAACTGAGGCTGAATTTCTCGAGCGTCTTTTTGGTGAATCAGTTAATATCCTGACGGTTCCAGTAATACTTGTAAGAAAACTGTCTAATTGCGGTATAAGTCTTAAAATACGCATTTAGAGTTTCCAGAAATGATTTAAAACTTGTAATAAGCACTTGAAATAAAAGTAAGTAGGTTCTTAATACATACCCTGCCGTGTTCAATCACTGACATTACCCGTGGAAAGCAGGGAAATGACCAGAAAACTGATAATATTTACAACTCCGGCCACTTTAGCGAGCGTTTTCACTTGAATTTCCTTTAAAATATTACGAATTCAAGTTTATACAGCTCAAAATTAGTGTAGAAAGACTGTAAGTGAGGACTCTACTGCTTATGTTTACAATTGAGGCCGAATTTCTCGAGCGTCTTTTTGGTGAATCTGTTAATATCCTGACGGTTCCAGTACATACTTGTAAGAACACTCTCTAATTGTGGTATAAGTCTTAAAATACGCATTTAGAGTTTCCAGAAATGATTTCAAACTTGTAATAAGCACTTGAAATAAAAGTAAGTAGGTTCTTACTAGATACCCTGCCGTTTTCAATCACTGACATTACCCGTGGAAAGCAGGGAAATGACCAGAAAACTGAAAATATTTACAACTCCGGGCACTTTAGGGAGTGTTTTTACTTGAATTTGCTTTCAAATACTAGGAATTCATGTTTATACAGCTCAAAATTAGTGTAGAAAGACTGTAAGTGAGGACTATACTGCTTATGCTTACAATTGAGGCCGAATTTCTCGAGCGTCTTATTGGTGAATCAGTTAATATCCTGACGGTTCCAGTACATACTTGTAAGAAAACTCTCTAATTGTGGTATAAGTCTTAAAATACGCATTTAGAGTTTCCAGAAATGATTTCAAACTTGTAATAAGCACTTGAAATAAAAGTAAGTAGGTTCTTATTACATACCCTGCCGTTTTCAATCACTGACATTACCCGTGGAAAGCAGGGAAATGACCAGAAAACTGATAATATTTACAACTCCGGCCACTTTAGCGAGCGTTTTCACTTGAATTTGCTTTCAAATATTAGGAATTCATGTTTATACAGCTCAAAATTAGTGTAGAAAGACTGTAAGTGAGGACTATACTGCTTATGTTTACAACTGAGGCTGAATTTCTCGAGCGTCTTTTTGGTGAATCAGTTAATATCCTGACGGTTCCAGTAATACTTGTAAGAAAACTGTCTAATTGCGGTATAAGTCTTAAAATACGCATTTAGAGTTTCCAGAAATGATTTAAAACTTGTAATAAGCACTTGAAATAAAAGTAAGTAGGTTCTTAATACATACCCTGCCGTGTTCAATCACTGACATTACCCGTGGAAAGCTGGGAAATGACCTGAAAACTGATAATACTAACAACTCCGGGCACTTTAGGGATTGTTTTCACTTGAATTTGCTTTCAAATACTAGGAATTCATGTTTCTATAGCTCAAAATTAGTGTAGAAAGACTGTAAGTGAGGACTATACTGCTCATGTTTATAATTGAGGCGGAATTTCTCGAGCGTCTTATTGGTGAATCAGGTAATATCCTGACGGTTCCAGTACATACTTGTAAGAAAACTCTCTAATTGTGGTATAACTCTTAAAATACGCATTTACAGTTTCCAGAAATGATTTAAAACTTGTAATAAGAACTTGAAATAAAAGTAAGTAGGTTCTTAATACATACCCTGCCGTGTTCAATCACTGACATTACCCGTGGAAAGCAGGGAAATGACCAGAAAACTGATAATATTTACAACTCCGGCCACTTTAGCGAGCGTTTTCACTTGAATTTCCTTTAAAATATTACGAATTCAAGTTTATACAGCTCAAAATTAGTGTAGAAAGACTGTAAGTGAGGACTCTACTGCTTATGTTTACAATTGAGGCCGAATTTCTCGAGCGTCTTTTTGGTGAATCTGTTAATATCCTGACGGTTCCAGTACATACTTGTAAGAACACTCTCTAATTGTGGTATAAGTCTTAAAATACGCATTTAGAGTTTCCAGAAATGATTTCAAACTTGTAATAAGCACTTGAAATAAAAGTAAGTAGGTTCTTACTACATACCCTGCCGTTTTCAATCACTGACATTACCCGTGGAAAGCAGGGAAATGACCAGAAAACTGAAAATATTTACAACTCCGGGCACTTTAGGGAGTGTTTTTACTTGAATTTGCTTTCAAATACTAGGAATTCATGTTTATACAGCTCAAAATTAGTGTAGAAAGACTGTAAGTGAGGACTATACTGCTTATGCTTACAATTGAGGCCGAATTTCTCGAGCGTCTTATTGGTGAATCAGTTAATATCCTGACGGTTCCAGTAATACTTGTAAGAAAACTGTCTAATTGCGGTATAAGTCTTAAAATACGCATTTAGAGTTTCCAGAAATGATTTAAAACTTGTAATAAGCACTTGAAATAAAAGTAAGTAGGTTCTTAATACATACCCTGCCGTGTTCAATCACTGACATTACCCGTGGAAAGCTGGGAAATGATCTGAAAACTGATAATACTAACAACTCCGGGCACTTTAGGGATTGTTTTCACTTGAATTTGCTTTCAAATACTAGGAATTCATGTTTCTATCGCTCAAAATTAGTGTAGAAAGACTGTAAGTGAGGACTATACTGCTCATGTTTATAATTGAGGCGGAATTTCTCGAGCGTCTTATTGGTGAATCAGGTAATATCCTGACGGTTCCAGTACATACTTGTAAGAAAACTCTCTAATTGTGGTATAACTCTTAAAATACGCATTTACAGTTTCCAGAAATGATTTAAAACTTGTAATAAGAACTTGAAATAAAAGTAAGTAGGTTCTTAATACATACCCTGCCGTGTTCAATCACTGACATTACCCGTGGAAAGCAGGGAAATGACCAGAAAACTGATAATATTTACAACTCCGGCAACTTTACCGAGCGTTTTCACTTGAATTTCCTTTAAAATATTACGAATTCAAGTTTATACAGCTCAAAATTAGTGTAGAAAGACTGTAAGTGAGGACTCTACTGCTTATGTTTACAATTGAGGCCGAATTTCTCGAGCGTCTTTTTGGTGAATCTGTTAATATCCTGAAGGTTCCAGTACATACTTGTAAGAAAACTCTCTAATTGTAGTATAACTCTTAAAATACGCATTTACAGTTTCCAGAAATGATTTAAAACTTGTAATAAGCACTTGAAATAAAAGTAAGTAGGTTCTTAATACATACCCTGCCGTGTTCAATCACTGACATTACCCGTGGAAAGCTGGGAAATGACCTGAAAACTGATAATACTTACAACTCCGGGCACTTTAGGGATTGTTTTCACTTGAATTTGCTTTCAAATACTAGGAATTCATGTTTCTATAGCTCAAAATTAGTGTAGAAAGACTGTAAGTGAGGACTATACTGCTCATGTTTATAATTGAGGCGGAATTTCTCGAGCGTCTTATTGGTGAATCAGGTAATATCCTGACGGTTCCAGTACATACTTGTAAGAAAACTCTCTAATTGTGGTATAAGTCTTAAAATACGCATTTAGAGTTTCCAGAAATGATTTCAAACTTGTAATAAGCACTTGAAATAAAAGTAAGTAGGTTCTTACTACATACCCTGCCGTTTTCAATCACTGACACTACCCGTGGAAAGCAGGGAAATGACCAGAAAACTGATAATATTTACAACTCCGGCCACTTTAGCGAGCGTTTTCACTTGAATTTGCTTTCAAATATTAGGAATTCATGTTTATACAGCTCAAAATTAGTGTAGAAAGACTGTAAGTGAGGACTATACTGCTTATGTTTACAACTGAGGCTGAATTTCTCGAGCGTCTTTTTGGTGAATCAGTTAATATCCTGACGGTTCCAGTAATACTTGTAAGAAAACTGTCTAATTGCGGTATAAGTCTTAAAATACGCATTTAGAGTTTCCAGAAATGATTTAAAACTTGTAATAAGCACTTGAAATAAAAGTAAGTAGGTTCTTAATACATACCCTGCCGTGTTCAATCACTGACATTACCCGTGGAAAGCAGGGAAATGACCAGAAAACTGATAATATTTACAACTCCGGCCACTTTAGCGAGCGTTTTCACTTGAATTTCCTTTAAAATATTACGAATTCAAGTTTATACAGCTCAAAATTAGTGTAGAAAGACTGTAAGTGAGGACTCTACTGCTTATGTTTACAATTGAGGCCGAATTTCTCGAGCGTCTTTTTGGTGAATCTGTTAATATCCTGACGGTTCCAGTACATACTTGTAAGAACACTCTCTAATTGTGGTATAAGTCTTAAAATACGCATTTAGAGTTTCCAGAAATGATTTCAAACTTGTAATAAGCACTTGAAATAAAAGTAAGTAGGTTCTTACTAGATACCCTGCCGTTTTCAATCACTGACATTACCCGTGGAAAGCAGGGAAATGACCAGAAAACTGAAAATATTTACAACTCCGGGCACTTTAGGGAGTGTTTTTACTTGAATTTGCTTTCAAATACTAGGAATTCATGTTTATACAGCTCAAAATTAGTGTAGAAAGACTGTAAGTGAGGACTATACTGCTTATGCTTACAATTGAGGCCGAATTTCTCGAGCGTCTTATTGGTGAATCAGTTAATATCCTGACGGTTCCAGTACATACTTGTAAGAAAACTCTCTAATTGTGGTATAAGTCTTAAAATACGCATTTAGAGTTTCCAGAAATGATTTCAAACTTGTAATAAGCACTTGAAATAAAAGTAAGTAGGTTCTTATTACATACCCTGCCGTTTTCAATCACTGACATTACCCGTGGAAAGCAGGGAAATGACCAGAAAACTGATAATATTTACAACTCCGGCCACTTTAGCGAGCGTTTTCACTTGAATTTGCTTTCAAATATTAGGAATTCATGTTTATACAGCTCAAAATTAGTGTAGAAAGACTGTAAGTGAGGACTATACTGCTTATGTTTACAACTGAGGCTGAATTTCTCGAGCGTCTTTTTGGTGAATCAGTTAATATCCTGACGGTTCCAGTAATACTTGTAAGAAAACTGTCTAATTGCGGTATAAGTCTTAAAATACGCATTTAGAATTTCCAGAAATGATTTAAAACTTGTAATAAGCACTTGAAATAAAAGTAAGTAGGTTCTTAATACATACCCTGCCGTGTTCAATCACTGACATTACCCGTGGAAAGCTGGGAAATGACCTGAAAACTGATAATACTAACAACTCCGGGCACTTTAGGGATTGTTTTCACTTGAATTTGCTTTCAAATACTAGGAATTCATGTTTCTATAGCTCAAAATTAGTGTAGAAAGACTGTAAGTGAGGACTATACTGCTCATGTTTATAATTGAGGCGGAATTTCTCGAGCGTCTTATTGGTGAATCAGGTAATATCCTGACGGTTCCAGTACATACTTGTAAGAAAACTCTCTAATTGTGGTATAACTCTTAAAATACGCATTTACAGTTTCCAGAAATGATTTAAAACTTGTAATAAGAACTTGAAATAAAAGTAAGTAGGTTCTTAATACATACCCTGCCGTGTTCAATCACTGACATTACCCGTGGAAAGCAGGGAAATGACCAGAAAACTGATAATATTTACAACTCCGGCCACTTTAGCGAGCGTTTTCACTTGAATTTCCTTTAAAATATTACGAATTCAAGTTTATACAGCTCAAAATTAGTGTAGAAAGACTGTAAGTGAGGACTCTACTGCTTATGTTTACAATTGAGGCCGAATTTCTCGAGCGTCTTTTTGGTGAATCTGTTAATATCCTGACGGTTCCAGTACATACTTGTAAGAACACTCTCTAATTGTGGTATAAGTCTTAAAATACGCATTTAGAGTTTCCAGAAATGATTTCAAACTTGTAATAAGCACTTGAAATAAAAGTAAGTAGGTTCTTACTACATACCCTGCCGTTTTCAATCACTGACATTACCCGTGGAAAGCAGGGAAATGACCAGAAAACTGAAAATATTTACAACTCCGGGCACTTTAGGGAGTGTTTTTACTTGAATTTGCTTTCAAATACTAGGAATTCATGTTTATACAGCTCAAAATTAGTGTAGAAAGACTGTAAGTGAGGACTATACTGCTTATGCTTACAATTGAGGCCGAATTTCTCGAGCGTCTTATTGGTGAATCAGTTAATATCCTGACGGTTCCAGTAATACTTGTAAGAAAACTGTCTAATTGCGGTATAAGTCTTAAAATACGCATTTAGAGTTTCCAGAAATGATTTAAAACTTGTAATAAGCACTTGAAATAAAAGTAAGTAGGTTCTTAATACATACCCTGCCGTGTTCAATCACTGACATTACCCGTGGAAAGCTGGGAAATGATCTGAAAACTGATAATACTAACAACTCCGGGCACTTTAGGGATTGTTTTCACTTGAATTTGCTTTCAAATACTAGGAATTCATGTTTCTATCGCTCAAAATTAGTGTAGAAAGACTGTAAGTGAGGACTATACTGCTCATGTTTATAATTGAGGCGGAATTTCTCGAGCGTCTTATTGGTGAATCAGGTAATATCCTGACGGTTCCAGTACATACTTGTAAGAAAACTCTCTAATTGTGGTATAACTCTTAAAATACGCATTTACAGTTTCCAGAAATGATTTAAAACTTGTAATAAGAACTTGAAATAAAAGTAAGTAGGTTCTTAATACATACCCTGCCGTGTTCAATCACTGACATTACCCGTGGAAAGCAGGGAAATGACCAGAAAACTGATAATATTTACAACTCCGGCAACTTTACCGAGCGTTTTCACTTGAATTTCCTTTAAAATATTACGAATTCAAGTTTATACAGCTCAAAATTAGTGTAGAAAGACTGTAAGTGAGGACTCTACTGCTTATGTTTACAATTGAGGCCGAATTTCTCGAGCGTCTTTTTGGTGAATCTGTTAATATCCTGAAGGTTCCAGTACATACTTGTAAGAAAACTCTCTAATTGTAGTATAACTCTTAAAATACGCATTTACAGTTTCCAGAAATGATTTAAAACTTGTAATAAGCACTTGAAATAAAAGTAAGTAGGTTCTTAATACATACCCTGCCGTGTTCAATCACTGACATTACCCGTGGAAAGCTGGGAAATGACCTGAAAACTGATAATACTTACAACTCCGGGCACTTTAGGGATTGTTTTCACTTGAATTTGCTTTCAAATACTAGGAATTCATGTTTCTATAGCTCAAAATTAGTGTAGAAAGACTGTAAGTGAGGACTATACTGCTCATGTTTATAATTGAGGCGGAATTTCTCGAGCGTCTTATTGGTGAATCAGTTAATATCCTGACGGTTCCAGTACATACTTGTAAGAAAACTCTCTAATTGTGGTATAAGTCTTAAAATACGCATTTAGAGTTTCCAGAAATGATTTCAAACTTGTAATAAGCACTTGAAATAAAAGTAAGTAGGTTCTTACTACATACCCTGCCGTTTTCAATCACTGACACTACCCGTGGAAAGCAGGGAAATGACCAGAAAACTGATAATATTTACAACTCCGGCCACTTTAGCGAGCGTTTTCACTTGAATTTGCTTTCAAATATTAGGAATTCATGTTTATACAGCTCAAAATTAGTGTAGAAAGACTGTAAGTGAGGACTATACTGCTTATGTTTACAACTGAGGCTGAATTTCTCGAGCGTCTTTTTGGTGAATCAGTTAATATCCTGACGGTTCCAGTAATACTTGTAAGAAAACTGTCTAATTGCGGTATAAGTCTTAAAATACGCATTTAGAGTTTCCAGAAATGATTTAAAACTTGTAATAAGCACTTGAAATAAAAGTAAGTAGGTTCTTAATACATACCCTGCCGTGTTCAATCACTGACATTACCCGTGGAAAGCTGGGAAATGACCTGAAAACTGATAATACTTACAACTCCGGGCACTTTAGGGATTTTTTTCACTTGAATTTGCTTTCAAATACTAGGAATTCATGTTTCTATAGCTCAAAATTAGTGTAGAAAGACTGTAAGTGAGGACTATACTGCTCATGTTTATAATTGAGGCGGAATTTCTCGAGCGTCTAGTTGGTGAATCAGGTAATATCCTGACGGTTCCAGTACATACTTGTAAGAAAACTTTCTAATTGTGGTATAACTCTTAAAATACGCATTTACAGTTTCCAGAAATGATTTAAAACTTGAAATAAGAACTTGAAATAAAAGTAAGTAGGTTCTTACTACATACCCTGCCGTGTTCAATCACTGACATTACCCGTGGAAAGCAGGGAAATGACCAGAAAACTGATAATATTTACAACTCCGGCCACTTTAGCGAGCGTTTACCTTGAATTTGCTTTCAAATATTAGGAATTCAAGTTTATACAGCTCAAAATTAGTGTAGAAAGACTGTAAGTGAGGACTATACTGCTTATGTTTACAATTGAGGCCGAATTTCTCAAGCGTCTTTTTGGTGAATCTGTTAATATCCTGACGGTTCCAGTACATACTTGTAAGAAAACTCTCTAATTGTGGTATAACTCTTACAATACGCATTTACAGTTGCCAGAAATGATTTAAAACTTGTAATAAGCACTTGAAATAAAAGTAAGTAGGTTCTTACTACATACCCTGCCGTGTTCAATCACTGACATTACCCGTGGAAAGCAGGGAAATGACCAGAAAACTGATAATATTTACAACTCCGGCCACTTTAGCGAGCGTTTTCACTTGAATTTCCTTTAAAATATTACGAATTCAAGTTTATACAGCTCAAAATTAGTGTAGAAAGACTGTAAGTGAGGACTCTACTGCTTATGTTTACAATTGAGGCCGAATTTCTCGAGCGTCTTTTTGGTGAATCTGTTAATATCCTGACGGTTCCAGTACATACTTGTAAGAACACTCTCTAATTGTGGTATAAGTCTTAAAATACGCATTTAGAGTTTCCAGAAATGATTTCAAACTTGTAATAAGCACTTGAAATAAAAGTAATTAGGTTCTTACTACATACCCTGCCGTTTTCAATCACTGACATTACCCGTGGAAAGCAGGGAAATGACCAGAAAACTGAAAATATTTACAACTCCGGGCACTTTAGGGAGTGTTTTTACTTGAATTTGCTTTCAAATACTAGGAATTCATGTTTATACAGCTCAAAATTAGTGTAGAAAGACTGTAAGTGAGGACTATACTGCTTATGCTTACAATTGAGGCCGAATTTCTCGAGCGTCTTATTGGTGAATCAGTTAATATCCTGACGGTTCCAGTACATACTTGTAAGAAAACTCTCTAATTGTGGTATAACTCTTAAAATACGCATTTACAGTTTCCAGAAATGATTTCAAACTTGTAATAAGCACTTGAAATAAAAGTAAGTAGGTTCTTATTACATACCCTGCCGTTTTCAATCACTGACATTACCCGTGGAAAGCAGGGAAATGACCAGAAAACTGATAATATTTACAACTCCGGCCACTTTAGCGAGCGTTTTCACTTGAATTTGCTTTCAAATATTAGGAATTCATGTTTATACAGCTCAAAATTAGTGTAGAAAGACTGTAAGTGAGGACTATACTGCTTATGTTTACAACTGAGGCTGAATTTCTCGAGCGTCTTTTTGGTGAATCAGTTAATATCCTGACGGTTCCAGTAATACTTGTAAGAAAACTGTCTAATTGCGGTATAAGTCTTAAAATACGCATTTAGAGTTTCCAGAAATGATTTAAAACTTGTAATAAGCACTTGAAATAAAAGTAAGTAGGTTCTTAATACATACCCTGCCGTGTTCAATCACTGACATTACCCGTGGAAAGCTGGGAAATGACCTGAAAACTGATAATACTTACAACTCCGGGCACTTTAGGGATTGTTTTCACTTGAATTTGCTTTCAAATACTAGGAATTCATGTTTCTATAGCTCAAAATTAGTGTAGAAAGACTGTAAGTGAGGACTATACTGCTCATGTTTATAATTGAGGCGGAATTTCTCGAGCGTCTTATTGGTGAATCAGGTAATATCCTGACGGTTCCAGTACATACTTGTAAGAAAACTTTCTAATTGTGGTATAACTCTTAAAATACGCATTTACAGTTTCCAGAAATGATTTAAAACTTGAAATAAGAACTTGAAATAAAAGTAAGTAGGTTCTTACTACATACCCTGCCGTGTTCAATCACTGACATTACCCGTGGAAAGCAGGGAAATGACCAGAAAACTGATAATATTTACAACTCCGGCCCCTTTAGCGAGCGTTTACCTTGAATTTGCTTTCAAATATTAGGAATTCAAGTTTATACAGCTCAAAATTAGTGTAGAAAGACTGTAAGTGAGGACTATACTGCTTATGTTTACAATTGAGGCCGAATTTCTCGAGCGTCTTTTTGGTGAATCTGTTAATATCCTGACGGTTCCAGTACATACTTGTAAGAACACTCTCTAATTGTGGTATAAGTCTTAAAATACGCATTTAGAGTTTCCAGAAATGATTTCAAACTTGTAATAAGCACTTGAAATAAAAGTAAGTAGGTTCTTACTACATACCCTGCCGTTTTCAATCACTGACATTACCCGTGGAAAGCAGGGAAATGACCAGAAAACTGAAAATATTTACAACTCCGGGCACTTTAGGGAGTGTTTTTACTTGAATTTGCTTTCAAATACTAGGAATTCATGTTTATACAGCTCAAAATTAGTGTAGAAAGACTGTAAGTGAGGACTATACTGCTTATGCTTACAATTGAGGCCGAATTTCTCGAGCGTCTTATTGGTGATACAGTTAATATCCTGACGGTTCCAGTACATACTTGTAAGAAAACTCTCTAATTGTGGTATAAGTCTTAAAATACGCATTTAGAGTTTCCAGAAATGATTTCAAACTTGTAATAAGCACTTGAAATAAAAGTAAGTAGGTTCTTATTACATACCCTGCCGTTTTCAATCACTGACATTACCCGTGGAAAGCAGGGAAATGACCAGAAAACTGATAATATTTACAACTCCGGCCACTTTAGCGAGCGTTTACCTTGAATTTGCTTTCAAATATTAGGAATTCAAGTTTATACAGCTCAAAATTAGTGTAGAAAGACTGTAAGTGAGGACTATACTGCTTATGTTTACAATTGAGGCCGAATTTCTCAAGCGTCTTTTTGGTGAATCTGTTAATATCCTGACGGTTCCAGTACATACTTGTAAGAAAACTCTCTAATTGTGGTATAACTCTTACAATACGCATTTACAGTTGCCAGAAATGATTTAAAACTTGTAATAAGCACTTGAAATAAAAGTAAGTAGGTTCTTACTACATACCCTGCCGTGTTCAATCACTGACATTACCCGTGGAAAGCTGGGAAATGACCTGAAAACTGATAATATTTACAACTCCGGGCACTTTAGGGAGTGTTTTCAATTGAATTTGCTTTCAAATACTAGGAATTCATGTTTCTACAGCTCAAAATTAGTGTAGAAAGACTGTAAGTGAGGACTATACTGCTAATGTTTACAATTGAGGCCGAATTTCTCAAGCAGAGTCTTTTTGGTGAATCCGTTAATATCCTGATGGTTCCAGTACATACTTGTAAGAAACGCTGTAATTGTGGTATAACTCTTAAAATATACATTTAGAGTTTCCAGAAATGATTTCAAACTTGTAATAAGCACTTGAAATAATAGTAAGTAGGTTCTTACTACATACCCTGCCGTGTTCAATCACTGACATTACCCGTGGAAAGCAGGGAAATGACCAGAAAACTGATAATATTTACAACTCCGGCCACTTTAGCGAGCGTTTTCACTTGAATTTCCTTTAAAATATTACGAATTCAAGTTTATACAGCTCAAAATTAGTGTAGAAAGACTGTAAGTGAGGACTCTACTGCTTATGTTTACAATTGAGGCCGAATTTCTCGAGCGTCTTTTTGGTGAATCTGTTAATATCCTGACGGTTCCAGTACATACTTGTAAGAAAACTCTCTAATTGTGGTATAACTCTTAAAATACGCATTTACAGTTTCCAGAAATGATTTAAAACTTGAAATAAGCACTTGAAATAAAAGTAAGTAGGTTCTTAATACATACCCTGCCGTGTTCAATCACTGACATTACCCGTGGAAAGCTGGGAAATGACCTGGAAACTGATAATATTTACAACTCCGGCCCCTTTAGCGAGCGTTTACCTTGAATTTGCTTTCAAATATTAGGAATTCAAGTTTATACAGCTCAAAATTAGTGTAGAAAGACTGTAAGTGAGGACTATACTGCTTATGTTTACAATTGAGGCCGAATTTCTCGAGCGTCTTTTTGGTGAATCTGTTAATATCCTGACGGTTCCAGTACATACTTGTAAGAACACTCTCTAATTGTGGTATAAGTCTTAAAATACGCATTTAGAGTTTCCAGAAATGATTTCAAACTTGTAATAAGCACTTGAAATAAAAGTAAGTAGGTTCTTACTACATACCCTGCCGTTTTCAATCACTGACATTACCCGTGGAAAGCAGGGAAATGACCAGAAAACTGAAAATATTTACAACTCCGGGCACTTTAGGGAGTGTTTTTACTTGAATTTGCTTTCAAATACTAGGAATTCATGTTTATACAGCTCAAAATTAGTGTAGAAAGACTGTAAGTGAGGACTATACTGCTTATGCTTACAATTGAGGCCGAATTTCTCGAGCGTCTTATTGGTGATACAGTTAATATCCTGACGGTTCCAGTACATACTTGTAAGAAAACTCTCTAATTGTGGTATAAGTCTTAAAATACGCATTTAGAGTTTCCAGAAATGATTTCAAACTTGTAATAAGCACTTGAAATAAAAGTAAGTAGGTTCTTATTACATACCCTGCCGTTTTCAATCACTGACATTACCCGTGGAAAGCAGGGAAATGACCAGAAAACTGATAATATTTACAACTCCGGCCACTTTAGCGAGCGTTTTCACTTGAATTTGCTTTCAAATATTAGGAATTCATGTTTATACAGCTCAAAATTAGTGTAGAAAGACTGTAAGTGAGGACTATACTGCTTATGTTTACAACTGAGGCTGAATTTCTCGAGCGTCTTTTTGGTGAATCAGTTAATATCCTGACGGTTCCAGTAATACTTGTAAGAAAACTGTCTAATGGCGGTATAAGTCTTAAAATACGCATTTAGAGTTTCCAGAAATGATTTAAAACTTGTAATAAGCACTTGAAATAAAAGTAAGTAGGTTCTTAATACATACCCTGCCGTGTTCAATCACTGACATTACCCGTGGAAAGCTGGGAAATGACCTGAAAACTGATAATACTAACAACTCCGGGCACTTTAGCGATTGTTTTCACTTGAATTTGCTTTCAAATACTAGGAATTCATGTTTCTATAGCTCAAAATTAGTGTAGAAAGACTGTAAGTGAGGACTATACTGCTCATGTTTATAATTGAGGCGGAATTTCTCGAGCGTCTTATTGGTGAATCAGGTAATATCCTGACGGTTCCAGTACATACTTGTAAGAAAACTCTCTAATTGTGGTATAACTCTTAAAATACGCATTTACAGTTTCCAGAAATGATTTAAAACTTGAAATAAGAACTTGAAATAAAAGTAAGTAGGTTCTTACTACATACCCTGCCGTGTTCAATCACTGACATTACCCGTGGAAAGCAGGGAAATGACCAGAAAACTGATAATATTTACAACTCCGGCCACTTTAGCGAGCGTTTACCTTGAATTTGCTTTCAAATATTAGGAATTCAAGTTTATACAGCTCAAAATTAGTGTAGAAAGACTGTAAGTGAGGACTATACTGCTTATGTTTACAATTGAGGCCGAATTTCTCAAGCGTCTTTTTGGTGAATCTGTTAATATCCTGACGGTTCCAGTACATACTTGTAAGAAAACTCTCTAATTGTGGTATAACTCTTACAATACGCATTTACAGTTGCCAGAAATGATTTAAAACTTGTAATAAGCACTTGAAATAAAAGTAAGTAGGTTCTTACTACATACCCTGCCGTGTTCAATCACTGACATTACCCGTGGAAAGCTGGGAAATGACCTGAAAACTGATAATATTTACAACTCCGGGCACTTTAGGGAGTGTTTTCAATTGAATTTGCTTTCAAATACTAGGAATTCATGTTTCTACAGCTCAAAATTAGTGTAGAAAGACTGTAAGTGAGGACTATACTGCTAATGTTTACAATTGAGGCCGAATTTCTCAAGCAGAGTCTTTTTGGTGAATCCGTTAATATCCTGATGGTTCCAGTACATACTTGTAAGAAACGCTGTAATTGTGGTATAACTCTTAAAATATACATTTAGAGTTTCCAGAAATGATTTCAAACTTGTAATAAGCACTTGAAATAATAGTAAGTAGGTTCTTACTACATACCCTGCCGTGTTCAATCACTGACATTACCCGTGGAAAGCAGGGAAATGACCAGAAAACTGATAATATTTACAACTCCGGCCACTTTAGCGAGCGTTTTCACTTGAATTTCCTTTAAAATATTACGAATTCAAGTTTATACAGCTCAAAATTAGTGTAGAAAGACTGTAAGTGAGGACTCTACTGCTTATGTTTACAATTGAGGCCGAATTTCTCGAGCGTCTTTTTGGTGAATCTGTTAATATCCTGACGGTTCCAGTACATACTTGTAAGAAAACTCTCTAATTGTGGTATAACTCTTAAAATACGCATTTACAGTTTCCAGAAATGATTTAAAACTTGAAATAAGCACTTGAAATAAAAGTAAGTAGGTTCTTAATACATACCCTGCCGTGTTCAATCACTGACATTACCCGTGGAAAGCTGGGAAATGACCTGGAAACTGATAATACTTTCAACTCCGGGCACTTTAGGGAGTGTTTTCACTTGAATTTGCTTTCAAATACTAGGAATTCATGTTTCTACAGCTCAAAATTAGTGTAGAAAGACTGTAAGTGAGGACTATACTGCTTATGTTTACAATTGAGGCTGAATTTCTCGAGCGTCTTTTTGGTGAATCAGTTAATATCCTGACGGTTCCAGTAATACTTGTAAGAAAACTGTCTAATTGCGGTATAAGTCTTAAAATACGCATTTAGAGTTTCCAGAAATGATTTAAAACTTGTAATAAGCACTTGAAATAAAAGTAAGTAGGTTCTTACTACATACCCTGCCGTTTTCAATCACTGACATTACCCGTGGAAAGCAGGGAAATGACCAGAAAACTGATAATATTTACAACTCCGGCCACTTTAGCGAGCGTTTTCACTTGAATTTGCTTTCAAATATTAGGAATTCATGTTTATACAGCTCAAAATTAGTGTAGAAAGACTGTAAGTGAGGACTATACTGCTTATGTTTACAATTGAGGCTGAATTTCTCGAGCGTCTTTTTGGTGTATCAGTTAATATCCTGACGGTGCAAGTAATACTTGTAAGAAAACTGTCTAATTGCGGTATAAGTCTTAAAATACGCATTTAGAGTTTCCAGAAATGATTTCAAACTTGTAATAAGCACTTGAAATAATAGTAAGTAGGTTCTTACTACATACCCTGCCGTGTTCAATCACTGACATTACCCGTGGAAAGCAGGGAAATGACCAGAAAACTGATAATATTTACAACTCCGGCCACTTTAGCGAGCGTTTTCACTTGAATTTCCTTTAAAATATTACGAATTCAAGTTTATACAGCTCAAAATTAGTGTAGAAAGACTGTAAGTGAGGACTCTACTGCTTATGTTTACAATTGAGGCCGAATTTCTCGAGCGTCTTTTTGGTGAATCTGTTAATATCCTGACGGTTCCAGTACATACTTGTAAGAAAACTCTCTAATTGTGGTATAAGTCTTAAAATACGCATTTAGAGTTTCCAGAAATGATTTCAAACTTGTAATAAGCACTTGAAATAAAAGTAAGTAGGTTCTTACTACATACCCTGCCGTGTTCAATCACTGACATTACCCGTGGTAAGCTGGGAAATGACCTGGAAACTGATAATACTTTCAACTCCGGGCACTTTAGGGAGTGTTTTCACTTGAATTTGCTTTCAAATACTAGGAATTCATGTTTCTACAGCTCAAAATTAGTGTAGAAAGACTGTAAGTGAGGACTATACTGCTTATGTTTACAATTGAGGCTGAATTTCTCGAGCGTCTTTTTGGTGAATCAGTTAATATCCTGACGGTGCAAGTAATACTTGTAAGAAAACTGTCTAATTGCGGTATAAGTCTTAAAATACGCATTTAGAGTTTCCAGAAATGATTTCAAACTTGTAATAAGCACTTGAAATAAAAGTAAGTAGGTTCTTACTACATACCCTGCCGTGTTCAATCACTGACATTACCCGTGGAAAGCAGGGAAATGACCAGAAAACTGATAATATTTACAACTCCGGCAACTTTACAGAGCGTTTTCACTTGAATTTCCTTTAAAATATTACGAATTCAAGTTTATACAGCTCAAAATTAGTGTAGAAAGACTGTAAGTGAGGACTCTACTGCTTATGTTTACAATTGAGGCCGAATTTCTCGAGCGTCTTTTTGGTGAATCTGTTAATATCCTGACGGTTCCAGTACATACTTGTAAGAAAACTCTCTAATTGTGGTATAACTCTTAAAATACGCATTTACAGTTTCCAGAAATGATTTAAAACTTGAAATAAGCACTTGAAATAAAAGTAAGTAGGTTCTTAATACATACCCTGCCGTGTTCAATCACTGACATTACCCGTGGAAAGCTGGGAAATGACCTGGAAACTGATAATACTTTCAACTCCGGGCACTTTAGGGAGTGTTTTCACTTGAATTTGCTTTCAAATACTAGGAATTCATGTTTCTACAGCTCAAAATTAGTGTAGAAAGACTGTAAGTGAGGACTATACTGCTTATGTTTACAATTGAGGCCGAATTTCTCAAGCGTCTTTTTGGTGAATCAGTTAATATCCTGATGGTTCCAGTACATACTTGTAAGAAACGCTGTAATTGTGGTATAACTCTTAAAATATACATTTAGAGTTTCCAGAAATGATTTCAAACTTGTAATAAGCACTTGAAATAAAAGTAAGTAGGTTCTTACTACATACCCTGCCGTTTTCAATCACTGACATTACCCGTGGAAAGAAGGGAAATGACCAGAAAACTGATAATATTTACAACTACGGCCACTTTAGCGAGCGTTTTCACTTGAATTTGCTTTCAAATATTAGGAATTCATGTTTATACAGCTCAAAATTAGTGTAGAAAGACTGTAAGTGAGGACTATACTGCTTATGTTTACAATTGAGGCTGAATTTCTCGAGCGTCTTTTTGGTGAATCAGTTAATATCCTGAGGGTTCCAGTAATACTTGTAAGAAAACTGTCTAATTGCGGTATAAGTCTTAAAATACGCATTTAGAGTTTCCAGAAATGATTTAAAACTTGTAAGAAGCACTTGAAATAAAAGTAAGTAGGTTCTTACTACATACCCTGCCGTGTTCAATCACTGACATTACCCGTGGAAAGCAGGGAAATGACCAGAAAACTGATAATATTTACAACTACGGCCACTTTAGCGAGCGTTTTCAGTTGAATTTGCTTTCAAATATTAGGAATTCATGTTTATACAGCTCAAAATTAGTGTAGAAAGACTGTAAGTGAGGACTATACTGCTTATGTTTACAATTGAGGCTGAATTTCACGAGCGTCTTTTTGGTGAATCAGTTAATATCCTGACAGTTCCAGTAATACTTGTAAGAAAACTGTCTAATTGCGGTATAAGTCTTAAAATACGCATTTAGAGTTTCCAGAAATGATTTCAAAATTGTAATAAGCACTTGAAATAAAAGTAAGTAGGTTCTTATTACATACCCTGCCGTGTTCAATCACTGACATTACCCGTGGAAAGCTGGGAAATGACCTGAAAACTGATAATATTTACAACTCCGGCCACTTTAGCGAGCGTTTTCACTTGAATTTGCTTTCAAATATTAGGAATTCAAGTTTATACAGCTCAAAATTAGTGTAGAAAGACTGTAAGTGAGGACTCTACTGCTTATGTTTACAATTGAGGCCGAATTTCTCGAGCGTCTTTTTGGTGAATCTGTTAATATCCTGACGGTTCCAGTACATACTTGTAAGAAAACTCTGTAATTGTGGTATAACTCTTAAAATACGCATTTACAGTTTCCAGAAATGATTTAAAACTTGAAATAAGCACTTGAAATAAAAGTAAGTAGGTTCTTAATACATACCCTGCCGTGTTCAATCACTGACATTACCCGTGGAAAGCTGGGAAATGACCTGGAAACTGATAATACTTTCAACTCCGGGCACTTTAGGGAGTGTTTTCACTTGAATTTGCTTTCAAATACTAGGAATTCATGTTTCTACAGCTCAAAATTAGTGTAGAAAGACTGTAAGTGAGGACTATACTGCTTATGTTTACAATTGAGGCTGAATTTCTCGAGCGTCTTTTTGGTGAATCAGTTAATATCCTGACGGTTCCAGTAATACTTGTAAGAAAACTGTCTAATTGCGGTATAAGTCTTAAAATACGCATTTAGAGTTTCCAGAAATGATTTCAAACTTGTAATAAGCACTTGAAATAAAAGTAAGTAGGTTCTTACTACATACCCTGCCGTTTTCAATCACTGACATTACCCGTGGAAAGCAGGGAAATGACCAGAAAACTGATAATATTTACAACTCCGGCCACTTTAGCGAGCGTTTTCACTTGAATTTGCTTTCAAATATTAGGAATTCATGTTTATACAGCTCAAAATTAGTGTAGAAAGACTGTAAGTGAGGACTATACTGCTTATGTTTACAATTGAGGCTGAATTTCTCGAGCGTCTTTTTGGTGTATCAGTTAATATCCTGACGGTGCAAGTAATACTTGTAAGAAAACTGTCTAATTGCGGTATAAGTCTTAAAATACGCATTTAGAGTTTCCAGAAATGATTTCAAACTTGTAATAAGCACTTGAAATAATAGTAAGTAGGTTCTTACTACATACCCTGCCGTGTTCAATCACTGACATTACCCGTGGAAAGCAGGGAAATGACCAGAAAACTGATAATATTTACAACTCCGGCCACTTTAGCGAGCGTTTTCACTTGAATTTCCTTTAAAATATTACGAATTCAAGTTTATACAGCTCAAAATTAGTGTAGAAAGACTGTAAGTGAGGACTCTACTGCTTATGTTTACAATTGAGGCCGAATTTCTCGAGCGTCTTTTTGGTGAATCTGTTAATATCCTGACGGTTCCAGTACATACTTGTAAGAAAACTCTCTAATTGTGGTATAAGTCTTAAAATACGCATTTAGAGTTTCCAGAAATGATTTCAAACTTGTAATAAGCACTTGAAATAAAAGTAAGTAGGTTCTTACTACATACCCTGCCGTGTTCAATCACTGACATTACCCGTGGTAAGCTGGGAAATGACCTGGAAACTGATAATACTTTCAACTCCGGGCACTTTAGGGAGTGTTTTCACTTGAATTTGCTTTCAAATACTAGGAATTCATGTTTCTACAGCTCAAAATTAGTGTAGAAAGACTGTAAGTGAGGACTATACTGCTTATGTTTACAATTGAGGCTGAATTTTCGAGCGTCTTTTTGGTGAATCAGTTAATATCCTGACGGTGCAAGTAATACTTGTAAGAAAACTGTCTAATTGCGGTATAAGTCTTAAAATACGCATTTAGAGTTTCCAGAAATGATTTCAAACTTGTAATAAGCACTTGAAATAAAAGTAAGTAGGTTCTTACTACATACCCTGCCGTGTTCAATCATTGACATTACCCGTGGAAAGCAGGGAAATGACCAGAAAACTGATAATATTTACAACTCCGGCAAATTTACAGAGCGTTTTCACTTGAATTTCCTTTAAAATATTACGAATTCAAGTTTATACAGCTCAAAATTAGTGTAGAAAGACTGTAAGTGAGGACTCTACTGCTTATGTTTACAATTGAGGCCGAATTTCTCGAGCGTCTTTTTGGTGAATCTGTTAATATCCTGACGGTTCTAGTACATACTTGTAAGAAAACTCTCTAATTGTGGTATAACTCTTAAAATACGCATTTACAGTTTCCAGAAATGATTTAAAACTTGAAATAAGCACTTGAAATAAAAGTAAGTAGGTTCTTACTACATACCCTGCCGTGTTCAATCACTGACATTACCCGTGGAAAGCAGGGAAATGACCAGAAAACTGATAATATTTACAACTACGGCCACTTTAGCGAGCGTTTTCACTTGAATTTGCTTTCAAATATTAGGAATTCATGTTTATACAGCTCAAAATTAGTGTAGAAAGACTGTAAGTGAGGACTATACTGCTTATGTTTACAATTGAGGCTGAATTTCTCGAGCGTCTTTTTGGTGAATCAGTTAATATCCTGACGGTGCAAGTAATACTTGTAAGAAAACTGTCTAATTGCGGTATAAGTCTTAAAATACGCATTTAGAGTTTCCAGAAATGATTTAAAACTTGTAAGAAGCACTTGAAATAAAAGTAAGTAGGTTCTTACTACATACCCTGCCGTGTTCAATCACTGACATTACCCGTGGAAAGCAGGGAAATGACCAGAAAACTGATAATATTTACAACTACGGCCACTTTAGCGAGCGTTTTCAGTTGAATTTGCTTTCAAATATTAGGAATTCATGTTTATACAGCTCAAAATTAGTGTAGAAAGACTGTAAGTGAGGACTATACTGCTTATGTTTACAATTGAGGCTGAATTTCACGAGCGTCTTTTTGGTGAATCAGTTAATATCCTGACGGTTCCAGTAATACTTGTAAGAAAACTGTCTAATTGCGGTATAAGTCTTAAAATACGCATTTAGAGTTTCCAGAAATGATTTCAAACTTGTAATAAGCACTTGAAATAAAAGTAAGTAGGTTCTTATTACATACCCTGCCGTGTTCAATCACTGACATTACCCGTGGAAAGCTGGGAAATGACCTGAAAACTGATAATATTTACAACTCCGGCCACTTTAGCGAGCGTTTTCACTTGAATTTGCTTTCAAATATTAGGAATTCATGTTTATAAAACTCAAAATTAGTGTAGAAAGACTGTAAGTGAGGACTATACTGCTTATGTTTACAATTGAGGCCGAATTTCTCGAGCGTCTTTTTGGTGAATCTGTTAATATCCTGACGGTTCCAGTACATACTTGTAAGAAAACTCTCTAATTGTGGTATAACTCTTAAAATACGCATTTACAGTTTCCAGAAATGATTTAAAACTTGTAATAAGCACTTGAAATAAAAGTAAGTAGGTTCTTAATACATACCCTGCCGTGTTCAAAAACTGACATTACGCGTGGAAAGCTGGGAAATGACCTGAAAACTGATAATACTTACAACTCCGGGCACTTTAGGGAGTGTTTTCACTTGAATTTGCTTTCAAATACTAGGAATTCATGTTTCTATAGCTCAAAATTAGTGTACAAAGACTGTAAGTGAGGACTATACTGCTCATGTTTATAATTGAGGCGGAATTTCTCGAGCGTCTTATTGGTGAATCAGGTAATATCCTGACGGTTCCAGTACATACTTGTAAGAAAACTCTCTAATTGTGGTATAACTCTTAAAATACGCATTTACAGTTTCCAGAAATGATTTAAAACTTGAAATAAGCACTTGAAATAAAAGTAAGTAGGTTCTTAATACATACCCTGCCGTGTTCAATCACTGACATTACACGTGGAAAGCAGGGAAATGACCAGAAAACTGATAATATTTACAACTCCGGCCACTTTAGCGAGCGTTTTACCTTGAATTTGCTTTCAAATATTAGGAATTCAAGTTTATACAGCTCAAAATTAGTGTAGAAAGACTGTAAGTGAGGACTATACTGCTTATGTTTACAATTGAGGCCGAATTTCTCAAGCGTCTTTTTGGTGTATCTGTTAATATCCTGACGGTTCCAGTACATACTTGTAAGAAAACTCTCTAATTGTGGTATAACTCTTAAAATACGCATTTACAGTTTCCAGAAATGATTTAAAACTTGTAATAAGCACTTGAAATAAAAGTAAGTAGGTTCTTAATACATACCCTGCCGTGTTCAATCACTGACATTACCCGTGGAAACCTGGGAAATGACCTGAAAACTGATAATATTTACAACTCCAGGCACTTTAGGGTGTGTTTTCACTTGAATTTGCTTTCAAATACTAGGAATTCATGTTTCTACAGCTCAAAATTAGTGTAGAAAGACTGTAAGTGAGGACTATACTGCTTATGTTTACAATTTAGGCCGGATTTCTCAAGCGTCTTTTTGGTGAATCAGTTAATATCCTGATGGTTCCAGTACATACTTGTAAGAAACGCTGTAATTGTGGTATAACTCTTAAAATATACATTTAGAGTTTCCAGAAATGATTTCAAACTTGTAATAAGCACTTGAAATAAAAGTAAGTAGGTTCTTACTACATACCCTGCCGTTTTCAATCACTGACATTACCCGTGGAAAGCAGGGAAATGACCAGAAAACTGATATTTACAACTCCGGCCACTTTAGCGAGCGTTTTCACTTGAATTTGCTTGCAAATATTAGGAATTCATGTTTATCCAGCTCAAAATTAGTGTAGAAAGACTGTAAGTGAGGACTATACTGCTTATGTTTACAATTGAGGCTGAATTTCTCGAGCGTCTTTTTGGTGAATCAGTTAATATCCTGACGGTGCAAGTAATAATTGTAAGAAAACTGTCTAATTGCGGTATAAGTCTTAAAATACGCATTTAGAGTTTCCAGAAATGATTTCAAACTTGTAATAAGCCCTTGAAATAATAATAAGTAGGTTCTTACTACATACCCTGCCGTGTTCAATCACTGACATTACCCGTGGAAAGCAGGGAAATGACCAGAAAACTGATAATATTTACAACTCCGGCAACTTTACAGAGCGTTTTCACTTGAATTTCCTTTAAAATATTACGAATTCAAGTTTATACAGCTCAAAATTAGTGTAGAAAGACTGTAAGTGAGGACTCTACTGCTTATGTTTACAATTGAGGCCGAATTTCTCGAGCGTCTTTTTGGTGAATCTGTTAATATCCTGACGGTTCTAGTACATACTTGTAAGAAAACTCTCTAATTGTGGTATAACTCTTAAAATACGCATTTACAGTTTCCAGAAATGATTTAAAACTTGAAATAAGCACTTGAAATAAAAGTAAGTAGGTTCTTACTACATACCCTGCCGTGTTCAATCACTGACATTACCCGTGGAAAGCAGGGAAATGACCAGAAAACTGATAATATTTACAACTACGGCCACTTTAGCGAGCGTTTTCACTTGAATTTGCTTTCAAATATTAGGAATTCATGTTTATACAGCTCAAAATTAGTGTAGAAAGACTGTAAGTGAGGACTATACTGCTTATGTTTACAATTGAGGCTGAATTTCTCGAGCGTCTTTTTGGTGAATCAGTTAATATCCTGACGGTGCAAGTAATACTTGTAAGAAAACTGTCTAATTGCGGTATAAGTCTTAAAATACGCATTTAGAGTTTCCAGAAATGATTTAAAACTTGTAAGAAGCACTTGAAATAAAAGTAAGTAGGTTCTTACTACATACCCTGCCGTGTTCAATCACTGACATTACCCGTGGAAAGCAGGGAAATGACCAGAAAACTGATAATATTTACAACTACGGCCACTTTAGCGAGCGTTTTCAGTTGAATTTGCTTTCAAATATTAGGAATTCATGTTTATACAGCTCAAAATTAGTGTAGAAAGACTGTAAGTGAGGACTATACTGCTTATGTTTACAATTGAGGCTGAATTTCACGAGCGTCTTTTTGGTGAATCAGTTAATATCCTGACGGTTCCAGTAATACTTGTAAGAAAACTGTCTAATTGCGGTATAAGTCTTAAAATACGCATTTAGAGTTTCCAGAAATGATTTCAAACTTGTAATAAGCACTTGAAATAAAAGTAAGTAGGTTCTTATTACATACCCTGCCGTGTTCAATCACTGACATTACCCGTGGAAAGCTGGGAAATGACCTGAAAACTGATAATATTTACAACTCCGGCCACTTTAGCGAGCGTTTTCACTTGAATTTGCTTTCAAATATTAGGAATTCATGTTTATAAAACTCAAAATTAGTGTAGAAAGACTGTAAGTGAGGACTATACTGCTTATGTTTACAATTGAGGCCGAATTTCTCGAGCGTCTTTTTGGTGAATCTGTTAATATCCTGACGGTTCCAGTACATACTTGTAAGAAAACTCTCTAATTGTGGTATAACTCTTAAAATACGCATTTACAGTTTCCAGAAATGATTTAAAACTTGTAATAAGCACTTGAAATAAAAGTAAGTAGGTTCTTAATACATACCCTGCCGTGTTCAAAAACTGACATTACGCGTGGAAAGCTGGGAAATGACCTGAAAACTGATAATACTTACAACTCCGGGCACTTTAGGGAGTGTTTTCACTTGAATTTGCTTTCAAATACTAGGAATTCATGTTTCTATAGCTCAAAATTAGTGTACAAAGACTGTAAGTGAGGACTATACTGCTCATGTTTATAATTGAGGCGGAATTTCTCGAGCGTCTTATTGGTGAATCAGGTAATATCCTGACGGTTCCAGTACATACTTGTAAGAAAACTCTCTAATTGTGGTATAACTCTTAAAATACGCATTTACAGTTTCCAGAAATGATTTAAAACTTGAAATAAGCACTTGAAATAAAAGTAAGTAGGTTCTTAATACATACCCTGCCGTGTTCAATCACTGACATTACACGTGGAAAGCAGGGAAATGACCAGAAAACTGATAATATTTACAACTCCGGCCACTTTAGCGAGCGTTTTACCTTGAATTTGCTTTCAAATATTAGGAATTCAAGTTTATACAGCTCAAAATTAGTGTAGAAAGACTGTAAGTGAGGACTATACTGCTTATGTTTACAATTGAGGCCGAATTTCTCAAGCGTCTTTTTGGTGTATCTGTTAATATCCTGACGGTTCCAGTACATACTTGTAAGAAAACTCTCTAATTGTGGTATAACTCTTAAAATACGCATTTACAGTTTCCAGAAATGATTTAAAACTTGTAATAAGCACTTGAAATAAAAGTAAGTAGGTTCTTAATACATACCCTGCCGTGTTCAATCACTGACATTACCCGTGGAAACCTGGGAAATGACCTGAAAACTGATAATATTTACAACTCCAGGCACTTTAGGGTGTGTTTTCACTTGAATTTGCTTTCAAATACTAGGAATTCATGTTTCTACAGCTCAAAATTAGTGTAGAAAGACTGTAAGTGAGGACTATACTGCTTATGTTTACAATTTAGGCCGGATTTCTCAAGCGTCTTTTTGGTGAATCAGTTAATATCCTGATGGTTCCAGTACATACTTGTAAGAAACGCTGTAATTGTGGTATAACTCTTAAAATATACATTTAGAGTTTCCAGAAATGATTTCAAACTTGTAATAAGCACTTGAAATAAAAGTAAGTAGGTTCTTACTACATACCCTGCCGTTTTCAATCACTGACATTACCCGTGGAAAGCAGGGAAATGACCAGAAAACTGATATTTACAACTCCGGTCACTTTAGCGAGCGTTTTCACTTGAATTTGCTTGCAAATATTAGGAATTCATGTTTATCCAGCTCAAAATTAGTGTAGAAAGACTGTAAGTGAGGACTATACTGCTTATGTTTACAATTGAGGCTGAATTTCTCGAGCGTCTTTTTGGTGAATCAGTTAATATCCTGACGGTGCAAGTAATAATTGTAAGAAAACCGTCTAATTGCGGTATAAGTCTTAAAATACGCATTTAGAGTTTCCAGAAATGATTTCAAACTTGTAATAAGCCCTTGAAATAATAATAAGTAGGTTCTTACTACATACCCTGCCGTGTTCAATCACTGACATTACCCGTGGAAAGCAGGGAAATGACCAGAAAACTGATAATATTTACAACTCCGGCAACTTTACAGAGCGTTTTCACTTGAATTTCCTTTAAAATATTACGAATTCAAGTTTATACAGCTCAAAATTAGTGTAGAAAGACTGTAAGTGAGGACTATACTGCTTATGTTTACAATTGAGGCTGAATTTCACGAGCGTCTTTTTGGTGAATCAGTTAATATCCTGATGGTTCCAGTACATACTTGTAAGAAACGCTGTAATTGTGGTATAACTCTTAAAATATACATTTAGAGTTTCCAGAAATGATTTCAAACTTGTAATAAGCACTTGAAATAAAAGTAAGTAGGTTCTTACTACATACCCTGCCGTGTTCAATCACAGACATTACCCGTGGAAAGCTGGGAAATGAGCTGAAAACTGATAATACTTACAACTCCGGGCACTTTAGGGATTGTTTTCACTTGAATTTGCTTTCAAATACTAGGAATTCATGTTTATACAGCTCAAAATTAGTGTAGAAAGACTGTAAGTGAGGACTATACTGCTTATGTTTACAATTGAGGCCGAATTTCTCAAGCGTCTTTTTGGTGAATCTGTTAATATCCTGACGGTTCCAGTAATACTTGTAAGAAAACTGTCTAATTGCGGTATAAGTCTTAAAATACGCATTTAGAGTTTCCAGAAATGATTTCAAACTTGTAATAAGCACTTGAAATAAAAGTAAGTAGGTTCTTACTACATACCCTGCCGTTTTCAATCACTGACATTACCCGTGGAAAGCAGGGAAATGACCAGAAAACTGATAATATTTACAACTCCGGCCACTTTAGCGAGCGTTTTCAGTTGAATTTGCTTTCAAATATTAGGAATTCATGTTTATACAGCTCAAAATTAGTGTAGAAAGAATGTAAGTGAGGACTATACTGCTTATGTTTACAATTGAGGCCGAATTTCTCAAGCGTCTTTTTGGTGAACAGTTAATATCCTGATGGTTCCAGTACATACTTGTAAGAAACGCTGTAATTGTGGTATAACTCATAAATATACATTTAGAGTTTCCAGAAATGATTTCAAACTTGTAATAAGCACTTGAAATAAAAGTAAGTAGGTTCTTACTACATACCCTGCCGTTTTCAATCACTGACATTACCCGTGGAAAGCAGGGAAATGACCAGAAAACTGATAATATTTACAACTCCGGCCACTTTACCGAGCGTTTTCACTTGAATTTGCTTTCAAATACTAGGAATTCATGTTTCTACAGCTCAAAATTAGTGTAGAAAGACTGTAAGTGAGGACTATACTGCTTATGTTTACAATTGAGGCCGGATTTCTCAAGCGTCTTTTTGGTGAATCAGTTAATATCCTGATGGTTCCAGTACATACTTGTAAGAAAACTCTCTAATTGTGGTATAAGTCTTAAAATACGCATTTAGAGTTTCCAGAAATGATTTCAAACTTGTAATAAGCACTTGAAATAAAAGTAAGTAGGTTCTTACTACATACCCTGCCGTGTTCAATCACTGACATTACCCGTGGTTAGCTGGGAAATGACCTGGAAAGTGATAATACTTTCAACTCCGGGCACTTTAGGGAGTGTTTTCACTTGAATTTGCTTTCAAATACTAGGAATTCATGTTTCTACAGCTCAAAATTAGTGTAGAAAGACTGTAAGTGAGGACTATACTGCTTATGTTTACAATTGAGGCTGAATTTCTCGAGCGTCTTTTTGGTGAATCAGTTAATTTCCTGACGGTGCAAGTAATACTTGTAAGAAAACTGTCTAATTGCGGTATAAGTCTTAAAATACGCATTTAGAGTTTCCAGAAATGATTTCAAACTTGTAATAAGCACTTGAAATAATAGTAAGTAGGTTCTTACTACATACCCTGCCGTGTTCAATCACTGACATTACCCGTGGAAAGCAGGGAAATGACCAGAAAACTGATAATATTTACAACTCCGGCCACTTTAGCGAGCGTTTTCACTTGAATTTCCTTTAAAATATTACGAATTCAAGTTTATACAGCTCAAAATTAGTGTAGAAAGACTGTAAGTGAGGACTATACTGCTTATGTTTACAATTGAGGCCGAATTTCTCGAGCGTCTTTTTGGTGAATCTGTTAATATCCTGACGGTTCCAGTACATACTTGTAAGAAAACTCTCTAATTGTGGTATAAGTCTTAAAATACGCATTTAGAGTTTCCAGAAATGATTTCAAACTTGTAATAAGCACTTGAAATAAAAGTAAGTAGGTTCTTACTACATACCCTGCCGTGTTCAATCACTGACATTACCCGTGGTTAGCTGGGAAATGACCTGGAAACTGATAATACTTTCAACTCCGGGCACTTTAGGGAGTGTTTTCACTTGAATTTGCTTTCAAATACTAGGAATTCATGTTTCTACAGCTCAAAATTAGTGTAGAAAGACTGTAAGTGAGGACTATACTGCTTATGTTTACAATTGAGGCTGAATTTCTCGAGCGTCTTTTTGGTGAATCAGTTAATATCCTGACGGTGCAAGTAATACTTGTAAGAAAACTGTCTAATTGCGGTATAAGTCTTAAAATACGCATTTAGAGTTTCCAGAAATGATTTCAAACTTGTAATAAGCACTTGAAATAAAAGTAAGTAGGTTCTTACTACATACCCTGCCGTGTTCAATCACTGACATTACCCGTGGAAAGCAGGGAAATGACCAGAAAACTGATAATATTTACAACTCCGGCCACTTTAGCGAGCGTTTTCACTTGAATTTGCTTTCAAATATTAGGAATTCATGTTTATACAGCTCAAAATTAGTGTAGAAAGACTGTAAGTGAGGACTATACTGCTTATGTTTACAATTGAGGCTGAATTTCTCGAGCGTCTTTTTGGTGAATTAGTTAATATCCTGACGGTTCCAGTAATACTTGTAAGAAAACTGTCTAATTGCGGTATAAGTCTTAAAATACGCATTTAGAGTTTCCAGAAATGATTTAAAACTTGTAATAAGCACTTGAAATAAAAGTAAGTAGGTTCTGACTACATACCCTGCCGTTTTCAATCACTGACATTACCCGTGGAAAGCAGGGAAATGACCAGAAAACTGATAATATTTACAACTCCGGCCACTTTAGCGAGCGTTTTCAGTTGAATTTGCTTTCAAATATTAGGAATTCATGTTTATACAGCTCAAAATTAGTGTAGAAAGACTGAAAGTGAGGACTATACTGCTTATGTTTACAATTCAGGCTGAATTTCTCGAGCGTCTTTTTGGTGTATCAGTTAATATCCTGACGGTGCAAGTAATACTTGTAAGAAAACTGTCTAATTGCGGTATAAGTCTTAAAATACGCATTTAGAGTTTCCAGAAATGATTTCAAACTTGTAATAAGCACTTGAAATAATAGTAAGTAGGTTCTTACTACATACCCTGCCGTGTTCAATCACTGACATTACCCGTGGAAAGCAGGGAAATGACCAGAAAACTGATAATATTTACAACTCCGGCCACTTTAGCGAGCGTTTTCACTTGAATTTCCTTTAAAATATTACGAATTCAAGTTTATACAGCTCAAAATTAGTGTAGAAAGACTGTAAGTGAGGACTATACTGCTTATGTTTACAATTGAGGCCGAATTTCTCGAGCGTCTTTTTGGTGAATCTGTTAATATCCTGACGGTTCCAGTACATACTTGTAAGAAAACTCTCTAATTGTGGTATAAGTCTTAAAATACGCATTTAGAGTTTCCAGAAATGATTTCAAACTTGTAATAAGCACTTGAAATAAAAGTAAGTAGGTTCTTACTACATACCCTGCCGTGTTCAATCACTGACATTACCCGTGGTAAGCTGGGAAATGACCTGGAAACTGATAATACTTTCAACTCCGGGCACTTTAGGGAGTGTTTTCACTTGAATTTGCTTTCAAATACTAGGAATTCATGTTTATACAGCTCAAAATTAGTGTAGAAAGACTGTAAGTGAGGACTATACTGCTTATGTTTACAATTGAGGCCGAATTTCTCAAGCGTCTTTTTGGTGAATCAGTTAATATCCTGATGGTTCCAGTACATACTTGTAAGAAACGCTGTAATTGTGGTATAACTCTTAAAATATACATTTAGAGTTTCCAGAAATGATTTCAAACTTGTAATAAGCACTTGAAATAAAAGTAAGTAGGTTCTTACTACATACCCTGCCGTTTTCAATCACTGACATTACCCGTGGAAAGCAGGGAAATGACCAGAAAACTCATAATATTTTCAACTACGGCCACTTTAGCGAGCGTTTTCAGTTGAATTTGCTTTCAAATATTAGGAATTCATTTTTATACAGCTCAAAATTAGTGTAGAAAGACTGTAAGTGAGGACTATACTGCTTATGTTTACAATTGAGGCTGAATTTCTCGAGCGTCTTTTTGGTGAATCAGTTAATATCCTGACGGTTCCAGTAATACTTGTAAGAAAACTGTCTAATTGCGGTATAAGTCTTAAAATACGCATTTAGAGTTTCCAGAAATGATTTAAAACTTGTAAGAAGCACTTGAAATAAAAGTAAGTAGGTTCTTACTACATACCCTGCCGTGTTCAATCACTGACATTACCCGTGGAAAGCAGGGAAATGACCAGAAAACTGATAATATTTACAACTACGGCCACTTTAGCGAGCGTTTTCAGTTGAATTTGCTTTCAAATATTAGGAATTCATGTTTATACAGCTCAAAATTAGTGTAGAAAGACTGTAAGTGAGGAGTATACTGCTTATGTTTACAATTGAGGCTGAATTTCTCAAGCGTCTTTTTGGTGAATCAGTTAATATCCTGACGGTTCCAGTAATACTTGTAAGAAAACTGTCTAATTGCGGTATAAGTCTTAAAATACGCATTTACAGTTTCCAGAAATGATTTCAAACTTGTAATAAGCACTTGAAATAAAAGTAAGTAGGTTCTTATTACATACCCTGCCGTGTTCAATCACTGACATTACCCGTGGAAAGCTGGGAAATGACCTGAAAACTGATAATATTTACAACTCCGGCCACTTTAGCGAGCGTTTTCACTTGAATTTGCTTTCAAATATTAGGAATTCAAGTTTATACAGCTCAAAATTAGTGTAGAAAGACTGTAAGTGAGGACTATACTGCTTATGTTTACAATTGAGGCCGAATTTCTCGAGCGTCTTTTTGGTGAATCTGTTAATATCCTGACGGTTCCAGTACATACTTGTAAGAAAACTCACTAATTGTGGTATAACTCTTAAAATACGCATTTACAGTTTCCAGAAATGATTTAAAACTTGTAATAAGCACTTGAAATAAAAGTAAGTAGGTTCTTAATACATACCCTGCCGTGTTCAAAAACTGACATTACCCGTGGAAAGCTGGGAAATGACCTGAAAACTGATAATACTTACAACTCCGGGCACTTTAGGGAGTGTTTTCACTTGAATTTGCTTTCAAATACTAGGAATTCATGTTTCTATAGCTCAAAATTAGTGTACAAAGACTGTAAGTGAGGACTATACTGCTCATGTTTATAATTGAGGCGGAATTTCTCGAGCGTCTTATTGGTGAATCAGGTAATATCCTGACGGTTCCAGTACATACTTGTAAGAAAACTCTCTAATTGTGGTATAACTCTTAAAATACGCATTTACAGTTTCCAGAAATGATTTAAAACTTGAAATAAGCACTTGAAATAAAAGTAAGTAGGTTCTTAATACATACCCTGCCGTGTTCAATCACTGACATTACACGTGGAAAGCAGGGAAATGACCAGAAAACTGATAATATTTACAACTCCGGCCACTTTAGCGAGCGTTTTACCTTGAATTTGCTTTCAAATATTAGGAATTCAAGTTTCTACAGCTCAAAATTAGTGTAGAAAGACTGTAAGTGAGGACTATACTGCTTATGTTTACAATTGAGGCCGAATTTCTCAAGCGTCTTTTTGGTGTATCTGTTAATATTCTGACGGTTCCAGTACATACTTGTAAGAAAACTCTCTAATTGTGGTATAACTCTTAAAATACGCATTTACAGTTTCCAGAAATGATTTAAAACTTTTAATAAGCACTTGAAATAAAAGTAAGTAGGTTCTTAATACATACCCTGCCGTGTTCAATCACTGACATTACCCGTGGAAACCTGGGAAATGACCTGAAAACTGATAATATTTACAACTCCGGGCACTTTAGGGTGTGTTTTCACTTGAATTTGCTTTCAAATACTAGGAATTCATGTTTCTACAGCTCAAAATTAGTGTAGAAAGACTGTAAGTGAGGACTATACTGCTTATGTTTACAATTTAGGCCGGATTTCTCAAGCGTCTTTTTGGTGAATCAGTTAATATCCTGATGGTTCCAGTACATACTTGTAAGAAACGCTGTAATTGTGGTATAACTCTTAAAATATACATTTAGAGTTTCCAGAAATGATTTCAAACTTGTAATAAGCACTTGAAATAAAAGTAAGTAGGTTCTTACTACATACCCTGCCGTTTTCAATCACTGACATTACCCGTGGAAAGCAGGGAAATGACCAGAAAACTGATATTTACAACTCCGGCCACTTTAGCGAGCGTTTTCACTTCAATTTGCTTGCAAATATTAGGAATTCATGTTTATCCAGCTCAAAATTAGTGTAGAAAGACTGTAAGTGAGGACTATACTGCTTATGTTTACAATTGAGGCTGAATTTCTCGAGCGTCTTTTTGGTGAATCAGTTAATATCCTGACGGTGCAAGTAATACTTGTAAGAAAACTGTCTAATTGCGGTATAAGTCTTAAAATACGCATTTAGAGTTTCCAGAAATGATTTCAAACTTGTAATAAGCACTTGAAATAATAATAAGTAGGTTCTTACTACATACCCTGCCGTGTTCAATCACTGACATTACCCGTGGAAAGCAGGGAAATGACCAGAAAACTGATAATATTTACAACTCCGGCAACTTTACAGAGCGTTTTCACTTGAATTTCCTTTAAAATATTACGAATTCAAGTTTATACAGCTCAAAATTAGTGTAGAAAGACTGTAAGTGAGGACTATACTGCTTATGTTTACAATTGAGGCTGAATTTCACGAGCGTCTTTTTGGTGAATCAGTTAATATCCTGATGGTTCCAGTACATACTTGTAAGAAACGCTGTAATTGTGGTATAACTCTTAAAATATACATTTAGAGTTTCCAGAAATGATTTCAAACTTGTAATAAGCACTTGAAATAAAAGTAAGTAGGTTCTTACTACATACCCTGCCGTGTTCAATCACTGACATTACCCGTGGAAAGCTGGGAAATGAGCTGAAAACTGATAATACTTACAACTCCGGGCACTTTAGGGATTGTTTTCACTTGAATTTGCTTTCAAATACTAGGAATTCATGTTTATACAGCTCAAAATTAGTGTAGAAAGACTGTAAGTGAGGACTATACTGCTTATGTTTACAATTGAGGCCGAATTTCTCAAGCGTCTTTTTGGTGAATCTGTTAATATCCTGACGGTTCCAGTAATACTTGTAAGAAAACTGTCTAATTGCGGTATAAGTCTTAAAATACGCATTTAGAGTTTCCAGAAATGATTTCAAACTTGTAATAAGCACTTGAAATAAAAGTAAGTAGGTTCTTACTACATACCCTGCCGTTTTCAATCACTGACATTACCCGTGGAAAGCAGGGAAATGACCAGAAAACTGATAATATTTACAACTCCGGCCACTTTAGCGAGCGTTTTCAGTTGAATTTGCTTTCAAATATTAGGAATTCATGTTTATACAGCTCAAAATTAGTGTAGAAAGAATGTAAGTGAGGACTATACTGCTTATGTTTACAATTGAGGCCGAATTTCTCAAGCGTCTTTTTGGTGAATCTGTTAATATCCTGACGGTTCCAGTACATACTTGTAAGAAAACTCTCTAATTGTGGTATAACTCTTAAAATACGCATTCACAGTTTCCAGAAATGATTTCAAACTTGTAATAAGCACTTGAAATAAAAGTAAGTAGGTTCTTACTACATACCCTGCCGTTTTCAATCACTGACATTACCCGTGGAAAGCAGGGAAATGACCAGAAAACTGATAATATTTACAACTCCGGCCACTTTACCGAGCGTTTTCACTTGAATTTGCTTTCAAATATTAGGAATTCATGTTTATACAGCTCAAAATTAGTGTAGAAAGACTGTAAGTGAGGACTATACTGCTTATGTTTACAATTGAGGCTGAATTTCTCGAGCGTCTTTTTGGTGAATCAGTTAATATCCTGACGGTGCAAGTAATACTTGTAAGAAAACTGTCTAATTGCGGTATAAGTCTTAAAATACGCATTTAGAGTTTCCAGAAATGATTTCAAACTTGTAATAAGCACTTGAAATAATAGTAAGTAGGTTCTTACTACATACCCTGCCGTGTTCAATCACTGACATTACCCGTGGAAAGCAGGGAAATGACCAGAAAACTGATAATATTTACAACTCCGGCCACTTTAGCGAGCGTTTTCACTTGAATTTCCTTTAAAATATTACGAATTCAAGTTTATACAGCTCAAAATTAGTGTAGAAAGACTGTAAGTGAGGACTATACTGCTTATGTTTACAATTGAGGCCGAATTTCTCGAGCGTCTTTTTGGTGAATCTGTTAATATCCTGACGGTTCCAGTACATACTTGTAAGAAAACTCTCTAATTGTGGTATAAGTCTTAAAATACGCATTTAGAGTTTCCAGAAATGATTTCAAACTTGTAATAAGCACTTGAAATAAAAGTAAGTAGGTTCTTACTACATACCCTGCCGTGTTCAATCACTGACATTACCCGTGGTTAGCTGGGAAATGACCTGGAAACTGATAATACTTTCAACTCCGGGCACTTTAGGGAGTGTTTTCACTTGAATTTGCTTTCAAATACTAGGAATTCATGTTTCTACAGCTCAAAATTAGTGTAGAAAGACTGTAAGTGAGGACTATACTGCTTATGTTTACAATTGAGGCCGAATTTCTCAAGCGTCTTTTTGGTGAATCAGTTAATATCCTGATGGTTCCACTACATACTTGTAAGAAACGCTGTAATTGTGGTATAACTCTTAAAATATACATTTAGAGTTTCCAGAAATGATTTCAAACTTGTAATAAGCACTTGAAATAAAAGTAAGTAGGTTCTTACTACATACCCTGCCGTTTTCAATCACTGACATTACCCGTGGAAAGCAGGGAAATGACCAGAAAACTGATAATATTTTCAACTACGGCCACTTTAGCGAGCGTTTTCACTTGAATTTGCTTTCAAATATTAGGAATTCATGTTTATACAGCTCAAAATTAGTGTAGAAAGACTGTAAGTGAGGACTATACTGCTTATGTTTACAATTGAGGCTGAATTTCTCGAGCGTCTTTTTGGTGAATCAGTTAATATCCTGACGGTTCCAGTAATACTTGTAAGAAAACTGTCTAATTGCGGTATAAGTCTTAAAATACGCATTTAGAGTTTCCAGAAATGATTTAAAACTTGTAAGAAGCACTTGAAATAAAAGTAAGTAGGTTCTTACTACATACCCTGCCGTGTTCAATCACTGACATTACCCGAGGAAAGCAGGGAAATGACCAGAAAACTGATAATATTTACAACTACGGCCACTTTAGCGAGCGTTTTCAGTTGAATTTGCTTTCAAATATTAGGAATTCATGTTTATACAGCTCAAAATTAGTGTAGAAAGACTGTAAGTGAGGACTATACTGCTTATGTTTACAATTGAGGCTGAATTTCACGAGCGTCTTTTTGATGAATCAGTTAATATCCTGACGGTTCCAGTAATACTTGTAAGAAAACTGTCTAATTGCGGTATAAGTCTTAAATACGCATTTAGAGTTTCCAGAAATGATTTCAAACTTGTAATAAGCACTTGAAATAAAAGTAAGTAGGTTCTTATTACATACCCTGCCGTGTTCAATCACTGACATTACCCGTGGAAAGCTGGGAAATGACCTGAAAACTGATAATATTTACAACTCCGGCCACTTTAGCGAGCGTTTTCACTTGAATTTGCTTTCAAATATTAGGAATTCAAGTTTATACAGCTCAAAATTAGTGTAGAAAGACTGTAAGTGAGGACTATACTGCTTATGTTTACAATTGAGGCCGAATTTCTCGAGCGTCTTTTTGGTGAATCTGTTAATATCCTGACGGTTCCAGTACATACTTGTAAGAAAACTCTCTAATTGTGGTATAACTCTTAAAATACGCATTTACAGTTTCCAGAAATGATTTAAAACTTCTAATAAGCACTTGAAATAAAAGTAAGTAGGTTCTTAATACATACCCTGCCGTGTTCAAAAACTGACATTACCCGTGGAAAGCTGGGAAATGACCTGAAAACTGATAATACTTACAACTCCGGGCACTTTAGGGAGTGTTTTCACATGAATTTGCTTTCAAATACTAGGAATTCATGTTTATACAGCTCAAAATTAGTGTAGAAAGACTGTAAGTGAGGACTATACTGCTTATGTTTACAATTGAGGCCGAATTTCTCGAGTGTCTTATTGGTGAATCAGTTAATATCCTGACGGTTCCAGTACATACTTGAAAGAAAACTCTCTAATTGTGGTATAAGTCTTAAAATACGCATTTACAGTTTCCAGAAATGATTTCAAACTTGTAATAAGCACTTGAAATAAAAGTAAGTAGGTTCTTAATACATACCCTGCCGTGTTCAATCACTGACATTACCCGTGGAAAGCTGGGAAATGACCTGAAAACTGATAATACTTCCAACTCCGGGCACTTTAGGGATTGTTTTCACTTGAATTTGCTTTCAAATACTAGGAATTCATGTTTCTATAGCTCAAAATTAGTGTACAAAGACTGTAAGTGAGGACTATACTGCTCATGTTTATAATTGAGGCGGAATTTCTCGAGCGTCTTATTGGTGAATCAGGTAATATCCTGATGGTTCCAGTACGTACTTGTAGGAAACGCTGTAATTGTGGTATAACTCTTAAAATATACATTTAGAGTTTCCAGAAATGATTTCAAACTTGTAATAAGCACTTGAAATAAAAGTAAGTAGGTTCTTACTACATACCCTGCCGTGTTCAATCACTGACATTACCCGTGGAAAGCTGGGAAATTAGCTGAAAACTGATAATACTTACAACTCCGGGCACTTTAGGGATTGTTTTCACTTGAATTTGCTTTCAAATACTAGGAATTCATGTTTATACAGCTCAAAATTAGTGTAGAAAGACTGTAAGTGAGGACTATACTGCTTATGTTTACAATTGAGGCCGAATTTCTCAAGCGTCTTTTTGGTGAATCTGTTAATATCCTGACGGTTCCAGTAATACTTGTAAGAAAACTGTCTAATTGCGGTATAAGTCTTAAAATACGCATTTAGAGTTTCCAGAAATGATTTCAAACTTGTAATAAGCACTTGAAATAAAAGTAAGTAGGTTCTTACTACATACCCTGCCGTTTTCAATCACTGACATTACCCGTGGAAAGCAGGGAAATGACCAGAAAACTGATAATATTTACAACTCCGGCCACTTTAGCGAGCGTTTTCAGTTGAATTTGCTTTCAAATATTAGGAATTCATGTTTATACAGCTCAAAATTAGTGTAGAAAGAATGTAAGTGAGGACTATACTGCTTATGTTTACAATTGAGGCCGAATTTCTCAAGCGTCTTTTTGGTGAATCTGTTAATATCCTGACGGTTCCAGTACATACTTGTAAGAAAACTCTCTAATTGTGGTATAACTCTTAAAATACGCATTCACAGTTTCCAGAAATGATTTCAAACTTGTAATAAGCACTTGAAATCAAAGTAAGTAGGTTCTTAATACATACCCTGCCGTGTTCAAAAACTGACATTACCCGGGGAAGGCTGGGAAATGTCCTGGAAACTGATAATACTTTCAACTCCGGGCAGTTTAGGGAGTGTTTTCACTTGAATTTGCTTTCAAATACTAGGAATTCATGTTTCTACAGCTCAAAATTAGTGTAGAAAGACTGTAAGTGAGGACTATACTGCTTATGTTTACAATTGAGGCTGAATTTCTCGAGCGTCTTTTTGGTGAATCAGTTAATATCCTGACGGTGCAAGTAATACTTGTAAGAAAACTGTCTAATTGCGGTATAAGTCTTAAAATACGCATTTAGAGTTTCCAGAAATGATTTCAAACTTGTAATAAGCACTTGAAATAATAGTAAGTAGGTTCTTACTACATACCCTGCCGTGTTCAATCACTGACATTACCCGTGGAAAGCAGGGAAATGACCAGAAAACTGATAATATTTACAACTCCGGCCACTTTAGCGAGCGTTTTCACTTGAATTTCCTTTAAAATATTACGAATTCAAGTTTATACAGCTCAAAATTAGTGTAGAAAGACTGTAAGTGAGGACTATACTGCTTATGTTTACAATTGAGGCCGAATTTCTCGAGCGTCTTTTTGGTGAATCTGTTAATATCCTGACGGTTCCAGTACATACTTGTAAGAAAACTCTCTAATTGTGGTATAAGTCTTAAAATACGCATTTAGAGTTTCCAGAAATGATTTCAAACTTGTAATAAGCACTTGAAATAAAAGTAAGTAGGTTCTTACTACATACCCTGCCGTGTTCAATCACTGACATTACCCGTGGTTAGCTGGGAAATGACCTGGAAACTGATAATACTTTCAACTCCGGGCACTTTAGGGAGTGTTTTCACTTGAATTTGCTTTCAAATACTAGGAATTCATGTTTCTACAGCTCAAAATTAGTGTAGAAAGACTGTAAGTGAGGACTATACTGCTTATGTTTACAATTGAGGCCGAATTTCTCAAGCGTCTTTTTGGTGAATCAGTTAATATCCTGATGGTTCCACTACATACTTGTAAGAAACGCTGTAATTGTGGTATAACTCTTAAAATATACATTTAGAGTTTCCAGAAATGATTTCAAACTTGTAATAAGCACTTGAAATAAAAGTAAGTAGGTTCTTACTACATACCCTGCCGTTTTCAATCACTGACATTACCCGTGGAAAGCAGGGAAATGACCAGAAAACTGATAATATTTTCAACTACGGCCACTTTAGCGAGCGTTTTCACTTGAATTTGCTTTCAAATATTAGGAATTCATGTTTATACAGCTCAAAATTAGTGTAGAAAGACTGTAAGTGAGGACTATACTGCTTATGTTTACAATTGAGGCTGAATTTCTCGAGCGTCTTTTTGGTGAATCAGTTAATATCCTGACGGTTCCAGTAATACTTGTAAGAAAACTGTCTAATTGCGGTATAAGTCTTAAAATACGCATTTAGAGTTTCCAGAAATGATTTAAAACTTGTAAGAAGCACTTGAAATAAAAGTAAGTAGGTTCTTACTACATACCCTGCCGTGTTCAATCACTGACATTACCCGAGGAAAGCAGGGAAATGACCAGAAAACTGATAATATTTACAACTACGGCCACTTTAGCGAGCGTTTTCAGTTGAATTTGCTTTCAAATATTAGGAATTCATGTTTATACAGCTCAAAATTAGTGTAGAAAGACTGTAAGTGAGGACTATACTGCTTATGTTTACAATTGAGGCTGAATTTCACGAGCGTCTTTTTGATGAATCAGTTAATATCCTGACGGTTCCAGTAATACTTGTAAGAAAACTGTCTAATTGCGGTATAAGTCTTAAATACGCATTTAGAGTTTCCAGAAATGATTTCAAACTTGTAATAAGCACTTGAAATAAAAGTAAGTAGGTTCTTATTACATACCCTGCCGTGTTCAATCACTGACATTACCCGTGGAAAGCTGGGAAATGACCTGAAAACTGATAATATTTACAACTCCGGCCACTTTAGCGAGCGTTTTCACTTGAATTTGCTTTCAAATATTAGGAATTCAAGTTTATACAGCTCAAAATTAGTGTAGAAAGACTGTAAGTGAGGACTATACTGCTTATGTTTACAATTGAGGCCGAATTTCTCGAGCGTCTTTTTGGTGAATCTGTTAATATCCTGACGGTTCCAGTACATACTTGTAAGAAAACTCTCTAATTGTGGTATAACTCTTAAAATACGCATTTACAGTTTCCAGAAATGATTTAAAACTTCTAATAAGCACTTGAAATAAAAGTAAGTAGGTTCTTAATACATACCCTGCCGTGTTCAAAAACTGACATTACCCGTGGAAAGCTGGGAAATGACCTGAAAACTGATAATACTTACAACTCCGGGCACTTTAGGGAGTGTTTTCACACGAATTTGCTTTCAAATACTAGGAATTCATGTTTATACAGCTCAAAATTAGTGTAGAAAGACTGTAAGTGAGGACTATACTGCTTATGTTTACAATTGAGGCCGAATTTCTCGAGTGTCTTATTGGTGAATCAGTTAATATCCTGACGGTTCCAGTACATACTTGAAAGAAAACTCTCTAATTGTGGTATAAGTCTTAAAATACGCATTTACAGTTTCCAGAAATGATTTCAAACTTGTAATAAGCACTTGAAATAAAAGTAAGTAGGTTCTTAATACATACCCTGCCGTGTTCAATCACTGACATTACCCGTGGAAAGCTGGGAAATGACCTGAAAACTGATAATACTTCCAACTCCGGGCACTTTAGGGATTGTTTTCACTTGAATTTGCTTTCAAATACTAGGAATTCATGTTTCTATAGCTCAAAATTAGTGTACAAAGACTGTAAGTGAGGACTATACTGCTCATGTTTATAATTGAGGCGGAATTTCTCGAGCGTCTTATTGGTGAATCAGGTAATATCCTGATGGTTCCAGTACGTACTTGTAGGAAACGCTGTAATTGTGGTATAACTCTTAAAATATACATTTAGAGTTTCCAGAAATGATTTCAAACTTGTAATAAGCACTTGAAATAAAAGTAAGTAGGTTCTTACTACATACCCTGCCGTGTTCAATCACTGACATTACCCGTGGAAAGCTGGGAAATTAGCTGAAAACTGATAATACTTACAACTCCGGGCACTTTAGGGATTGTTTTCACTTGAATTTGCTTTCAAATACTAGGAATTCATGTTTATACAGCTCAAAATTAGTGTAGAAAGACTGTAAGTGAGGACTATACTGCTTATGTTTACAATTGAGGCCGAATTTCTCAAGCGTCTTTTTGGTGAATCTGTTAATATCCTGACGGTTCCAGTAATACTTGTAAGAAAACTGTCTAATTGCGGTATAAGTCTTAAAATACGCATTTAGAGTTTCCAGAAATGATTTCAAACTTGTAATAAGCACTTGAAATAAAAGTAAGTAGGTTCTTACTACATACCCTGCCGTTTTCAATCACTGACATTACCCGTGGAAAGCAGGGAAATGACCAGAAAACTGATAATATTTACAACTCCGGCCACTTTAGCGAGCGTTTTCAGTTGAATTTGCTTTCAAATATTAGGAATTCATGTTTATACAGCTCAAAATTAGTGTAGAAAGAATGTAAGTGAGGACTATACTGCTTATGTTTACAATTGAGGCCGAATTTCTCAAGCGTCTTTTTGGTGAATCTGTTAATATCCTGACGGTTCCAGTACATACTTGTAAGAAAACTCTCTAATTGTGGTATAACTCTTAAAATACGCATTCACAGTTTCCAGAAATGATTTCAAACTTGTAATAAGCACTTGAAATCAAAGTAAGTAGGTTCTTAATACATACCCTGCCGTGTTCAAAAACTGACATTACCCGGGGAAGGCTGGGAAATGTCCTGGAAACTGATAATACTTTCAACTCCGGGCAGTTTAGGGAGTGTTTTCACTTGAATTTGCTTTCAAATACTAGGAATTCATGTTTCTACAGCTCAAAATTAGTGTAGAAAGACTGTAAGTGAGGTCTATACTGCTTATGTTTACAATTGAGGCCGAATTTCTCAAGCGTCTTTTTGGTGAACAGTTAATATCCTGATGGTTCCAGTACATACTTGTAAGAAACGCTGTAATTGTGGTATAACTCATAAATATACATTTAGAGTTTCCAGAAATGATTTCAAACTTGTAATAAGCACTTGAAATAAAAGTAAGTAGGTTCTTACTACATACCCTGCCGTTTTCAATCACTGACATTACCCGTGGAAAGCAGGGAAATGACCAGAAAACTGATAATATTTACAACTCCGGCCACTTTAGCGAGCGTTTTCACTTGAATTTGCTTTCAAATATTAGGAATTCATGTTTATACAGCTCAAAATTAGTGTAGAAAGACTGTAAGTGAGGACTATACTGCTTATGTTTACAATTGAGGCCGAATTTCTCGAGCGTCTTTTTGGTGAATCTGTTAATATCCTGACGGTTCCAGTACATACTTGTAAGAAAACTCTCTAATTGTGGTATAAGTCTTAAAATACGCATTTAGAGTTTCCAGAAATGATTTCAAACTTGTAATAAGCACTTGAAATAAAAGTAAGTAGGTTCTTACTACATACCCTGCCGTGTTCAATCACTGACATTACCCGTGGTTAGCTGGGAAATGACCTGGAAACTGATAATACTTTCAACTCCGGGCACTTTAGGGAGTGTTTTCACTTGAATTTGCTTTCAAATACTAGGAATTCATGTTTCTACAGCTCAAAATTAGTGTAGAAAGACTCTAAGTGAGGACTATACTGCTTATGTTTACAATTGAGGCGGAATTTCTCGAGCGTCTTTTTGGTGAATCAGTTAATATCCTGACGGTGCAAGTAATACTTGTAAGAAAACTGTCTAATTGCGGTATAAGTCTTAAAATACGCATTTACAGTTTCCAGAAATGATTTAAAACTTGTAATAAGCACTTGAAATAAAAGTAAGTAGGTTCTTACTACATACCCTGCCGTGTTCAATCACTGACATTACCCGTGGAAAGCAGGGAAATGACCAGAAAACTGATAATATTTACAACTCCGGCCACTTTAGCGAGCGTTTTCACTTGAATTTGCTTTCAAATATTAGGAATTCATGTTTATACAGCTCAAAATTAGTGTAGAAAGACTGTAAGTGAGGACTATACTGCTTATGTTTACAATTGAGGCTGAATTTCTCGAGCGTCTTTTTGGTGAATCAGTTAATATCCTGACGGTTCCAGTAATACTTGTAAGAAAACTGTCAAATTGCGGTATAAGTCTTAAAATACGCATTTAGAGTTTCCAGAAATGATTTAAAACTTGTAATAAGCACTTGAAATAAAAGTAAGTAGGTTCTTACTACATACCCTGCCGTTTTCAATCACTGACATTACCCGTGGAAAGCAGGGAAATGACCAGAAAACTGATAATATTTACAACTCCGGCCACTTTAGCGAGCGTTTTCAGTTGAATTTTCTTTCAAATATTAGGAATTCATGTTTATACAGCTCAAAATTAGTGTAGAAAGACTGTAAGTGAGGACTATACTGCTTATGTTTACAATTCAGGCTGAATTTCTCGAGCGTCTTTTTGGTGTATCAGTTAATATCCTGACGGTGCAAGTAATACTTGTAAGAAAACTGTCTAATTGCGGTATAAGTCTTAAAATACGCATTTAGAGTTTCCAGAAATGATTTCAAACTTGTAATAAGCACTTGAAATAATAGTAAGTAGGTTCTTACTACATACCCTGCCGTGTTCAATCACTGACATTACCCGTGGAAAGCAGAGAAATGACCAGAAAACTGATAATATTTACAACTCCGGCCACTTTAGCGAGCGTTTTCACTTGAATTTCCTTTAAAATATTACGAATTCAAGTTTATACAGCTCAAAATTAGTGTAGAAAGACTGTAAGTGAGGACTATACTGCTTATGTTTACAATTGAGGCCGAATTTCTCGAGCGTCTTTTTGGTGAATCTGTTAATATCCTGACGGTTCCAGTACATACTTGTAAGAAAACTCTCTAATTGTGGTATAAGTCTTAAAATACGCATTTAGAGTTTCCAGAAATGATTTCAAACTTGTAATAAGCACTTGAAATAAAAGTAAGTAGGTTCTTACTACATACCCTGCCGTGTTCAATCACTGACATTACCCGTGGTAAGCTGGGAAATGACCTGGAAACTGATAATACTTTCAACTCCGGGCACTTTAGGGAGTGTTTTCACTTGAATTTGCTTTCAAATACTAGGAATTCATGTTTCTACAGCTCAAAATTAGTGTAGAAAGACTGTAAGTGAGGACTATACTGCTTATGTTTACAATTGAGGCCGAATTTCTCAAGCGTCTTTTTGGTGAATCAGTTAATATCCTGATGGTTCCACTACATACTTGTAAGAAACGCTGTAATTGTGGTATAACTCTTAAAATATACATTTAGAGTTTCCAGAAATGATTTCAAACTTGTAATAAGCACTTGAAATAAAAGTAAGTAGGTTCTTACTACATACCCTGCCGTTTTCAATCACTGACATTACCCGTGGAAAGCAGGGAAATGACCAGAAAACTGATAATATTTTCAACTACGGCCACTTTAGCGAGCGTTTTCACTTGAATTTGCTTTCAAATATTAGGAATTCATGTTTATACAGCTCAAAATTAGTGTAGAAAGACTGTAAGTGAGGACTATACTGCTTATGTTTACAATTGAGGCTGAATTTCTCGAGCGTCTTTTTGGTGAATCAGTTAATATCCTGACGGTTCCAGTAATACTTGTAAGAAAACTGTCTAATTGCGGTATAAGTCTTAAAATACGCATTTAGAGTTTCCAGAAATGATTTAAAACTTGTAAGAAGCACTTGAAATAAAAGTAAGTAGGTTCTTACTACATACCCTGCCGTGTTCAATCACTGACATTACCCGAGGAAAGCAGGGAAATGACCAGAAAACTGATAATATTTACAACTACGGCCACTTTAGCGAGCGTTTTCAGTTGAATTTGCTTTCAAATATTAGGAATTCATGTTTATACAGCTCAAAATTAGTGTAGAAAGACTGTAAGTGAGGACTATACTGCTTATGTTTACAATTGAGGCTGAATTTCACGAGCGTCTTTTTGGTGAATCAGTTAATATCCTGACGGTTCCAGTAATACTTGTAAGAAAACTGTCTAATTGCGGTATAAGTCTTAAATACGCATTTAGAGTTTCCAGAAATGATTTCAAACTTGTAATAAGCACTTGAAATAAAAGTAAGTAGGTTCTTATTACATACCCTGCCGTGTTCAATCACTGACATTACCCGTGGAAAGCTGGGAAATGACCTGAAAACTGATAATATTTACAACTCCGGCCACTTTAGCGAGCGTTTTCACTTGAATTTGCTTTCAAATATTAGGAATTCAAGTTTATACAGCTCAAAATTAGTGTAGAAAGACTGTAAGTGAGGACTATACTGCTTATGTTTACAATTGAGGCCGAATTTCTCGAGCGTCTTTTTGGTGAATCTGTTAATATCCTGACGGTTCCAGTACATACTTGTAAGAAAACTCTCTAATTGTGGTATAACTCTTAAAATACGCATTTACAGTTTCCAGAAATGATTTAAAACTTCTAATAAGCACTTGAAATAAAAGTAAGTAGGTTCTTAATACATACCCTGCCGTGTTCAAAAACTGACATTACCCGTGGAAAGCTGGGAAATGACCTGAAAACTGATAATACTTACAACTCCGGGCACTTTAGGGAGTGTTTTCACATGAATTTGCTTTCAAATACTAGGAATTCATGTTTATACAGCTCAAAATTAGTGTAGAAAGACTGTAAGTGAGGACTATACTGCTTATGTTTACAATTGAGGCCGAATTTCTCGAGTGTCTTATTGGTGAATCAGTTAATATCCTGACGGTTCCAGTACATACTTGAAAGAAAACTCTCTAATTGTGGTATAAGTCTTAAAATACGCATTTACAGTTTCCAGAAATGATTTCAAACTTGTAATAAGCACTTGAAATAAAAGTAAGTAGGTTCTTAATACATACCCTGCCGTGTTCAATCACTGACATTACCCGTGGAAAGCTGGGAAATGACCTGAAAACTGATAATACTTCCAACTCCGGGCACTTTAGGGATTGTTTTCACTTGAATTTGCTTTCAAATACTAGGAATTCATGTTTCTATAGCTCAAAATTAGTGTACAAAGACTGTAAGTGAGGACTATACTGCTCATGTTTATAATTGAGGCGGAATTTCTCGAGCGTCTTATTGGTGAATCAGGTAATATCCTGATGGTTCCAGTACGTACTTGTAGGAAACGCTGTAATTGTGGTATAACTCTTAAAATATACATTTAGAGTTTCCAGAAATGATTTCAAACTTGTAATAAGCACTTGAAATAAAAGTAAGTAGGTTCTTACTACATACCCTGCCGTGTTCAATCACTGACATTACCCGTGGAAAGCTGGGAAATGAGCTGAAAACTGATAATACTTACAACTCCGGGCACTTTAGGGATTGTTTTCACTTGAATTTGCTTTCAAATACTAGGAATTCATGTTTATACAGCTCAAAATTAGTGTAGAAAGACTGTAAGTGAGGACTATACTGCTTATGTTTACAATTGAGGCCGAATTTCTCAAGCGTCTTTTTGGTGAATCTGTTAATATCCTGACGGTTCCAGTAATACTTGTAAGAAAACTGTCTAATTGCGGTATAAGTCTTAAAATACGCATTTAGAGTTTCCAGAAATGATTTCAAACTTGTAATAAGCACTTGAAATAAAAGTAAGTAGGTTCTTACTACATACCCTGCCGTTTTCAATCACTGACATTACCCGTGGAAAGCAGGGAAATGACCAGAAAACTGATAATATTTACAACTCCGGCCACTTTAGCGAGCGTTTTCAGTTGAATTTGCTTTCAAATATTAGGAATTCATGTTTATACAGCTCAAAATTAGTGTAGAAAGAATGTAAGTGAGGACTATACTGCTTATGTTTACAATTGAGGCCGAATTTCTCAAGCGTCTTTTTGGTGAATCTGTTAATATCCTGACGGTTCCAGTACATACTTGTAAGAAAACTCTCTAATTGTGGTATAACTCTTAAAATACGCATTCACAGTTTCCAGAAATGATTTCAAACTTGTAATAAGCACTTGAAATCAAAGTAAGTAGGTTCTTAATACATACCCTGCCGTGTTCAAAAACTGACATTACCCGGGGAAGGCTGGGAAATGTCCTGGAAACTGATAATACTTTCAACTCCGGGCAGTTTAGGGAGTGTTTTCACTTGAATTTGCTTTCAAATACTAGGAATTCATGTTTCTACAGCTCAAAATTAGTGTAGAAAGACTGTAAGTGAGGTCTATACTGCTTATGTTTACAATTGAGGCCGAATTTCTCAAGCGTCTTTTTGGTGAACAGTTAATATCCTGATGGTTCCAGTACATACTTGTAAGAAACGCTGTAATTGTGGTATAACTCATAAATATACATTTAGAGTTTCCAGAAATGATTTCAAACTTGTAATAAGCACTTGAAATAAAAGTAAGTAGGTTCTTACTACATACCCTGCCGTTTTCAATCACTGACATTACCCGTGGAAAGCAGGGAAATGACCAGAAAACTGATAATATTTACAACTCTGGCCACTTTACCGAGCGTTTTCACTTGAATTTGCTTTCAAATATTAGGAATTCATGTTTATACAGCTCAAAATTAGTGTAGAAAGACTGTAAGTGAGGACTATACTGCTTATGTTTACAATTGAGGCTGAATTTCTCGAGCGTCTTTTTGGTGAATCTGTTAATATCCTGACGGTTCCAGTAATACTTGTAAGAAAACTGTCTAATTGCGGTATAAGTCTTAAAATACGCATTTAGAGTTTCCAGAAATGATTTAAAACTTGTAATAAGCACTTGAAATAAAAGTAAGTAGGTTCTTACTACATACCCTGCCGTGTTCAATCACTGACATTACCCGTGGAAAGCAGGGAAATGACCAGAAAACTGATAATATTTACAACTCCGGCCACTTTAGCGAGCGTTTTCAGTTAAATTTGCTTTCAAATATTAGGAATTCATATTTATACAGCTCAAAATTAGTGTAGAAAGACTGTAAGTGAGGACTATACTTCTTATGTTTACAATTGAGGCTGAATTTCACGAGCGTCTTTTTGGTGAATCAGTTAATATCCTGACGGTTCCAGTAATACTTGTAAGAAAACTGTCTAATTGCGGTATAATTCTTAAAATACGCATTTACAGTTTCCAGAAATGATTGAAAACTTGTAATAAGCACTTGAAATAAAAGTAAGTAGGTTCTTAATACATACCCTGCCGTGTTCAAAAACTGACATTACCCGTGGAAAGCTGGGAAATGACCTGAAAACTGATAATACTTACAACTCCGGGCACTTTAGGGAGTGTTTTCACTTGAATTTGCTTTCAAATACTAGGAATTCATGTTTATACAGCTCAAAATTAGTGTAGAAAGACTGTAAGTGAGGACTATACTGCTTATGTTTGCAATTGAGGCCGAATTTCTCAAGCAGAGTCTTTTTGGTGAATCCGTTAATATCCTGATGGTTCCAGTACATACTTGTAAGAAACGCTGTAATTGTGGTATAACTCTTAAAATATACATTTAGAGTTTCCAGAAATGATTTCAAACTTGTAATAAGCACTTGAAATAAAAGTAAGTAGGTTCTTACTACATACCCTGCCGTGTTCAATCACTGACATTACCCGTGGAAAGCAGGGAAATGACCAGAAAACTGAAAATATTTACAACTCCGGGCACTTTAGGGAGTGTTTTTACTTGAATTTGTTTTCAAATACTAGGAATTCATGTTTGTACAGCTCAAAATTAGTGTAGAAAGACTGTAAGTGAGGACTATACTGCTTATGTTTACAATTGAGGCCGAATTTCTCGAGTGTCTTATTGGTGAATCAGTTAATATCCTGACGGTTCCAGTACATACTTGAAAGAAAACTCTCTAATTGTGGTATAAGTCTTAAAATACGCATTTACAGTTTCCAGAAATGATTTCAAACTTGTAATAAGCACTTGAAATAAAAGTAAGTAGGTTCTTAATACATACCCTGCCGTGTTCAATCACTGACATTACCCGTGGAAAGCTGGGAAATGACCTGAAAACTGATAATACTTCCAACTCCGGGCACTTTAGGGATTGTTTTCACTTGAATTTGCTTTCAAATACTAGGAATTCATGTTTCTATAGCTCAAAATTAGTGTACAAAGACTGTAAGTGAGGAGTATACTGCTCATGTTTATAATTGAGGCGGAATTTCTCGAGCGTCTTATTGGTGAATCAGGTAATATCCTGACGGTTCCAGTACATACTTGTAAGAAAACTCTCTAATTGTGGTATAACTCTTAAAATACGCATTTACAGTTTCCAGAAATGATTTAAAACTTGAAATAAGCACTTGAAATAAAAGTAAGTAGGTTCTTAATACATACCCTGCCGTGTTCAATCACTGACATTACACGTGGAAAGCAGGGAAATGACCAGAAAACTGATAATATTTACAACTCCGGACACTTTAGCGAGCGTTTTACCTTGAATTTGCTTTCAAATATTAGGAATTCAAGTTTATACAGCTCAAAATTAGTGTAGAAAGACTGTAAGTGAGGACTATACTGCTTATGTTTACAATTGAGGCCGAATTTCTCAAGCGTCTTTTTGGTGTATCTGTTAATATCCTGACGGTTCCAGTACATACTTGTAAGAAAACTCTCTAATTGTGGTATAACTCTTAAAATACGCATTTACAGTTTCCAGAAATGATTTAAAACTTGTAATAAGCACTTGAAATAAAAGTAAGTAGGTTCTTACTACATACCCTGCCGTTTTCAATCACTGACATTACCCGTGGAAAGCAGGGAAATGACCTGAAAACTGATAATATTTACAACTCCGGGCACTTTAGGGTGTGTTTTCACTTGAATTTGCTTTCAAATACTAGGAATTCATGTTTCTACAGCTCAAAATTAGTGTAGAAAGACTGTAAGTGAGGACTATACTGCTTATGTTTACAATTTAGGCCGGATTTCTCAAGCGTCTTTTTGGTGAATCAGTTAATATCCTGATGGTTCCAGTACATACTTGTAAGAAACGCTGTAATTGTGGTATAACTCTTAAAATATACATTTAGAGTTTCCAGAAATGATTTCAAACTTCTAATAAGCACTTGAAATAAAAGTAAGTAGGTTCTTACTACATACCCTGCCGTTTTCAATCACTGACATTACCCGTGGAAAGCAGGGAAATGACCAGAAAACTGATATTTACAACTCCGGCCACTTTAGCGAGCGTTTTCACTTGAATTTGCTTGCAAATATTAGGAATTCATGTTTATACAGCTCAAAATTAGTGTAGAAAGACTGTAAGTGAGGACTATACTGCTTATGTTTACAATTGAGGCTGAATTTCTCGAGCGTCTTTTTGGTGAATCAGTTAATATCCTGACGGTGCAAGTAATACTTGTAAGAAAACTGTCTAATTGCGGTATAAGTCTTAAAATACGCATTTAGAGTTTCCAGAAATGATTTCAAACTTGTAATAAGCACTTGAAATAATAATAAGTAGGTTCTTACTACATACCCTGCCGTGTTCAATCACTGACATTACCCGTGGAAAGCAGGGAAATGACCAGAAAACTGATAATATTTACAACTCCGGCAACTTTACAGAGCGTTTTCACTTGAATTTCCTTTAAAATATTACGAATTCAAGTTTATACAGCTCAAAATTAGTGTAGAAAGACTGTAAGTGAGGACTATACTGCTTATGTTTACAATTGAGGCTGAATTTCACGAGCGTCTTTTTGGTGAATCAGTTAATATCCTGATGGTTCCAGTACGTACTTGTAGGAAACGCTGTAATTGTGGTATAACTCTTAAAATATACATTTAGAGTTTCCAGAAATGATTTCAAACTTGTAATAAGCACTTGAAATAAAAGTAAGTAGGTTCTTACTACATACCCTGCCGTGTTCAATCACTGACATTACCCGTGGAAAGCTGGGAAATGAGCTGAAAACTGATAATACTTACAACTCCGGGCACTTTAGGGATTGTTTTCACTTGAATTTGCTTTCAAATACTAGGAATTCATGTTTATACAGCTCAAAATTAGTGTAGAAAGACTGTAAGTGAGGACTATACTGCTTATGTTTACAACTGAGGCCGAATTTCTCAAGCGTCTTTTTGGTGAATCTGTTAATATCCTGACGGTTCCAGTAATACTTGTAAGAAAACTGTCTAATTGCGGTATAAGTCTTAAAATACGCATTTAGAGTTTCCAGAAATGATTTCAAACTTGTAATAAGCACTTGAAATAAAAGTAAGTAGGTTCTTACTACATACCCTGCCGTTTTCAATCACTGACATTACCCGTGGAAAGCAGGGAAATGACCAGAAAACTGATAATATTTACAACTCCGGCCACTTTAGCGAGCGTTTTCAGTTGAATTTGCTTTCAAATATTAGGAATTCATGTTTATACAGCTCAAAATTAGTGTAGAAAGAATGTAAGTGAGGACTATACTGCTTATGTTTACAATTGAGGCCGAATTTCTCAAGCGTCTTTTTGGTGAATCTGTTAATATCCTGACGGTTCCAGTACATACTTGTAAGAAAACTCTCTAATTGTGGTATAACTCTTAAAATACGCATTCACAGTTTCCAGAAATGATTTCAAACTTGTAATAAGCACTTGAAATCAAAGTAAGTAGGTTCTTAATACATACCCTGCCGTGTTCAAAAACTGACATTACCCGGGGAAGGCTGGGAAATGTCCTGGAAACTGATAATACTTTCAACTCCGGGCAGTTTAGGGAGTGTTTTCACTTGAATTTGCTTTCAAATACTAGGAATTCATGTTTCTACAGCTCAAAATTAGTGTAGAAAGACTGTAAGTGAGGTCTATACTGCTTATGTTTACAATTGAGGCCGAATTTCTCAAGCGTCTTTTTGGTGAACAGTTAATATCCTGATGGTTCCAGTACATACTTGTAAGAAACGCTGTAATTGTGGTATAACTCATAAATATACATTTAGAGTTTCCAGAAATGATTTCAAACTTGTAATAAGCACTTGAAATAAAAGTAAGTAGGTTCTTACTACATACCCTGCCGTTTTCAATCACTGACATTACCCGTGGAAAGCAGGGAAATGACCAGAAAACTGATAATATTTACAACTCCGGCCACTTTACCGAGCGTTTTCACTTGAATTTGCTTTCAAATATTAGGAATTCATGTTTATACAGCTCAAAATTAGTGTAGAAAGACTGTAAGTGAGGACTATACTGCTTATGTTTACAATTGAGGCTGAATTTCTCGAGCGTCTTTTTGGTGAATCTGTTAATATCCTGACGGTTCCAGTAATACTTGTAAGAAAACTGTCTAATTGCGGTATAAGTCTTAAAATACGCATTTAGAGTTTCCAGAAATGATTTAAAACTTGTAATAAGCACTTGAAATAAAAGTAAGTAGGTTCTTACTACATACCCTGCCGTGTTCAATCACTGACATTACCCGTGGAAAGCAGGGAAATGACCAGAAAACTGATAATATTTACAACTCCGGCCACTTTAGCGAGCGTTTTCAGTTAAATTTGCTTTCAAATATTAGGAATTCATATTTATACAGCTCAAAATTAGTGTAGAAAGACTGTAAGTGAGGACTATACTTCTTATGTTTACAATTGAGGCTGAATTTCACGAGCGTCTTTTTGGTGAATCAGTTAATATCCTGACGGTTCCAGTAATACTTGTAAGAAAACTGTCTAATTGCGGTATAATTCTTAAAATACGCATTTACAGTTTCCAGAAATGATTGAAAACTTGTAATAAGCACTTGAAATAAAAGTAAGTAGGTTCTTAATACATACCCTGCCGTGTTCAAAAACTGACATTACCCGTGGAAAGCTGGGAAATGACCTGAAAACTGATAATACTTACAACTCCGGGCACTTTAGGGAGTGTTTTCACTTGAATTTGCTTTCAAATACTAGGAATTCATGTTTATACAGCTCAAAATTAGTGTAGAAAGACTGTAAGTGAGGACTATACTGCTTATGTTTGCAATTGAGGCCGAATTTCTCAAGCAGAGTCTTTTTGGTGAATCCGTTAATATCCTGATGGTTCCAGTACATACTTGTAAGAAACGCTGTAATTGTGGTATAACTCTTAAAATATACATTTAGAGTTTCCAGAAATGATTTCAAACTTGTAATAAGCACTTGAAATAAAAGTAAGTAGGTTCTTACTACATACCCTGCCGTGTTCAATCACTGACATTACCCGTGGAAAGCAGGGAAATGACCAGAAAACTGAAAATATTTACAACTCCGGGCACTTTAGGGAGTGTTTTTACTTGAATTTGTTTTCAAATACTAGGAATTCATGTTTGTACAGCTCAAAATTAGTGTAGAAAGACTGTAAGTGAGGACTATACTGCTTATGTTTACAATTGAGGCCGAATTTCTCGAGTGTCTTATTGGTGAATCAGTTAATATCCTGACGGTTCCAGTACATACTTGAAAGAAAACTCTCTAATTGTGGTATAAGTCTTAAAATACGCATTTACAGTTTCCAGAAATGATTTCAAACTTGTAATAAGCACTTGAAATAAAAGTAAGTAGGTTCTTAATACATACCCTGCCGTGTTCAATCACTGACATTACCCGTGGAAAGCTGGGAAATGACCTGAAAACTGATAATACTTCCAACTCCGGGCACTTTAGGGATTGTTTTCACTTGAATTTGCTTTCAAATACTAGGAATTCATGTTTCTATAGCTCAAAATTAGTGTACAAAGACTGTAAGTGAGGACTATACTGCTCATGTTTATAATTGAGGCGGAATTTCTCGAGCGTCTTATTGGTGAATCAGGTAATATCCTGACGGTTCCAGTACATACTTGTAAGAAAACTCTCTAATTGTGGTATAACTCTTAAAATACGCATTTACAGTTTCCAGAAATGATTTAAAACTTGAAATAAGCACTTGAAATAAAAGTAAGTAGGTTCTTAATACATACCCTGCCGTGTTCAATCACTGACATTACACGTGGAAAGCAGGGAAATGACCAGAAAACTGATAATATTTACAACTCCGGACACTTTAGCGAGCGTTTTACCTTGAATTTGCTTTCAAATATTAGGAATTCAAGTTTATACAGCTCAAAATTAGTGTAGAAAGACTGTAAGTGAGGACTATACTGCTTATGTTTACAATTGAGGCCGAATTTCTCAAGCGTCTTTTTGGTGTATCTGTTAATATCCTGACGGTTCCAGTACATACTTGTAAGAAAACTCTCTAATTGTGGTATAACTCTTAAAATACGCATTTACAGTTTCCAGAAATGATTTAAAACTTGTAATAAGCACTTGAAATAAAAGTAAGTAGGTTCTTACTACATACCCTGCCGTTTTCAATCACTGACATTACCCGTGGAAAGCAGGGAAATGACCTGAAAACTGATAATATTTACAACTCCGGGCACTTTAGGGTGTGTTTTCACTTGAATTTGCTTTCAAATACTAGGAATTCATGTTTCTACAGCTCAAAATTAGTGTAGAAAGACTGTAAGTGAGGACTATACTGCTTATGTTTACAATTTAGGCCGGATTTCTCAAGCGTCTTTTTGGTGAATCAGTTAATATCCTGATGGTTCCAGTACATACTTGTAAGAAACGCTGTAATTGTGGTATAACTCTTAAAATATACATTTAGAGTTTCCAGAAATGATTTCAAACTTCTAATAAGCACTTGAAATAAAAGTAAGTAGGTTCTTACTACATACCCTGCCGTTTTCAATCACTGACATTACCCGTGGAAAGCAGGGAAATGACCAGAAAACTGATATTTACAACTCCGGCCACTTTAGCGAGCGTTTTCACTTGAATTTGCTTGCAAATATTAGGAATTCATGTTTATACAGCTCAAAATTAGTGTAGAAAGACTGTAAGTGAGGACTATACTGCTTATGTTTACAATTGAGGCTGAATTTCTCGAGCGTCTTTTTGGTGAATCAGTTAATATCCTGACGGTGCAAGTAATACTTGTAAGAAAACTGTCTAATTGCGGTATAAGTCTTAAAATACGCATTTAGAGTTTCCAGAAATGATTTCAAACTTGTAATAAGCACTTGAAATAATAATAAGTAGGTTCTTACTACATACCCTGCCGTGTTCAATCACTGACATTACCCGTGGAAAGCAGGGAAATGACCAGAAAACTGATAATATTTACAACTCCGGCAACTTTACAGAGCGTTTTCACTTGAATTTCCTTTAAAATATTACGAATTCAAGTTTATACAGCTCAAAATTAGTGTAGAAAGACTGTAAGTGAGGACTATACTGCTTATGTTTACATTGAGGCTGAATTTCACGAGCGTCTTTTTGGTGAATCAGTTAATATCCTGATGGTTCCAGTACGTACTTGTAGGAAACGCTGTAATTGTGGTATAACTCTTAAAATATACATTTAGAGTTTCCAGAAATGATTTCAAACTTGTAATAAGCACTTGAAATAAAAGTAAGTAGGTTCTTACTACATACCCTGCCGTGTTCAATCACTGACATTACCCGTGGAAAGCTGGGAAATGAGCTGAAAACTGATAATACTTACAACTCCGGGCACTTTAGGGATTGTTTTCACTTGAATTTGCTTTCAAATACTAGGAATTCATGTTTATACAGCTCAAAATTAGTGTAGAAAGACTGTAAGTGAGGACTATACTGCTTATGTTTACAACTGAGGCCGAATTTCTCAAGCGTCTTTTTGGTGAATCTGTTAATATCCTGACGGTTCCAGTAATACTTGTAAGAAAACTGTCTAATTGCGGTATAAGTCTTAAAATACGCATTTAGAGTTTCCAGAAATGATTTCAAACTTGTAATAAGCACTTGAAATAAAAGTAAGTAGGTTCTTACTACATACCCTGCCGTTTTCAATCACTGACATTACCCGTGGAAAGCAGGGAAATGACCAGAAAACTGATAATATTTACAACTCCGGCCACTTTAGCGAGCGTTTTCAGTTGAATTTGCTTTCAAATATTAGGAATTCATGTTTATACAGCTCAAAATTAGTGTAGAAAGAATGTAAGTGAGGACTATACTGCTTATGTTTACAATTGAGGCCGAATTTCTCAAGCGTCTTTTTGGTGAATCTGTTAATATCCTGACGGTTCCAGTACATACTTGTAAGAAAACTCTCTAATTGTGGTATAACTCTTAAAATACGCATTCACAGTTTCCAGAAATGATTTAAAACTTGTAATAAGCACTTGAAATCAAAGTAAGTAGGTTCTTAATACATACCCTGCCGTGTTCAAAAACTGACATTACCCGTGGAAAGCTGGGAAATGACCTGAAAACTGATAATACTTACAACTCCGGGCACTTTAGGGAGTGTTTTCACTTGAATTTGCTTTCAAATACTAGGAATTCATGTTTATACAGCTCAAAATTAGTGTAGAAAGACTGTAAGTGAGGACTATACTGCTTATGTTTGCAATTGAGGCCGAATTTCTCAAGCAGAGTCTTTTTGGTGAATCCGTTAATATCCTGATGGTTCCAGTACATACTTGTAAGAAACGCTGTAATTGTGGTATAACTCTTAAAATATACATTTAGAGTTTCCAGAAATGATTTCAAACTTGTAATAAGCACTTGAAATAAAAGTAAGTAGGTTCTTACTACATACCCTGCCGTGTTCAATCACTGACATTACCCGTGGAAAGCAGGGAAATGACCAGAAAACTGAAAATATTTACAACTCCGGGCACTTTAGGGAGTGTTTTTACTTGAATTTGTTTTCAAATACTAGGAATTCATGTTTGTACAGCTCAAAATTAGTGTAGAAAGACTGTAAGTGAGGACTATACTGCTTATGTTTACAATTGAGGCCGAATTTCTCGAGTGTCTTATTGGTGAATCAGTTAATATCCTGACGGTTCCAGTACATACTTGAAAGAAAACTCTCTAATTGTGGTATAAGTCTTAAAATACGCATTTACAGTTTCCAGAAATGATTTCAAACTTGTAATAAGCACTTGAAATAAAAGTAAGTAGGTTCTTAATACATACCCTGCCGTGTTCAATCACTGACATTACCCGTGGAAAGCTGGGAAATGACCTGAAAACTGATAATACTTCCAACTCCGGGCACTTTAGGGATTGTTTTCACTTGAATTTGCTTTCAAATACTAGGAATTCATGTTTCTATAGCTCAAAATTAGTGTACAAAGACTGTAAGTGAGGACTATACTGCTCATGTTTATAATTGAGGCGGAATTTCTCGAGCGTCTTATTGGTGAATCAGGTAATATCCTGACGGTTCCAGTACATACTTGTAAGAAAACTCTCTAATTGTGGTATAACTCTTAAAATACGCATTTACAGTTTCCAGAAATGATTTAAAACTTGAAATAAGCACTTGAAATAAAAGTAAGTAGGTTCTTAATACATACCCTGCCGTGTTCAATCACTGACATTACACGTGGAAAGCAGGGAAATGACCAGAAAACTGATAATATTTACAACTCCGGACACTTTAGCGAGCGTTTTACCTTGAATTTGCTTTCAAATATTAGGAATTCAAGTTTATACAGCTCAAAATTAGTGTAGAAAGACTGTAAGTGAGGACTATACTGCTTATGTTTACAATTGAGGCCGAATTTCTCAAGCGTCTTTTTGGTGTATCTGTTAATATCCTGACGGTTCCAGTACATACTTGTAAGAAAACTCTCTAATTGTGGTATAACTCTTAAAATACGCATTTACAGTTTCCAGAAATGATTTAAAACTTGTAATAAGCACTTGAAATAAAAGTAAGTAGGTTCTTACTACATACCCTGCCGTTTTCAATCACTGACATTACCCGTGGAAAGCAGGGAAATGACCTGAAAACTGATAATATTTACAACTCCGGGCACTTTAGGGTGTGTTTTCACTTGAATTTGCTTTCAAATACTAGGAATTCATGTTTCTACAGCTCAAAATTAGTGTAGAAAGACTGTAAGTGAGGACTATACTGCTTATGTTTACAATTTAGGCCGGATTTCTCAAGCGTCTTTTTGGTGAATCAGTTAATATCCTGATGGTTCCAGTACATACTTGTAAGAAACGCTGTAATTGTGGTATAACTCTTAAAATATACATTTAGAGTTTCCAGAAATGATTTCAAACTTCTAATAAGCACTTGAAATAAAAGTAAGTAGGTTCTTACTACATACCCTGCCGTTTTCAATCACTGACATTACCCGTGGAAAGCAGGGAAATGACCAGAAAACTGATATTTACAACTCCGGCCACTTTAGCGAGCGTTTTCACTTGAATTTGCTTGCAAATATTAGGAATTCATGTTTATACAGCTCAAAATTAGTGTAGAAAGACTGTAAGTGAGGACTATACTGCTTATGTTTACAATTGAGGCTGAATTTCTCGAGCGTCTTTTTGGTGAATCAGTTAATATCCTGACGGTGCAAGTAATACTTGTAAGAAAACTGTCTAATTGCGGTATAAGTCTTAAAATACGCATTTAGAGTTTCCAGAAATGATTTCAAACTTGTAATAAGCACTTGAAATAATAATAAGTAGGTTCTTACTACATACCCTGCCGTGTTCAATCACTGACATTACCCGTGGAAAGCAGGGAAATGACCAGAAAACTGATAATATTTACAACTCCGGCAACTTTACAGAGCGTTTTCACTTGAATTTCCTTTAAAATATTACGAATTCAAGTTTATACAGCTCAAAATTAGTGTAGAAAGACTGTAAGTGAGGACTATACTGCTTATGTTTACAATTGAGGCTGAATTTCACGAGCGTCTTTTTGGTGAATCAGTTAATATCCTGATGGTTCCAGTACGTACTTGTAGGAAACGCTGTAATTGTGGTATAACTCTTAAAATATACATTTAGAGTTTCCAGAAATGATTTCAAACTTGTAATAAGCACTTGAAATAAAAGTAAGTAGGTTCTTACTACATACCCTGCCGTGTTCAATCACTGACATTACCCGTGGAAAGCTGGGAAATGAGCTGAAAACTGATAATACTTACAACTCCGGGCACTTTAGGGATTGTTTTCACTTGAATTTGCTTTCAAATACTAGGAATTCATGTTTATACAGCTCAAAATTAGTGTAGAAAGACTGTAAGTGAGGACTATACTGCTTATGTTTACAACTGAGGCCGAATTTCTCAAGCGTCTTTTTGGTGAATCTGTTAATATCCTGACGGTTCCAGTAATACTTGTAAGAAAACTGTCTAATTGCGGTATAAGTCTTAAAATACGCATTTAGAGTTTCCAGAAATGATTTCAAACTTGTAATAAGCACTTGAAATAAAAGTAAGTAGGTTCTTACTACATACCCTGCCGTTTTCAATCACTGACATTACCCGTGGAAAGCAGGGAAATGACCAGAAAACTGATAATATTTACAACTCCGGCCACTTTAGCGAGCGTTTTCAGTTGAATTTGCTTTCAAATATTAGGAATTCATGTTTATACAGCTCAAAATTAGTGTAGAAAGAATGTAAGTGAGGAATATACTGCTTATGTTTACAATTGAGGCCGAATTTCTCAAGCGTCTTTTTGGTGAATCTGTTAATATCCTGACGGTTCCAGTACATACTTGTAAGAAAACTCTCTAATTGTGGTATAACTCTTAAAATACGCATTCACAGTTTCCAGAAATGATTTAAAACTTGTAATAAGCACTTGAAATCAAAGTAAGTAGGTTCTTAATACATACCCTGCCGTGTTCAAAAACTGACATTACCCGTGGAAAGCTGGGAAATGACCTGAAAACTGATAATACTTACAACTCCGGGCACTTTAGGGAGTGTTTTCACTTGAATTTGCTTTCAAATACTAGGAATTCATGTTTATACAGCTCAAAATTAGTGTAGAAAGACTGTAAGTGAGGACTATACTGCTTATGTTTGCAATTGAGGCCGAATTTCTCAAGCAGAGTCTTTTTGGTGAATCCGTTAATATCCTGATGGTTCCAGTACATACTTGTAAGAAACGCTGTAATTGTGGTATAACTCTTAAAATATACATTTAGAGTTTCCAGAAATGATTTCAAACTTGTAATAAGCACTTGAAATAAAAGTAAGTAGGTTCTTACTACATACCCTGCCGTGTTCAATCACTGACATTACCCGTGGAAAGCAGGGAAATGACCAGAAAACTGAAAATATTTACAACTCCGGGCACTTTAGGGAGTGTTTTTACTTGAATTTGTTTTCAAATACTAGGAATTCATGTTTGTACAGCTCAAAATTAGTGTAGAAAGACTGTAAGTGAGGACTATACTGCTTATGTTTACAATTGAGGCCGAATTTCTCGAGCGTCTTATTGGTGAATCAGTTAATATCCTGACGGTTCCAGTACATACTTGAAAGAAAACTCTCTAATTGTGGTATAAGTCTTAAAATACGCATTTAGAGTTTCCAGATAATGATTTCAAACTTGTAATAAGCACTTGAAATAAAAGTAAGTAGGTTCTTACTACATACCCTGCCGTTTTCAATCACTGACATTACCCGTGGAAAGCAGGGAAATGACCAGAAAACTGATAATATTTACAACTCCGGCCACTTTAGCGAGCGTTTTCACTTGAATTTGCTTTCAAATATTAGGAATTCATGTTTATACAGCTCAAAATTAGTGTAGAAAGACTGTGAGGACTATACTGCTTATGTTTACAACTGAGGCTGAATTTCTCGAGCGTCTTTTTGGTGAATCAGTTAATATCCTGACGGTTCCAGTAATACTTGTAAGAAAACTGTCTAATTGCGGTATAAGTCTTAAAATACGCATGTAGAGTTTCCAGATATGATTTGAAACTTGTAATAAGCACTTGAAAAAAAGTAAGTAGGTTCTTAATACATACCCTGCCGTGTTCAATCACTGACATTACCCGTGGAAAGCAGGGAAATGACCTGAAAACTGATAATACTTACAACTCCGGGCACTTTAGGGATTGTTTTCACTTGAATTTGCTTTCAAATACTAGGAATTCATGTTTCTATAGCTCAAAATTAGTGTAGAAAGACTGTAAGTGAGGACTATACTGCTCATGTTTATAATTGAGGCGGAATTTCTCGAGCGTCTTATTGGTGAATCAGGTAATATCCTGACGGTTCCAGTACATACTTGTAAGAAAACTCTCTAATTGTGGTATAACTCTTAAAATACGCATTTACAGTTTCCAGAAATGATTTAAAACTTGAAATAAGCACTTGAAATAAAAGTAAGTAGGTTCTTAATACATACCCTGCCGTGTTCAATCACTGACATTACCCGTGGAAAGCAGGGAAATGACCAGAAAACAGATAATATTTACAACTCCGGCCACTTTAGCGAGCGTTTTACCTTGAATTTGCTTTCAAATAGTAGGAATTCAAGTTTATACAGCTCAAAATTAGTGTAGAAAGACTGTAAGTGAGGACTATACTGCTTATGTTTACAATTGAGGCCGAATTTCTCAAGCGTCTTTTTGGTGTATCTGTTAATATTCTGACGGTTCCAGTACATACTTGTAAGAAAACTCTCTAATTGTGGTATAACTCTTAAAATACGCATTTACAGTTTCCAGAAATGATTTAAAACTTGTAATAAGCACTTGAAATAAAAGTAAGTAGGTTCTTAATACATACCCTGCCGTGTTCAATCACTGACATTACCCGTGGAAAGCTGGGAAATGACCTGAAAACTGATAATATTTACAACTCCGGGCACTTTAGGGAGTGTTTTTACTTGAATTTGCTTTCAAATACTAGGAATTCATGTTTCTACAGCTCAAAATTAGTGTAGAAAGACTGTAAGTGAGGACTATACTGCTTATGTTTACAATTGAGGCCGGATTTCTCAAGCGTCTTTTTGGTGAATCAGTTAATATCCTGATGGTTCCAGTACATACTTGTAAGAAACGCTGTATTTGTGGTATAACTATTAAAATATACATTTAGAGTTTCCAGAAATGATTTCAAACTTGTAATAAGCACTTGAAATAAAAGTAAGTAGGTTCTTACTACATACCCTGCCGTTTTCAATCACTGACATTACCCGTGGAAAGCAGGGAAATGACCAGAAAACTGATAATATTTACAACTCCGGCCACTTTAGCGAGCGTTTTCAGTTGAATTTGCTTTCAAATATTAGGAATTCATGTTTATACAGCTCAAAATTAGTGTAGAAAGACTAAGTGAGGACTATACTGCTTATGTTTACAATTGAGGCTGAATTTCACGAGCGTCTTTTTGGTGAATCAGTTAATATCCTGACGGTTCCAGTAATACTTGTAAGAAAACTGTCTAATTGCGGTATAATTCTTAAAATACGCATTTAGAGTTTCCAGAAATGATTTCAAACTTGTAATAAGCACTTGAAATAAAAGTAAGTAGGTTCTTATTACATACCCTGCCGTGTTCAATCACTGACATTACCCGTGGAAAGCTGGGAAATGACCTGAAAACTGATAATATTTACAACTCCGGCCACTTTAGCGAGCGTTTTCACTTGAATTTGCTTTCAAATATTAGGAATTCAAGTTTATACAGCTCAAAATTAGTGTAGAAAGACTGTAAGTGAGGACTATACTGCTTATGTTTACAATTGAGGCCGAATTTCTCGAGCGTCTTTTTGGTGAATCTGTTAATATCCTGACGGTTCCAGTACATACTTGTAAGAAAACTCTCTAATTGTGGTATAACTCTTAAAATACGCATTTACAGTTTCCAGAAATGATTTAAAAGTTGTAATAAGCACTTGAAATAAAAGTAAGTAGGTTCTTAATACATACCCTGCCGTGTTCAAAAACTGACATTACCCGTGGAAAGCTGGGAAATGACCTGAAAACTGATAATACTTACAACTCCGGGCACTTTAGGGAGTGTTTTCACTTGAATTTGCTTTCAAATACTAGGAATTCATGTTTATACAGCTCAAAATTAGTGTAGAAAGACTGTAAGTGAGAACTATACTGCTTATGTTTACAATTGAGGCCGAATTTCTCGAGCGTCTTATTGGTGAATCAGTTAATATCCTGACGGTTCCAGTACATACTTGAAAGAAAACTCTCTAATTGTGGTATAAGTCTTAAAATACGCATTTACAGTTTCCAGAAATGATTTCAAACTTGTAATAAGCACTTGAAATAAAAGTAAGTAGGTTCTTAATACATACCCTGCCGTGTTCAATCACTGACATTACCCGTGGAAAGCTGGGAAATGACCTGAAAACTGATAATACTTACAACTCCGGGCACTTTAGGGATTGTTTTCACTTGAATTTGCTTTCAAATACTAGGAATTCATGTTTCTATAGCTCAAAATTAGTGTAGAAAGACTGTAAGTGAGGACTATACTGCTCATGTTTATAATTGAGGCGGAATTTCTCGAGCGTCTTATTGGTGAATCAGGTAATATCCTGACGGTTCCAGTACATACTTGTAAGAAAACTCTCTAATTGTGGTATAACTCTTAAAATACGCATTTACAGTTTCCAGAAATGATTTAAAACTTGAAATAAGCACTTGAAATAAAAGTAAGTAGGTTCTTAATACATACCCTGCCGTGTTCAATCACTGACATTACACGTGGAAAGCAGGGAAATGACCAGAAAACTGATAATATTTACAACTCCGGCCACTTTAGCGAGCGTTTTACCTTGAATTTGCTTTCAAATATTAGGAATTCAAGTTTATACAGCTCAAAATTAGTGTAGAAAGACTGTAAGTGAGGACTATACTGCTTATGTTTACAATTGAGGCCGAATTTCTCAAGCGTCTTTTTGGTGTATCTGTTAATATCCTGACGGTTCCAGTACATACTTGTAAGAAAACTCTCTAATTGTGGTATAACTCTTAAAATACGCATTTACAGTTTCCAGAAATGATTTAAAACTTGTAATAAGCACTTGAAATAAAAGTAAGTAGGTTCTTAATACATACCCTGCCGTGTTCAATCACTGACATTACCCGTGGAAACCTGGGAAATGACCTGAAAACTGATAATATTTACAACTCCGGGCACTTTAGGGTGTGTTTTCACTTGAATTTGCTTTCAAATACTAGGAATTCATGTTTCTACAGCTCAAAATTAGTGTAGAAAGACTGTAAGTGAGGACTATACTGCTTATGTTTACAATTGAGGCCGGATTTCTCAAGCGTCTTTTTGGTGAATCAGTTAATATCCTGATGGTTCCAGTACATACTTGTAAGAAACGCTGTAATTGTGGTATAACTCTTAAAATACGCATTTAGAGTTTCCAGAAATGATTTCAAACTTGTAATAAGCACTTGAAATAATAATAAGTAGGTTCTTACTACATACCCTGCCGTGTTCAATCACTGACATTACCCGTGGAAAGCAGGGAAATGACCAGAAAACTGATAATATTTACAACTCCGGCAACTTTACAGAGCGTTTTCACTTGAATTTCCTTTAAAATATTACGAATTCAAGTTTATACAGCTCAAAATTAGTGTAGAAAGACTGTAAGTGAGGACTATACTGCTTATGTTTACAATTGAGGCCGAATTTCTCGAGCGTCTTTTTGGTGAATCTGTTAATATCCTGACGGTTCCAGTACATACTTGTAAGAAAACTGTCTAATTGCGGTATAAGTCTTAAAATACGCATTTAGAGTTTCCAGAAATGATTTAAAACTTGTAATAAGCACTTGAAATAAAAGTAAGTAGGTTCTTAATACATACCCTGCCGTGTTCAATCACTGACATTACCCGTGGAAAGCTGGGAAATGACCTGAAAACTGATAATACTTACAACTCCGGGCACTTTAGGGAGTGTTTTCACTTGAATTTACTTTCAAATACTAGGAATTCATGTTTCTACAGCTCAAAATTAGTGTAGAAAGACTGTAAGTGAGGACTATACTTCTTATGTTTACAATTGAGGTCGAATTTCTCGAGCGTCTTTTTGCTGAATTAGTTAATATCCTGATGGTTCCAGTACATACTTGTAAGAAACTCTCTAATTGTGGTATAACTCTTAAAGTACGCATTTTGACTTTCCAGAAATGATTTAAAACTTGTAATAAGCACTTGAAATAAAAGTAAGTAGGTTCTTACTACATACCCTGACGTTTTCAATCACTGACATTACCCGTGGAAAGCAGGGAAATGACCAGAAAACTGATAATATTTCAACTCCGGCCACTTTAGCGAGTGTTTTCACTTGAATTTGCTTTCAAATAATAGGAATTCATGTTTCTACAGCTCAAAATTAGTGTAGAAAGACTGTAAGTGAGGACTATACTGCTTATGTTTACAATTGAGGCCGAATTTCTCAAGCGGCTTTTTGGTGAATCAGTTAATATCCTGATGGTTCCAGTACATACTTGTAAGAAACGCTGTAATTGTGGTACAAGTCTTAAAATACGCATTTAGAGTTTCCAGAAATGATTTAAAACTTGTAATAAGCACTTGAAATAAAAGTAAGTAGGTTCTTACTACATACCCTGCCGTTTTCAATCACTGACATTACCTGTGGAAAGCAGGGAAATGACCAGAAAACTGAAAATATTTACAACTCCGGGCACTTTAGGGAGTGTTTTTACTTGAATTTGCTTTCAAATACTAGGAATTCATGTTTATACAGCTCAAAATTAGTGTAAAAAGACTGTAAGTGAGGACTATACTGCTTATGTTTACAATTGAGGCCGAATTTCTCCAGCGTCTTATTGGTGAATCAGTTAATATCCTGACCGTTCCAGTACATACTTGTAAGAAAACTCTCTAATTGTGGTATAAGTCTTAAAATACGCATTTAGAGTTTCCAGAAATGATTTAAAACTTGTAATAAGCACTTGAAATAAAAGTAAGTAGGTTCTTACTACATACCCTGCCGTTTTCAATCACTGACATTACCCGTGGAAAGCAGGGAAATGACCAGAAAACTGATAATATTTACAACTCCGGCCACTTTAGCGAGCGTTTTCACATGAATTTGCTTTCAAATATTAGGAATTCATGTTTATACAGGTCAAAATTAGTGTAGAAAGACTGTAAGTGAGGACTATACTGCTCATGTTTATAATTGAGGCGGAATTTCTCGAGCGTCTTATTGGTGAATCAGGTAATATCCTGACGGTTCCAGTACATACTTGTAAGAAAACTCTCTAATTGTGGTATAACTCTTAAAATACGCATTTACAGTTTCCAGAAATGATTTAAAACTTGAAATAAGCACTTGAAATAAAAGTAAGTAGGTTCTTAATACATACCCTGCCGTGTTCAATCACTGACATTACCCGTGGAAAGCAGGGAAATGACCAGAAAACAGATAATATTTACAACTCCGGCCACTTTAGCGAGCGTTTTACCTTGAATTTGCTTTCAAATAGTAGGAATTCAAGTTTATACAGCTCAAAATTAGTGTAGAAAGACTGTAAGTGAGGACTATACTGCTTATGTTTACAATTGAGGCCGAATTTCTCAAGCGTCTTTTTGGTGTATCTGTTAATATTCTGACGGTTCCAGTACATACTTGTAAGAAAACTCTCTAATTGTGGTATAACTCTTAAAATACGCATTTACAGTTTCCAGAAATGATTTAAAACTTGTAATAAGCACTTGAAATAAAAGTAAGTAGGTTCTTAATACATACCCTGCCGTGTTCAATCACTGACATTACCCGTGGAAAGCTGGGAAATGACCTGAAAACTGATAATATTTACAACTCCGGGCACTTTAGGGAGTGTTTTTACTTGAATTTGCTTTCAAATACTAGGAATTCATGTTTCTACAGCTCAAAATTAGTGTAGAAAGACTGTAAGTGAGGACTATACTGCTTATGTTTACAATTGAGGCCGGATTTCTCAAGCGTCTTTTTGGTGAATCAGTTAATATCCTGATGGTTCCAGTACATACTTGTAAGAAACGCTGTATTTGTGGTATAACTATTAAAATATACATTTAGAGTTTCCAGAAATGATTTCAAACTTGTAATAAGCACTTGAAATAAAAGTAAGTAGGTTCTTACTACATACCCTGCCGTTTTCAATCACTGACATTACCCGTGGAAAGCAGGGAAATGACCAGAAAACTGATAATATTTACAACTCCGGCCACTTTAGCGAGCGTTTTCAGTTGAATTTGCTTTCAAATATTAGGAATTCATGTTTATACAGCTCAAAATTAGTGTAGAAAGACTAAGTGAGGACTATACTGCTTATGTTTACAATTGAGGCTGAATTTCACGAGCGTCTTTTTGGTGAATCAGTTAATATCCTGACGGTTCCAGTAATACTTGTAAGAAAACTGTCTAATTGCGGTATAATTCTTAAAATACGCATTTAGAGTTTCCAGAAATGATTTCAAACTTGTAATAAGCACTTGAAATAAAAGTAAGTAGGTTCTTATTACATACCCTGCCGTGTTCAATCACTGACATTACCCGTGGAAAGCTGGGAAATGACCTGAAAACTGATAATATTTACAACTCCGGCCACTTTAGCGAGCGTTTTCACTTGAATTTGCTTTCAAATATTAGGAATTCAAGTTTATACAGCTCAAAATTAGTGTAGAAAGACTGTAAGTGAGGACTATACTGCTTATGTTTACAATTGAGGCCGAATTTCTCGAGCGTCTTTTTGGTGAATCTGTTAATATCCTGACGGTTCCAGTACATACTTGTAAGAAAACTCTCTAATTGTGGTATAACTCTTAAAATACGCATTTACAGTTTCCAGAAATGATTTAAAAGTTGTAATAAGCACTTGAAATAAAAGTAAGTAGGTTCTTAATACATACCCTGCCGTGTTCAAAAACTGACATTACCCGTGGAAAGCTGGGAAATGACCTGAAAACTGATAATACTTACAACTCCGGGCACTTTAGGGAGTGTTTTCACTTGAATTTGCTTTCAAATACTAGGAATTCATGTTTATACAGCTCAAAATTAGTGTAGAAAGACTGTAAGTGAGAACTATACTGCTTATGTTTACAATTGAGGCCGAATTTCTCGAGCGTCTTATTGGTGAATCAGTTAATATCCTGACGGTTCCAGTACATACTTGAAAGAAAACTCTCTAATTGTGGTATAAGTCGTAAAATACGCATTTACAGTTTCCAGAAATGATTTCAAACTTGTAATAAGCACTTGAAATAAAAGTAAGTAGGTTCTTAATACATACCCTGCCGTGTTCAATCACTGACATTACCCGTGGAAAGCTGGGAAATGACCTGAAAACTGATAATACTTACAACTCCGGGCACTTTAGGGATTGTTTTCACTTGAATTTGCTTTCAAATACTAGGAATTCATGTTTCTATAGCTCAAAATTAGTGTAGAAAGACTGTAAGTGAGGACTATACTGCTCATGTTTACAATTGAGGCCGGATTTCTCAAGCGTCTTTTTGGTGAATCAGTTAATATCCTGATGGTTCCAGTACATACTTGTAAGAAACGCTGTAATTGTGGTATAACTCTTAAAATACGCATTTTGACTTTCCAGAAATGATTTAAAACTTGTAATAAGCACTTGAAATAAAAGTAAGTAGGTTCTTACAACATACCCTGACGTTTTCAATCACTGACATTACCCGTGGAAAGCAGGGAAATGACCAGAAAACTGATAATATTTCAACTCCGGCCACTTTAGCGAGTGTTTTCACTTGAATTTGCTTTCAAATAATAGGAATTCATGTTTCTACAGCTCAAAATTAGTGTAGAAAGACTGTAAGTGAGGACTATACTGCTTATGTTTACAATTGAGGCCGAATTTCTCAAGCGGCTTTTTGGTGAATCAGTTAATATCCTGATGGTTCCAGTACATACTTGTAAGAAACGCTGTAATTGTGGTACAAGTCTTAAAATACGCATTTAGAGTTTCCAGAAATGATTTAAAACTTGTAATAAGCACTTGAAATAAAAGTAAGTAGGTTCTTACTACATACCCTGCCGTTTTCAATCACTGACATTACCTGTGGAAAGCAGGGAAATGACCAGAAAACTGAAAATATTTACAACTCCGGGCACTTTAGGGAGTGTTTTTACTTGAATTTCCTTTCAAATACTAGGAATTCATGTTTATACAGCTCAAAATTAGTGTAAAAAGACTGTAAGTGAGGACTATACTGCTTATGTTTACAATTGAGGCCGAATTTCTCCAGCGTCTTATTGGTGAATCAGTTAATATCCTGACCGTTCCAGTACATACTTGTAAGAAAACTCTCTAATTGTGGTATAAGTCTTAAAATACGCATTTAGAGTTTCCAGAAATGATTTAAAACTTGTAATAAGCACTTGAAATAAAAGTAAGTAGGTTTTTACTACATACCCTGCCGTTTTCAATCACTGACATTACCCGTGGAAAGCAGGGAAATGACCAGAAAACTGATAATATTTACAACTCCGGCCACTTTAGCGAGCGTTTTCACATGAATTTGCTTTCAAATATTAGGAATTCATGTTTATACAGGTCAAAATTAGTGTAGAAAGACTGTAAGTGAGGACTATACTGCTTAAGTTTACAATTGAGGTTGAATTTCTCGAGCGTCTTATTGGTGAATCAGTTAATATCCTGATGGTTCCAGTACATACTTGTAAGAAACGTTGTAATTGTGGTATAACTCTTAAAATATACATTTAGAGTTTCCAGAAATGATTTCAAACTTGTAATAAGCACTTGAAATAAAAGTAAGTAGGTTCTTACTACATACCCTGCCGTTTTCAATCACTGACATTACCCGTGGAAAGCAGGGAAATGATCAGAAAACTGAAAATATTTACAACTCCGGGCACTTTAGGGAGTGTTTTTACATGAATGTATTTTCAAATACTAGGAATTCATGTTTATACAGCTCAAAATTAGTGTAGAAAGACTGTAAGTGAGGACTATACTGCTTATGTTTACAATTGAGGCCGAATATCTCGAGCGTCTTATTGGTGAATCAGTTAATATCCTGACGGTTCCAGTACATACTTGTAAGAAAATTGTCTAATTGAGGTATAAGTCTTAAAATACGCATTTAGAGTTTCCAGAAATGATTTCAAACTTGTAATAAGCACTTGAAATAAAAGTAAGTAGGTTCTTACTACATACCCTGCCGTGTTCAATCACTGACATTACACGTGGAAAGCAGGGAAATGACCAGAAAACTGATAATATTTACAACTCCGGCAACTTTACAGAGTGTTTTCACTTGAATTTCCTTTAAAATATTACGAATTCAAGTTTATACAGCTCAAAATTAGTGTAGAAAGAATGTAAGTGAGGACTACACTGCTTATGTTTACAATTGAGGCCGAATTTCTCAAGCGTCTTTTTGGTGAATCTGATAATATCCTGACGGTTCCAGTACATACTTGTAAGAAAACTCTCTAATTGTGGTATAACTCTTAAAATACGCATTTTCAGTTTCCAGAAATGATGTAAAACTTGTAATAAGCACTTGAAATAAAAGTAAGTAGGTTCTTAATACATACCCTGCCGTGTTCAATCACTGACATTACCCGTGGAAAGCTGGGAAATGACCTGAAAACTGATAATACTTACAACTCCGGGCACTTTAGGGAGTGTTTTCACTTGAATTTGCTTTCAAATACTAGGAATTCATGTTTCTACAGCTCAAAATTAGTGAAGAAAGACTGTAAGTGAGGACTATACTGCTTATGTTTACAATTGAGGCCGAATTTCTCGAGCGTCTTTTTGCTGAATCAGTTAATATCCTGATGGTTTCAGTACATACTTGTAAGAAACTCTCTAATTGTGGTATAACTCTTAAAATACGCATGTAGAGTTTCCAGAAATGATTTAAAACTTGTAATAAGCACTTGAAATAAAAGTAAGTAGGTTCTTACTACATACCATGCCGTTTTCAATCACTGACATTTCCCGTGGAAAGCAGGGAAATGACCAGAAAACTGATAATATTTACAACTCCGGGCACTTTAGGGAGTGTTTTTACTTGAATTTGCTTTCAAATACTAGGAATTCATGTTTATACAGCTCAAAATTAGTGTAGAAAGACTGTAAGTGAGGACTATACTGCTTATGTTTACAATTGAGGCCGAATTTCTCAAGCGTCTTTTTGGTGAATCAGTTAATATCCTGATGGTACCAGTACATACTTGTAAGAAACGCTGTAATTGTGGTATAACTCTTAAAATATACATTTAGAGTTTCCAGAAATGATTTCAAACTTGAAATAAGCACTTGAAATAAAAGTAAGTAGGTTCTTACTACATACCCTGCCGTTTTCAATCACTGACATTACCCGTGGAAAGCAGGGAAATGACCAGAAAACTGATAATATTTACAACTCCGGGCACTTTAGGGAGTGTTTTTACTTGAATTTGGTTTCAAATACTAGGAATTCATGTTTATACAGCTCAAAATTAGTGTAGAAAGACTGTAAGTGAGGACTATACTGCTTATGTTTACAATTGAGGCCGAATTTCTCAAGCGTCTTTTTGGTGAATCAGTTAATATCCTGATGGTTCCAGTACATACTTGTAAGAAACGCTGTAATTGTGGTATAACACTTAAAATATACATTTAGAGTTTCCAGAAATGATTTAAAACTTGAAATAAGCACTTGAAATAAAAGTAAGTAGGTTCTTAATACATACCCTGCCGTGTTCAATCACTGACATTACACGTGGAAAGCAGGGAAATGACCAGAAAACTGATAATATTTACAACTCCGGCCACTTTAGCGAGCGTTTTACCTTGAATTTGCTTTCAAATATTAGGAATTCAAGTTTATACAGCTCAAAATTAGTGTAGAAAGACTGTAAGTGAGGACTATACTGCTTATGTTTACAATTGAGGCCGAATTTCTCAAGCGTCTTTTTGGTGTATCTGTTAATATCCTGACGGTTCCAGTACATACTTGTAAGAAAACTCTCTAATTGTGGTATAACTCTTAAAATACGCATTTACAGTTTCCAGAAATGATTTAAAACTTGTAATAAGCACTTGAAATAAAAGTAAGTAGGTTCTTAATACATAACCTACCGTGTTCAATCACTGACATTACCCGTGGAAACCTGGGAAATGACATGAAAACTGATAATATTTACAACTCCGGGCACTTTAGGGTGTGTTTTCACTTGAATTTGCTTTCAAATACTAGGAATTCATGTTTCTACAGCTCAAAATTAGTGTAGAAAGACTGTAAGTGAGGACTATACTGCTTATGTTTACAATTGAGGCCGGATTTCTCAAGCGTCTTTTTGGTGAATCAGTTAATATCCTGATGGTTCCAGTACATACTTGTAAGAAACGCTGTAATTGTGGTATAACTCTTAAAATACGCATTTAGAGTTTCCAGAAATGATTTCAAACTTGTAATAAGCACTTGAAATAATAATAAGTAGGTTCTTACTACATACCCTGCCGTGTTCAATCACTGACATTACCCGTGGAAAGCAGGGAAATGACCAGAAAACTGATAATATTTACAACTCCGGCAACTTTACAGAGCGTTTTCACTTGAATTTCCTTTAAAATATTACGAATTCAAGTTTATACAGCTCAAAATTAGTGTAGAAAGACTGTAAGTGAGGACTATACTGCTTATGTTTACAATTGAGGCCGAATTTCTCGAGCGTCTTTTTGGTGAATCTGTTAATATCCTGACGGTTCCAGTACATACTTGTAAGAAAACTGTCTAATTGCGGTATAAGTCTTAAAATACGCATTTAGAGTTTCCAGAAATGATTTAAAACTTGTAATAAGCACTTGAAATAAAAGTAAGTAGGTTCTTAATACATACCCTGCCGTGTTCAATCACTGACATTACCCGTGGAAAGCTGGGAAATGACCTGAAAACTGATAATACTTACAACTCCGGGCACTTTAGGGAGTGTTTTCACTTGAATTTGCTTTCAAATACTAGGAATTCATGTTTCTACAGCTCAAAATTAGTGTAGAAAGACTGTAAGTGAGGACTATACTTCTTATGTTTACAATTGAGGTCGAATTTCTCGAGCGTCTTTTTGCTGAATTAGTTAATATCCTGATGGTTCCAGTACATACTTGTAAGAAACTCTCTAATTGTGGTATAACTCTTAAAGTACGCATTTTGACTTTCCAGAAATGATTTAAAACTTGTAATAAGCACTTGAAATAAAAGTAAGTAGGTTCTTACTACATACCCTGACGTTTTCAATCACTGACATTACCCGTGGAAAGCAGGGAAATGACCAGAAAACTGATAATATTTCAACTCCGGCCACTTTAGCGAGTGTTTTCACTTGAATTTGCTTTCAAATAATAGGAATTCATGTTTCTACAGCTCAAAATTAGTGTAGAAAGACTGTAAGTGAGGACTATACTGCTTATGTTTACAATTGAGGCCGAATTTCTCAAGCGGCTTTTTGGTGAATCAGTTAATATCCTGATGGTTCCAGTACATACTTGTAAGAAACGCTGTAATTGTGGTACAAGTCTTAAAATACGCATTTAGAGTTTCCAGAAATGATTTAAAACTTGTAATAAGCACTTGAAATAAAAGTAAGTAGGTTCTTACTACATACCCTGCCGTTTTCAATCACTGACATTACCTGTGGAAAGCAGGGAAATGACCAGAAAACTGAAAATATTTACAACTCCGGGCACTTTAGGGAGTGTTTTTACTTGAATTTGCTTTCAAATACTAGGAATTCATGTTTATACAGCTCAAAATTAGTGTAAAAAGACTGTAAGTGAGGACTATACTGCTTATGTTTACAATTGAGGCCGAATTTCTCCAGCGTCTTATTGGTGAATCAGTTAATATCCTGACCGTTCCAGTACATACTTGTAAGAAAACTCTCTAATTGTGGTATAAGTCTTAAAATACGCATTTAGAGTTTCCAGAAATGATTTAAAACTTGTAATAAGCACTTGAAATAAAAGTAAGTAGGTTCTTACTACATACCCTGCCGTTTTCAATCACTGACATTACCCGTGGAAAGCAGGGAAATGACCAGAAAACTGATAATATTTACAACTCCGGCCACTTTAGCGAGCGTTTTCACATGAATTTGCTTTCAAATATTAGGAATTCATGTTTATACAGGTCAAAATTAGTGTAGAAAGACTGTAAGTGAGGACTATACTGCTTAAGTTTACAATTGAGGTTGAATTTCTCGAGCGTCTTATTGGTGAATCAGTTAATATCCTGATGGTTCCAGTACATACTTGTAAGAAACGTTGTAATTGTGGTATAACTCTTAAAATATACATTTAGAGTTTCCAGAAATGATTTCAAACTTGTAATAAGCACTTGAAATAAAAGTAAGTAGGTTCTTACTACATACCCTGCCGTTTTCAATCACTGACATTACCCGTGGAAAGCAGGGAAATGATCAGAAAACTGAAAATATTTACAACTCCGGGCACTTTAGGGAGTGTTTTTACATGAATGTATTTTCAAATACTAGGAATTCATGTTTATACAGCTCAAAATTAGTGTAGAAAGACTGTAAGTGAGGACTATACTGCTTATGTTTACAATTGAGGCCGAATATCTCGAGCGTCTTATTGGTGAATCAGTTAATATCCTGACGGTTCCAGTACATACTTGTAAGAAAATTGTCTAATTGAGGTATAAGTCTTAAAATACGCATTTAGAGTTTCCAGAAATGATTTCAAACTTGTAATAAGCACTTGAAATAAAAGTAAGTAGGTTCTTACTACATACCCTGCCGTGTTCAATCACTGACATTACACGTGGAAAGCAGGGAAATGACCAGAAAACTGATAATATTTACAACTCCGGCAACTTTACAGAGTGTTTTCACTTGAATTTCCTTTAAAATATTACGAATTCAAGTTTATACAGCTCAAAATTAGTGTAGAAAGAATGTAAGTGAGGACTATACTGCTTATGTTTACAATTGAGGCCGAATTTCTCGAGCGTCTTTTTGCTGAATCAGTTAATATCCTGATGGTTTCAGTACATACTTGTAAGAAACTCTCTAATTGTGGTATAACTCTTAAAATACGCATGTAGAGTTTCCAGAAATGATTTAAAACTTGTAATAAGCACTTGAAATAAAAGTAAGTAGGTTCTTACTACATACCATGCCGTTTTCAATCACTGACATTTCCCGTGGAAAGCAGGGAAATGACCAGAAAACTGATAATATTTAAACTCCGGGCACTTTAGGGAGTGTTTTTACTTGAATTTGCTTTCAAATACTAGGAATTCATGTTTATACAGCTCAAAATTAGTGTAGAAAGACTGTAAGTGAGGACTATACTGCTTATGTTTACAATTGAGGCCGAATTTCTCAAGCGTCTTTTTGGTGAATCAGTTAATATCCTGATGGTACCAGTACATACTTGTAAGAAACGCTGTAATTGTGGTATAACTCTTAAAATATACATTTAGAGTTTCCAGAAATGATTTCAAACTTGAAATAAGCACTTGAAATAAAAGTAAGTAGGTTCTTACTACATACCCTGCCGTTTTCAATCACTGACATTACCCGTGGAAAGCAGGGAAATGACCAGAAAACTGATAATATTTACAACTCCGGGCACTTTAGGGAGTGTTTTTACTTGAATTTGGTTTCAAATACTAGGAATTCATGTTTATACAGCTCAAAATTAGTGTAGAAAGACTGTAAGTGAGGACTATACTGCTTATGTTTACAATTGAGGCCGAATTTCTCAAGCGTCTTTTTGGTGAATCAGTTAATATCCTGATGGTTCCAGTACATACTTGTAAGAAACGCTGTAATTGTGGTATAACACTTAAAATATACATTTAGAGTTTCCAGAAATGATTTAAAACTTGAAATAAGCACTTGAAATAAAAGTAAGTAGGTTCTTAATACATACCCTGCCGTGTTCAATCACTGACATTACACGTGGAAAGCAGGGAAATGACCAGAAAACTGATAATATTTACAACTCCGGCCACTTTAGCGAGCGTTTTACCTTGAATTTGCTTTCAAATATTAGGAATTCAAGTTTATACAGCTCAAAATTAGTGTAGAAAGACTGTAAGTGAGGACTATACTGCTTATGTTTACAATTGAGGCCGAATTTCTCAAGCGTCTTTTTGGTGTATCTGTTAATATCCTGACGGTTCCAGTACATACTTGTAAGAAAACTCTCTAATTGTGGTATAACTCTTAAAATACGCATTTACAGTTTCCAGAAATGATTTAAAACTTGTAATAAGCACTTGAAATAAAAGTAAGTAGGTTCTTAATACATACCCTACCGTGTTCAATCACTGACATTACCCGTGGAAACCTGGGAAATGACATGAAAACTGATAATATTTACAACTCCGGGCACTTTAGGGTGTGTTTTCACTTGAATTTGCTTTCAAATACTAGGAATTCATGTTTCTACAGCTCAAAATTAGTGTAGAAAGACTGTAAGTGAGGACTATACTGCTTATGTTTACAATTGAGGCCGGATTTCTCAAGCGTCTTTTTAGTGAATCAGTTAATATCCTGATGGTTCCAGTACATACTTGTAAGAAACGCTGTAATTGTGGTATAACTCTTAAAATACGCATTTAGAGTTTCCAGAAATGATTTCAAACTTGTAATAAGCACTTGAAATAATAATAAGTAGGTTCTTACTACATACCCTGCCGTGTTCAATCACTGACATTACCCGTGGAAAGCAGGGAAATGACCAGAAAACTGATAATATTTACAACTCCGGCAACTTTACAGAGCGTTTTCACTTGAATTTCCTTTAAAATATTACGAATTCAAGTTTATACAGCTCAAAATTAGTGTAGAAAGACTGTAAGTGAGGACTATACTGCTTATGTTTACAATTGAGGCCGAATTTCTCGAGCGTCTTTTTGGTGAATCTGTTAATATCCTGACGGTTCCAGTACATACTTGTAAGAAAACTGTCTAATTGCGGTATAAGTCTTAAAATACGCATTTAGAGTTTCCAGAAATGATTTAAAACTTGTAATAAGCACTTGAAATAAAAGTAAGTAGGTTCTTAATACATACCCTGCCGTGTTCAATCACTGACATTACCCGTGGAAAGCTGGGAAATGACCTGAAAACTGATAATACTTACAACTCCGGGCACTTTAGGGAGTGTTTTCACTTGAATTTGCTTTCAAATACTAGGAATTCATGTTTTTACAGCTCAAAATTAGTGAAGAAAGACTGTAAGTGAGGACTATACTGCTTATGTTTACAATTGAGGCCGAATTTCTCGAGCGTCTTTTTGCTGAATCAGTTAATATCCTGATGGTTTCAGTACATACTTGTAAGAAACTCTCTAATTGTGGTATAACTCTTAAAATACGCATGTAGAGTTTCCAGAAATGATTTCAAACTTGTAATAAGCACTTGAAATAAAAGTAAGTAGGTTCTTACTACATACCATGCCGTTTTCAATCACTGACATTTCCCGTGGAAAGCAGGGAAATGACCAGAAAACTGATAATATTTACAACTCCGGGCACTTTAGGGAGTGTTTTTACTTGAATTTGCTTTCAAATACTAGGAATTCATGTTTATACAGCTCAAAATTAGTGTAGAAAGACTGTAAGTGAGGACTATACTGCTTATGTTTACAATTGAGGCCGAATTTCTCAAGCGTCTTTTTGGTGAATCATTTAATATCCTGATGGTACCAGTACATACTTGTAAGAAACGCTGTAATTGTGGTATAACTCTTAAAATATACATTTAGAGTTTCCAGAAATGATTTCAAACTTGTAATAAGCACTTGAAATAAAAGTAAGTAGGTTCTTACTACATACCCTGCCGTTTTCAATCACTGACATTACCCGTGGAAAGCAGGGAAATGACCAGAAAACTGATAATATTTACAACTCCGGGCACTTTAGGGAGTGTTTTTACTTGAATTTGCTTTCAAATACTAGGAATTCATGTTTATACAGCTCAAAATTAGTGTAGAAAGACTGTAAGTGAGGACTATACTGCTTATGTTTACAATTGAGGCCGAATTTCTCAAGCGTCTTTTTGGTGAATCAGTTAATATCCTGATGGTTCCAGTACATACTTGTAAGAAACGCTGTAATTGTGGTATAACACTTAAAATATACATTTAGAGTTTCCAGAAATGATTTAAAACTTGAAATAAGCACTTGAAATAAAAGTAAGTAGGTTCTTAATACATACCCTGCCGTGTTCAATCACTGACATTACACGTGGAAAGCAGGGAAATGACCAGAAAACTGATAATATTTACAACTCCGGCAACTTTACAGACTGTTTTCACTTGAATTTCCTTTAAAATATTACGAATTCAAGTTTATACAGCTCAAAATTAGTGTAGAAAGAATGTAAGTGAGGACTATACTGCTTATGTTTACAATTGAGGCCGAATTTCTCAAGCGTCTTTTTGGTGAATCTGATAATATCCTGACGGTTCCAGTACATACTTGTAAGAAAACTCTCTAATTGTGGTATAACTCTTAAAATACGCATTTTCAGTTTCCAGAAATGATGTAAAACTTGTAATAAGCACTTGAAATAAAAGTAAGTAGGTTCTTAATACATACCCTGCCGTGTTCAATCACTGACATTACCCGTGGAAAGCTGGGAAATGACCTGAAAACTGATAATACTTACAACTCCGGGCACTTTAGGGAGTGTTTTCACTTGAATTTGCTTTCAAATACTAGGAATTCATGTTTCTACAGCTCAAAATTAGTGAAGAAAGACTGTAAGTGAGGACTATACTGCTTATGTTTACAATTGAGGCCGAATTTCTCGAGCGTCTTTTTGCTGAATCAGTTAATATCCTGATGGTTTCAGTACATACTTGTAAGAAACTCTCTAATTGTGGTATAACTCTTAAAATACGCATGTAGAGTTTCCAGAAGTGATTTAAAACTTATAATAAGCACTTGAAATAAAAGTAAGTAGGTTCTTACTACATACCATGCCGTTTTCAATCACTGACATTTCCCGTGGAAAGCAGGGAAATGACCAGAAAACTGATAATATTTACAACTCCGGGCACTTTAGGGAGTGTTTTTACTTGAATTTGCTTTCAAATACTAGGAATTCATGTTTATACAGCTCAAAATTAGTGTAGAAAGACTGTAAGTGAGGACTATACTGCTCATGTTTATAATTGAGGCGGAATTTCTCAAGCGTCTTTTTGGTGAATCAGTTAATATCCTGATGGTACCAGTACATACTTGTAAGAAACGCTGTAATTGTGGTATAACTCTTAAAATATACATTTAGAGTTTCCAGAAATGATTTCAAACTTGTAATAAGCACTTGAAATAAAAGTAAGTAGGTTCTTACTACATACCCTGCCGTTTTCAATCACTGACATTACCCGTGGAAAGCAGGGAAATGACCAGAAAACTGATAATATTTACAACTCCGGGCACTTTAGGGAGTGTTTTTACTTGAATTTGCTTTCAAATACTAGGAATTCATGTTTATACAGCTCAAAATTAGTGTAGAAAGACTGTAAGTGAGGACTATACTGCTTATGTTTACAATTGAGGCCGAATTTCTCAAGCGTCTTTTTGGTGAATCAGTTAATATCCTGATGGTTCCAGTACATACTTGTAAGAAACGCTGTAATTGTGGTATAACACTTAAAATATACATTTAGAGTTTCCAGAAATGATTTAAAACTTGAAATAAGCACTTGAAATAAAAGTAAGTAGGTTCTTAATACATACCCTGCCGTGTTCAATCACTGACATTACACGTGGAAAGAAGGGAAATGACCAGAAAACTGATAATATTTACAACTCCGGCCACTTTAGCGAGCGTTTTACCTTGAATTTGCTTTCAAATATTAGGAATTCAAGTTTATACAGCTCAAAATTAGTGTAGAAAGACTGTAAGTGAGGACTATACTGCTTATGTTTACAATTGAGGCCGAATTTCTCAAGCGTCTTTTTGGTGTATGTGTTAATATCCTGACGGTTCCAGTACATACTTGTAAGAAAACTCTCTAATTGTGGTATAACTCTTAAAATACGCATTTAAAGTTTCCAGAAATGATTTAAAACTTGTAATAAGCACTTGAAATAAAAGTAAGTAGGTTCTTAATACATACCCTGCCGTGTTCAATCACTGACATTACCCGTGGAAACCTGGGAAATGACCTGAAAACTGATAATATTTACAACTCCGGGCACTTTAGGGTGTGTTTTCACTTGAATTTGCTTTCAAATACTAGGAATTCATGTTTCTACAGCTCAAAATTAGTGTAGAAAGACTGTAAGTGAGGACTATACTGCTTATGTTTACAATTGAGGCCGGATTTCTCAAGCGTCTTTTTGGTGAATCAGTTAATATCCTGATGGTTCCAGTACATACTTGTAAGAAACGCTGTAATTGTGGTATAACTCTTAAAATACGCATTTAGAGTTTCCAGAAATGATTTCAAACTTGTAATAAGCACTTGAAATAATAATAAGTAGGTTCTTACTACATACCCTGCCGTGTTCAATCACTGACATTACCCGTGGAAAGCAGGGAAATGACCAGAAAACTGATAATATTTACAACTCCGGCAACTTTACAGAGCGTTTTCACTTGAATTTCCTTTAAAATATTACGAATTCAAGTTTATACAGCTCAAAATTAGTGTAGAAAGACTGTAAGTGAGGAATATACTGCTTATGTTTACAATTGAGGCCGAATTTCTCGAGCGTCTTTTTGGTGAATCTGTTAATATCCTGACGGTTCCAGTACATACTTGTAAGAAAACTGTCTAATTGCGGTATAAGTCTTAAAATACGCATTTAGAGTTTCCAGAAATGATTTAAAACTTGTAATAAGCACTTGAAATAAAAGTAAGTAGGTTCTTAATACATACCCTGCCGTGTTCAATCACTGACATTACCCGTGGAAAGCTGGGAAATGACCTGAAAACTGATAATACTTACAACTCCGGGCACTTTAGGGAGTGTTTTCACTTGAATTTGCTTTCAAATACTAGGAATTCATGTTTCTACAGCTCAAAATTAGTGTAGAAAGACTGTAAGTGAGGACTATACTTCTTATGTTTACAATTGAGGTTGAATTTCTCGAGCGTCTTTTTGCTGAATTAGTTAATATCCTGATGGTTCCAGTACATACTTGTAAGAAACGCTGTAATTGTGGTATAACTCTTAAAATATACATTTAGAGTTTCCAGAAATGATTTCAAACTTGAAATAAGCACTTGAAATAAAAGTAAGTAGGTTCTTACTACATACCCTGCCGTTTTCAATCACTGACATTACCCGTGGAAAGCAGGGAAATGACCAGAAAACTGATAATATTTACAACTCCGGGCACTTTAGGGAGTGTTTTTACTTGAATTTGCTTTCAAATACTAGGAATTCATGTTTATACAGCTCAAAATTAGTGTAGAAAGACTGTAAGTGAGGACTATACTGCTTATGTTTACAATTGAGGCCGAATTTCTCAAGCGTCTTTTTGGTGAATCAGTTAATATCCTGATGGTTCCAGTACATACTTGTAAGAAACGCTGTAATTGTGGTATAACACTTAAAATATACATTTAGAGTTTCCAGAAATGATTTAAAACTTGAAATAAGCACTTGAAATAAAAGTAAGTAGGTTCTTAATACATACCCTGCCGTGTTCAATCACTGACATTACACGTGGAAAGCAGGGAAATGACCAGAAAACTGATAATATTTACAACTCCGGCCACTTTAGCGAGCGTTTTACCTTGAATTTGCTTTCAAATATTAGGAATTCAAGTTTATACAGCTCAAAATTAGTGTAGAAAGACTGTAAGTGAGGACTATACTGCTTATGTTTACAATTGAGGCCGAATTTCTCAAGCGTCTTTTTGGTGTATCTGTTAATATCCTGACGGTTCCAGTACATACTTGTAAGAAAACTCTCTAATTGTGGTATAACTCTTAAAATACGCATTTACAGTTTCCAGAAATGATTTAAAACTTGTAATAAGCACTTGAAATAAAAGTAAGTAGGTTCTTAATACATACCCTGCCGTGTTCAATCACTGACATTACCCGTGGAAACCTGGGAAATGACCTGAAAACTGATAATATTTACAACTCCGGGCACTTTAGGGTGTGTTTTCACTTGAATTTGCTTTCAAATACTAGGAATTCATGTTTCTACAGCTCAAAATTAGTGTAGAAAGACTGTAAGTGAGGACTATACTGCTTATGTTTACAATTGAGGCCGGATTTCTCAAGCGTCTTTTTGGTGAATCAGTTAATATCCTGATGGTTCCAGTACATACTTGTAAGAAACGCTGTAATTGTGGTATAACTCTTAAAATACGCATTTAGAGTTTCCAGAAATGATTTCAAACTTGTAATAAGCACTTGAAATAATAATAAGTAGGTTCTTACTACATACCCTGCCGTGTTCAATCACTGACATTACCCGTGGAAAGCAGGGAAATGACCAGAAAACTGATAATATTTACAACTCCGGCAACTTTACAGAGCGTTTTCACTTGAATTTCCTTTAAAATATTACGAATTCAAGTTTATACAGCTCAAAATTAGTGTAGAAAGACTGTAAGTGAGGACTATACTGCTTATGTTTACAATTGAGGCCGAATTTCTCGAGCGTCTTTTTGGTGAATCTGTTAATATCCTGACGGTTCCAGTACATACTTGTAAGAAAACTGTCTAATTGCGGTATAAGTCTTAAAATACGCATTTAGAGTTTCCAGAAATGATTTAAAACTTGTAATAAGCACTTGAAATAAAAGTAATTAGGTTCTTAATACATACCCTGCCGTGTTCAATCACTGACATTACCCGTGGAAAGCTGGGAAATGACCTGAAAACTGATAATACTTACAACTCCGGGCACTTTAGGGAGTGTTTTCACTTGAATTTGCTTTCAAATACTAGGAATTCATGTTTTTACAGCTCAAAATTAGTGAAGAAAGACTGTAAGTGAGGACTATACTGCTTATGTTTACAATTGAGGCCGAATTTCTCGAGCGTCTTTTTGCTGAATCAGTTAATATCCTGATGGTTTCAGTACATACTTGTAAGAAACTCTCTAATTGTGGTATAACTCTTAAAATACGCATGTAGAGTTTCCAGAAATGATTTCAAACTTGTAATAAGCACTTGAAATAAAAGTAAGTAGGTTCTTACTACATACCATGCCGTTTTCAATCACTGACATTTCCCGTGGAAAGCAGGGAAATGACCAGAAAACTGATAATATTTACAACTCCGGGCACTTTAGGGAGTGTTTTTACTTGAATTTGCTTTCAAATACTAGGAATTCATGTTTATAGAGCTCAAAATTAGTGTAGAAAGACTGTAAGTGAGGACTATACTGCTTATGTTTACAATTGAGGCCGAATTTCTCAAGCGTCTTTTTGGTGAATCATTTAATATCCTGATGGTACCAGTACATACTTGTAAGAAACGCTGTAATTGTGGTATAACTCTTAAAATATACATTTAAAGTTTCCAGAAATGATTTCAAACTTGTAATAAGCACTTGAAATAAAAGTAAGTAGGTTCTTACTACATACCCTGCCGTTTTCAATCACTGACATTACCCGTGGAAAGCAGGGAAATGACCAGAAAACTGATAATATTTACAACTCCGGGCACTTTAGGGAGTGTTTTTACTTGAATTTGCTTTCAAATACTAGGAATTCATGTTTATACAGCTCAAAATTAGTGTAGAAAGACTGTAAGTGAGGACTATACTGCTTATGTTTACAATTGAGGCCGAATTTCTCAAGCGTCTTTTTGGTGAATCAGTTAATATCCTGATGGTTCCAGTACATACTTGTAAGAAACGCTGTAATTGTGGTATAACACTTAAAATATACATTTAGAGTTTCCAGAAATGATTTAAAACTTGAAATAAGCACTTGAAATAAAAGTAAGTAGGTTCTTAATACATACCCTGCCGTGTTCAATCACTGACATTACACGTGGAAAGCAGGGAAATGACCAGAAAACTGATAATATTTACAACTCCGGCAACTTTACAGACTGTTTTCACTTGAATTTCCTTTAAAATATTACGAATTCAAGTTTATACAGCTCAAAATTAGTGTAGAAAGAATGTAAGTGAGGACTATACTGCTTATGTTTACAATTGAGGCCGAATTTCTCAAGCGTCTTTTTGGTGAATCTGATAATATCCTGACGGTTCCAGTACATACTTGTAAGAAAACTCTCTAATTGTGGTATAACTCTTAAAATACGCATTTTCAGTTTCCAGAAATGATGTAAAACTTGTAATAAGCACTTGAAATAAAAGTAAGTAGGTTCTTAATACATACCCTGCCGTGTTCAATCACTGACATTACCCGTGGAAAGCTGGGAAATGACCTGAAAACTGATAATACTTACAACTCCGGGCACTTTAGGGAGTGTTTTCACTTGAATTTGCTTTCAAATACTAGGAATTCATGTTTCTACAGCTCAAAATTAGTGAAGAAAGACTGTAAGTGAGGACTATACTGCTTATGTTTACAATTGAGGCCGAATTTCTCGAGCGTCTTTTTGCTGAATCAGTTAATATCCTGATGGTTTCAGTACATACTTGTAAGAAACTCTCTAATTGTGGTATAACTCTTAAAATACGCATGTAGAGTTTCCAGAAGTGATTTAAAACTTGTAATAAGCACTTGAAATAAAAGTAAGTAGGTTCTTACTACATACCATGCCGTTTTCAATCACTGACATTTCCCGTGGAAAGCAGGGAAATGACCAGAAAACTGATAATATTTACAACTCCGGGCACTTTAGGGAGTGTTTTTACTTGAATTTGCTTTCAAATACTAGGAATTCATGTTTATACAGCTCAAAATTAGTGTAGAAAGACTGTAAGTGAGGACTATACTGCTTATGTTTACAATTGAGGCCGAATTTCTCAAGCGTCTTTTTGGTGAATCAGTTAATATCCTGATGGTACCAGTACATACTTGTAAGAAACGCTGTAATTGTGGTATAACTCTTAAAATATACATTTAGAGTTTCCAGAAATGATTTCAAACTTGTAATAAGCACTTGAAATAAAAGTAAGTAGGTTCTTACTACATACCCTGCCGTTTTCAATCACTGACATTACCCGTGGAAAGCAGGGAAATGACCAGAAAACTGATAATATTTACAACTCCGGGCACTTTAGGGAGTGTTTTTACTTGAATTTGCTTTCAAATACTAGGAATTCATGTTTATACAGCTCAAAATTAGTGTAGAAAGACTGTAAGTGAGGACTATACTGCTTATGTTTACAATTGAGGCCGAATTTCTCAAGCGTCTTTTTGGTGAATCAGTTAATATCCTGACGGTTCCAGTACATACTTGTAAGAAACGCTGTAATTGTGGTATAACACTTAAAATATACATTTAGAGTTTCCAGAAATGATTTAAAACTTGAAATAAGCACTTGAAATAAAAGTAAGTAGGTTCTTAATACATACCCTGCCGTGTTCAATCACTGACATTACACGTGGAAAGCAGGGAAATGACCAGAAAACTGATAATATTTACAACTCCGGCCACTTTAGCGAGCGTTTTACCTTGAATTTGCTTTCAAATATTAGGAATTCAAGTTTATACAGCTCAAAATTAGTGTAGAAAGACTGTAAGTGAGGACTATACTGCTTATGTTTACAATTGAGGCCGAATTTCTCAAGCGTCTTTTTGGTGAATTTGATAATATCCTGACGGTTCCAGTACATACTTGTAAGAAAACTCTCTAATTTTGGTATAACTCTTAAAATACGCATTTTCAGTTTCCAGAAATGATGTAAAACTTGTAATAAGCACTTGAAATAAAAGTAAGTAGGTTCTTAATACATACCCTGCCGTGTTCAATCACTGACATTACCCGTGGAAAGCTGGGAAATGACCTGAAAACTGATAATACTTACAACTCCGGGCACTTTAGGGAGTGTTTTCACTTGAATTTGCTTTCAAATACTAGGAATTCATGTTTCTACAGCTCAAAATTAGTGAAGAAAGACTGTAAGTGAGGACTATACTGCTTATGTTTACAATTGAGGCCGAATTTCTCGAGCGTCTTTTTGCTGAATCAGTTAATATCCTGATGGTTTCAGTACATACTTGTAAGAAACTCTCTAATTGTGGTATAACTCTTAAAATACGCATGTAGAGTTTCCAGAAGTGATTTAAAACTTGTAATAAGCACTTGAAATAAAAGTAAGTAGGTTCTTACTACATACCATGCCGTTTTCAATCACTGACATTTCCCGTGGAAAGCAGGGAAATGACCAGAAAACTGATAATATTTACAACTCCGGGCACTTTAGGGAGTGTTTTTACTTGAATTTGCTTTCAAATACTAGGAATTCATGTTTATACAGCTCAAAATTAGTGTAGAAAGACTGTAAGTGAGGACTATACTGCTTATGTTTACAATTGAGGCCGAATTTCTCAAGCGTCTTTTTGGTGAATCAGTTAATATCCTGATGGTACCAGTACATACTTGTAAGAAACGCTGTAATTGTGGTATAACTCTTAAAATATACATTTAGAGTTTCCAGAAATGATTTCAAACTTGTAATAAGCACTTGAAATAAAAGTAAGTAGGTTCTTACTACATACCCTGCCGTTTTCAATCACTGACATTACCCGTGGAAAGCAGGGAAATGACCAGAAAACTGATAATATTTACAACTCCGGGCACTTTAGGGAGTGTTTTTACTTGAATTTGCTTTCAAATACTAGGAATTCATGTTTATACAGCTCAAAATTAGTGTAGAAAGACTGTAAGTGAGGACTATACTGCTTATGTTTACAATTGAGGCCGAATTTCTCAAGCGTCTTTTTGGTGAATCAGTTAATATCCTGATGGTTCCAGTACATACTTGTAAGAAACGCTGTAATTGTGGTATAACACTTAAAATATACATTTAGAGTTTCCAGAAATGATTTAAAACTTGAAATAAGCACTTGAAATAAAAGTAAGTAGGTTCTTAATACATACCCTGCCGTGTTCAATCACTGACATTACACGTGGAAAGCAGGGAAATGACCAGAAAACTGATAATATTTACAACTCCGGCCACTTTAGCGAGCGTTTTACCTTGAATTTGCTTTCAAATATTAGGAATTCAAGTTTATACAGCTCAAAATTAGTGTAGAAAGACTGTAAGTGAGGACTATACTGCTTATGTTTACAATTGAGGCCGAATTTCTCAAGCGTCTTTTTGGTGTATCTGTTAATATCCTGACGGTTCCAGTACATACTTGTAAGAAAACTCTCTAATTGTGGTATAACTCTTAAAATACGCATTTACAGTTTCCAGAAATGATTTAAAACTTGTAATAAGCACTTGAAATAAAAGTAAGTAGGTTCTTAATACATACCCTGCCGTGTTCAATCACTGACATTACCCGTGGAAACCTGGGAAATGACCTGAAAACTGATAATATTTACAACTCCGGGCACTTTAGGGTGTGTTTTCACTTGAATTTGCTTTCAAATACTAGGAATTCATGTTTCTACAGCTCAAAATTAATGTAGAAAGACTGTAAGTGAGGACTATACTGCTTATGTTTACAATTGAGGCCGGATTTCTCAAGCGTCTTTTTGGTGAATCAGTTAATATCCTGATGGTTCCAGTACATACTTGTAAGAAACGCTGTAATTGTGGTATAACTCTTAAAATACGCATTTAGAGTTTCCAGAAATGATTTCAAACTTGTAATAAGCACTTGAAATAATAATAAGTAGGTTCTTACTACATACCCTGCCGTGTTCAATCACTGACATTACCCGTGGAAAGCAGGGAAATGACCAGAAAACTGATAATATTTACAACTCCGGCAACTTTACAGAGCGTTTTCACTTGAATTTCCTTTAAAATATTACGAATTCAAGTTTATACAGCTCAAAATTAGTGTAGAAAGACTGTAAGTGAGGACTATACTGCTTATGTTTACAATTGAGGCCGAATTTCTCGAGCGTCTTTTTGGTGAATCTGTTAATATCCTGACGGTTCCAGTACATACTTGTAAGAAAACTGTCTAATTGCGGTATAAGTCTTAAAATACGCATTTAGAGTTTCCAGAAATGATTTAAAACTTGTAATAAGCACTTGAAATAAAAGTAAGTAGGTTCTTACTACATACCCTGCCGTTTTCAATCACTGACATTACCCGTGGAAAGCAGGGAAATGACCAGAAAACTGATAATATTTACAACTCCGGCAACTTTACAGAGCGTTTTCACATGAATTTCCTTTAAAATATTACGAATTCAAGTTTATACAGCTCAAAATTAGTGTAGAAAGACTGTAAGCGAGGACTATACTGCTTATGTTTACAATTGAGGCCGAATTTCTCGAGCGTCTTTTTGGTGAATCTGTTGATATCCTGACGGTTCCAGTACATACTTGTAAGAAAACTCTCTAATTGTGGTATAACTCTTAAAATATGCATTTAGAGTTTCCAGAAATGATTTAAAACTTGTACTAAGTACTTGAAATAAAAGTAAGTAGGTTCTTAATACATACCCTGTCGTGTTCAATCACTGACATTACCCGTGGAAAGCTGGGAAATGACCTGAAAACTGATAATACTTACAACTCCGGGCACTTTAGGGAGTGTTTTCACTTGAATTTGCTTTCAAATAATAGGAATTCATGTTTCTACAGCTCAAAATTAGTGTAGAAAGACTGTAAGTGAGGACTATACTGCTTATGTTTACAATTGAGGCCGAATTTCTCAAGCGGCTTTTTGGTGAATCAGTTAATATCCTGATGGTTCCAGTACATACTTGTAAGAAACGCTGTAATTGTGGTACAAGTCTTAAAATACGCATTTAGAGTTTCCAGAAATGATTTAAAACTTGTAATAAGCACTTGAAATAAAAGTAAGTAGGTTCTTACTACATACCCTGCCGTTTTCAATCACTGACATTACCTGTGGAAAGCAGGGAAATGACCAGAAAACTGAAAATATTTACAACTCCGGGCACTTTAGGGAGTGTTTTTACTTGAATTTGCTTTCAAATACTAGGAATTCATGTTTATACAGCTCAAAATTAGTGTAGAAAGACTGTAAGTGAGGACTATACTGCTTATGTTTACAATTGAGGCCGAATTTCTCCAGCGTCTTATTGGTGAATCAGTTAATATCCTGACCGTTCCAGTACATACTTGTAAGAAAACTCTCTAATTGTGGTATAAGTCTTAAAATACGCATTTAGAGTTTCCAGAAATGATTTAAAACTTGTAATAAGCACTTGAAATAAAAGTAAGTAGGTTCTTACTACATACCCTGCCGTTTTCAATCACTGACATTACAAGTGGAAAGCAGGGAAATGACCAGAAAACTGATAATATTTACAACTCCGGCCACTTTAGCGAGCGTTTTCACATGAATTTGCTTTCAAATATTAGGAATTCATGTTTATACAGGTCAAAATTAGTGTAGAAAGACTGTAAGTGAGGACTATACTGCTTAAGTTTACAATTGAGGTCGAATTTCTCGAGCGTCTTATTGGTGAATCAGTTAATATCCTGATGGTTCCAGTACATACTTGTAAGAAAACTCTCTAATTGTGGTATAAGTCTTAAAATACGCATTTACAGTTTCCAGAAATGATTTAAAACTTGTAATAAGCACTTGAAATAAAAGTAAGTAGGTTCTTAATACATACCCTGCCGTGTTCAATCACTGACATTACCCGTGGAAAGCAGGGAAATGATCAGAAAACTGAAAATATTTACAACTCCGGGCACTTTAGGGAGTGTTTTTACATGAATGTGTTTTCAAATACTAGGAATTCATGTTTATACAGCTCAAAATTAGTGTAGAAAGACTGTAAGTGAGGACTATACTGCTTATGTTTACAATTGAGGCCGAATATCTCGAGCGTCTTATTGGTGAATCAGTTAATATCCTGACGGTTCCAGTACATACTTGTAAGAAAATTGTCTAATTGAGGTATAAGTCTTAAAATACGCATTTAGAGTTTCCAGAAATGATTTCAAACTTGTAATAAGCACTTGAAATAAAAGTAAGTAGGTTCTTACTACATACCCTGCCGTGTTCAATCACTGACATTACCCGTGGAAAGCAGGGAAATGACCAGAAAACTGATAATATTTACAACTCCGGCAACTTTACAGAGTGTTTTCACCTGATTTTCCTTTAAAATATTACGAATTCAAGTTTATACAGCTCAAAATTAGTGTAGAAAGACTGTAAGTGAGGACTCTACTGCTTATGTTTACAATTGAGGCTGAATTTCTCGAGCGTCTTTTTGGTGAATCAGTTAATATCCTGACGGTTCTAGTAATACTGTCTAATTGTGGTATAAGTCTTAAAATATGCATTTAGAGTTTCCAGAAATGATTTAAAACTTGTAATAAGCACTTGAAATAAAAGTAAGTAGGTTCTTAATACATACCCTGCCGTGTTCAATCACTGACATTACCCGTGGAAAGCTGGGAAATGACCTGAAAACTGATAATACTTACAACTCCGGGCACTTTAGGGATTGTTTTCACTTGAATTTGCTTTCAAATACTAGGAATTCATGTTTCTACAGCTCAAAATTAGTGTAGAAAGACTGTAAGTGAGGACTATACTGCTCATGTTCATAATTGAGGGGGAATTTCTCGAGCGTCTTATTGGTGAATCAGGTAATATCCTGACGGTTCCAGTACATACTTGTAAGAAAACTCTCTAATTGTGGTATAAGTCTTAAAATACGCATTTAGAGTTTCCAGAAATGATTTCAAACTTGTAATAAGCACTTGAAATAAAAGTAAGTAGGTTCTTACTACATACCCTGCCGTGTTCAATCACTGACATTACCCGTGGTTAGCTGGGAAATGACCTGGAAACTGATAATACTTTCAACTCCGGGCACTTTAGGGAGTGTTTTCACTTGAATTTGCTTTCAAATACTAGGAATTCATGTTTCTACAGCTCAAAATTAGTGTAGAAAGACTGTAAGTGAGGACTATACTGCTTATGTTTACAATTGAGGCTGAATTTCTCGAGCGTCTTTTTGGTGAATCAGTTAATATCCTGACGGTGCAAGTAATACTTGTAAGAAAACTGTCTAATTGCGGTATAAGTCTTAAAATACGCATTTAGAGTTTCCAGAAATGATTTCAAACTTGTAATAAGCACTTGAAATAAAAGTAAGTAGGTTCTTACTACATACCCTGCCGTGTTCAATCACTGACATTACCCGTGGAAAGCTGGGAAATGACCTGAAAACTGATAATACTAACAACTCCGGGCACTTTAGGGTGTGTTTTCACTTGAATTTGCTTTCAAATACTAGGAATTCATGTTTCTACAGCTCAAAATTAGTGTAGAAAGACTGTAAGTGAGGACTATACTGCTTATGTTTACAATTGAGGCCGGATTTCTCAAGCGTCTTTTTGGTGAATCAGTTAATATCCTGATGGTTCCAGTACATACTTGTAAGAAACGCTGTAATTGTGGTATAACTCTTAAAATACGCATTTAGAGTTTCCAGAAATGATTTCAAACTTGTAATAAGCACTTGAAATAATAATAAGTAGGTTCTTACTACATACCCTGCCGTGTTCAATCACTGACATTACCCGTGGAAAGCAGGGAAATGACCAGAAAACTGATAATATTTACAACTCCGGCAACTTTACAGAGCGTTTTCACTTGAATTTCCTTTAAAATATTACGAATTCAAGTTTATACAGCTCAAAATTAGTGTAGAAAGACTGTAAGTGAGGACTATACTGCTTATGTTTACAATTGAGGCCGAATTTCTCGAGCGTCTTTTTGGTGAATCTGTTAATATCCTGACGGTTCCAGTACATACTTGTAAGAAAAGTGTCTAATTGCGGTATAAGTCTTAAAATACGCATTTAGAGTTTCCAGAAATGATTTAAAACTTGTAATAAGCACTTGAAATAAAAGTAAGTAGGTTCTTACTACATACCCTGCCGTTTTCAATCACTGACATTACCCGTGGAAAGCAGGGAAATGACCAGAAAACTGATAATATTTACAACTCCGGCCACTTTAGCGAGTGTTTTCACTTGAATTTGCTTTCAAATATTAGGAATTCATGTTTATACAGCTCAAAATTAGTGTAGAAAGACTGTAAGTGAGGACTATACTGCTTATGCTTACAATTGAGGCTGAATTTATCGAGCGTCTTTTTGGTGAATCAGTTAATATCCTGACGGTTCCAGTAATACTTGTAAGAAAACTGTCTAATTGCGGTATAAGTCTTAAAATACGCATGTAGAGTTACCAGAAATGATTTCAAACTTGTAATAAGCACTTGAAATAAAAGTAAGTAGGTTCTTACTACATACCCTGCCGTTTTCAATCACTGACATTACCCGTGGAAAGCAGGGAAATGACCAGAAAACTGATAATATTTACAACTCCGGCAACTTTACAGAGCGTTTTCACATGAATTTCCTTTAAAATATTACGAATTCAAGTTTATACAGCTCAAAATTAGTGTAGAAAGACTGTAAGCGAGGACTATACTGCTTATGTTTACAATTGAGGCCGAATTTCTCGAGCGTCTTTTTGGTGAATCTGTTAATATCCTGACGGTTCCAGTACATACTTGTAAGAAAACTCTCTAATTGTGGTATAACTCTTAAAATACGCATTTACAGTTTCCAGAAATGATTTAAAACTTGTACTAAGTACTTGAAATAAAAGTAAGTAGGTTCTTAATACATACCCTGTCGTGTTCAATCACTGACATTACCCGTGGAAAGCTGGGAAATGACCTGAAAACTGATAATACTTACAACTCCGGGCACTTTAGGGAGTGTTTTCACTTGAATTTGCTTTCAAATAATAGGAATTCATGTTTCTACAGCTCAAAATTAGTGTAGAAAGACTGTAAGTGAGGACTATACTGCTTATGTTTACAATTGAGGCCGAATTTCTCAAGCGGCTTTTTGGTGAATCAGTTAATATCCTGATGGTTCCAGTACATACTTGTAAGAAACGCTGTAATTGTGGTACAAGTCTTAAAATACGCATTTAGAGTTTCCAGAAATGATTTAAAACTTGTAATAAGCACTTGAAATAAAAGTAAGTAGGTTCTTACTACATACCCTGCCGTTTTCAATCACTGACATTACCTGTGGAAAGCAGGGAAATGACCAGAAAACTGAAAATATTTACAACTCCGGGCACTTTAGGGAGTGTTTTTACTTGAATTTGCTTTCAAATACTAGGAATTCATGTTTATACAGCTCAAAATTAGTGTAGAAAGACTGTAAGTGAGGACTATACTGCTTATGTTTACAATTGAGGCCGAATTTCTCCAGCGTCTTATTGGTGAATCAGTTAATATCCTGACCGTTCCAGTACATACTTGTAAGAAAACTCTCTAATTGTGGTACAAGTCTTAAAATACGCATTTAGAGTTTCCAGAAATGATTTCAAACTTGTAATAAGCACTTGAAATAAAAGTAAGTAGGTTCTTACTACATACCCTGCCATTTTCAATCACTGACATTACCCGTGGAAAGCAGGGAAATGACCAGAAAACTGATAATATTTACAACTCCGGCAACTTTACAGAGCGTTTTCACATGAATTTCCTTTAAAATATTACGAATTCAAGTTTATACAGCTCAAAATTAGTGTAGAAAGACTGTAAGCGAGGACTATACTGCTTATGTTTACAATTGAGGCCGAATTTCTCGAGCGTCTTTTTGGTGAATCTGTTAATATCCTGACGGTTCCAGTACATACTTGTAAGAAAACTCTCTAATTGTGGTATAACTCTTAAAATATGCATTTAGAGTTTCCAGAAATGATTTAAAACTTGTACTAAGTACTTGAAATAAAAGTAAGTAGGTTCTTAATACATACCCTGTCGTGTTCAATCACTGACATTACCCGTGGAAAGCTGGGAAATGACCTGAAAACTAATAATACTTACAACTCCGGGCACTTTAGGGAGTGTTTTCACTTGAATTTGCTTTCAAATAATAGGAATTCATGTTTCTACAGCTCAAAATTAGTGTAGAAAGACTGTAAGTGAGGACTATACTGCTTATGTTTACAATTGAGGCCGAATTTCTCAAGCGGCTTTTTGGTGAATCAGTTAATATCCTGATGGTTCCAGTACATACTTGTAAGAAACGCTGTAATTGTGGTACAAGTCTTAAAATACGCATTTAGAGTTTCCAGAAATGATTTAAAACTTGTAATAAGCACTTGAAATAAAAGTAAGTAGGTTCTTACTACATACCCTGCCGTTTTCAATCACTGACATTACCTGTGGAAAGCAGGGAAATGACCAGAAAACTGAAAATATTTACAACTCCGGGCACTTTAGGGAGTGTTTTTACTTGAATTTGCTTTCAAATACTAGGAATTCATGTTTATACAGCTCAAAATTAGTGTAGAAAGACTGTAAGTGAGGACTATACTGCTTATGTTTACAATTGAGGCCGAATTTCTCCAGCGTCTTATTGGTGAATCAGTTAATATCCTGACCGTTCCAGTACATACTTGTAAGAAAACTCTCTAATTGTGGTACAAGTCTTAAAATACGCATTTAGAGTTTCCAGAAATGATTTAAAACTTGTAATAAGCACTTGAAATAAAAGTAAGTAGGTTCTTACTACATACCCTGCCGTTTTCAATCACTGACATTACCCGTGGAAAGCAGGGAAATGACCAGAAAACTGATAATATTTACAACTCCGGCCACTTTAGCGAGCGTTTTCACATGAATTTGCTTTCAAATATTAGGAATTCATGTTTATACAGGTCAAAATTAGTGTAGAAAGACTGTAAGTGAGGACTATACTGCTTAAGTTTACAATTGAGGTCGAATTTCTCGAGCGTCTTATTGGTGAATCAGTTAATATCCTGATGGTTCCAGTACATACTTGTAAGAAAACTCTCTAATTGTGGTATAAGTCTTAAAATACGCATTTACAGTTTCCAGAAATGATTTAAAACTTGTAATAAGCACTTGAAATAAAAGTAAGTAGGTTCTTAATACATACCCTGCCGTGTTCAATCACTGACATTACCCGTGGAAAGCAGGGAAATGATCAGAAAACTGAAAATATTTACAACTCCGGGCACTTTAGGGAGTGTTTTTACATGAATGTGTTTTCAAATACTAGGAATTCATGTTTATACAGCTCAAAATTAGTGTAGAAAGACTGTAAGTGAGGACTATACTGCTTATGTTTACAATTGAGGCCGAATATCTCGAGCGTCTTATTGGTGAATCAGTTAATATCCTGACGGTTCCAGTACATACTTGTAAGAAAATTGTCTAATTGAGGTATAAGTCTTAAAATACGCATTTAGAGTTTCCAGAAATGATTTCAAACTTGTAATAAGCACTTGAAATAAAAGTAAGTAGGTTCTTACTACATACCCTGCCGTTTTCAATCACTGACATTACCCGTGGAAAGCAGGGAAATGACCAGAAAACTGATAATATTTACAACTCCGGCAACTTTACAGAGTGTTTTCACCTGATTTTCCTTTAAAATATTACGAATTCAAGTTTATACAGCTCAAAATTAGTGTAGAAAGACTGTAAGTGAGGACTCTACTGCTTATGTTTACAATTGAGGCTGAATTTCTCGAGCGTCTTTTTGGTGAATCAGTTAATATCCTGACGGTTCTAGTAATACTGTCTAATTGTGGTATAAGTCTTAAAATATGCATTTAGAGTTTCCAGAAATGATTTAAAACTTGTAATAAGCACTTGAAATAAAAGTAAGTAGGTTCTTAATACATACCCTGCCGTGTTCAATCACTGACATTACCCGTGGAAAGCTGGGAAATGACATGAAAACTGATAATACTTACAACTCCGGGCACTTTAGGGATTGTTTTCACTTGAATTTGCTTTCAAATACTAGGAATTCATGTTTCTACAGCTCAAAATTAGTGTAGAAAGACTGTAAGTGAGGACTATACTGCTCATGTTCATAATTGAGGGGGAATTTCTCGAGCGTCTTATTGGTGAATCAGGTAATATCCTGACGGTTCCAGTACATACTTGTAAGAAAACTCTCTAATTGTGGTATAAGTCTTAAAATACGCATTTAGAGTTTCCAGAAATGATTTCAAACTTGTAATAAGCACTTGAAATAAAAGTAAGTAGGTTCTTACTACATACCCTGCCGTTTTCAATCACTGACATTACCCGTGGAAAGCAGGGAAATGACCAGAAAACTGATAATATTTACAACTCCGGCCACTTTACCGAGCGTTTTCACTTGAATTTGCTTTCAAATATTAGGAATTCATGTTTATACAGCTCAAAATTAGTGTAGAAAGACTGTAAGTGAGGACTATACTGCTTATGCTTACAATTGAGGCTGAATTTCTCGAGCGTCTTTTTGGTGAATCAGTTAATATCCTGGCGGTTCCTGTAATACTTTTAAGAAAACTGTCTAATTGCCGTATAAGTCTTAAAATACGCATTTAGAGTTTCCAGAAATGATTTCAAACTTGTAATAAGCACTTGAAATAAAAGTAAGTAGGTTCTTACTACATACCCTACCGTGTTCAATCACTGACATTACATGTGGAAAGCAGGGAAATGACCAGAAAACTGATAATATTTACAACTCCGGCAACTTTACAGAGCCTTTTCACTTGAATTTCCTTTAAAATATTACGAATTCAAGTTTATACAGCTCAAAATTAGTGTAGAAAGACTGTAAGTGAGGACTCTACTGCTTATGTTTACAATTGAGGCCGAATTTCTCGATCGTCTTTTTGGTGAATCTGTTAATATACTGACGGTTCCAGTACATACTTGTAAGAAACGCTGTAATTGTGGTATAACTCTTAAAATATACATTTAGAGTTTCCAGAAATGATTTCAAACTTGTAATAAGCACTTGAAATAAAAGTAAGTAGGTTCTTACTACATACCCTGCCATTGTCAATCACTGACATTACCCGTGGAAAGCAGGGAAATGACCAGAAAACTGAAAATATTTACAACTCCGGGAACTTTAGCGAGCGTTTTCACTTGAATTTCCTTTAAAATATTACGAATTCAAGTTTATACAGCTCAAAATTAGTGTAGAAAGACTGTAAGTGAGGACTATACTGCTTATGTTTACAATTGAGGCCGAATTTCTCGAGCGTCTTTTTCGTGAATCTGTTAATATCCTGATGGTTCCAGTACATACTTGTAAGAAAACTCTCTAATTGTGGTATAACTCTTAAAATATGCATTTAGAGTTTCCAGAAATGATTTAAAACTTGTAATAAGCACTTGAAATAAAAGTAAGTAGGTTCTTAATACATACCCTGCCGTGTTCAATCACTGACATTACCCCTGGAAAACTGGGAAATGACCTGAAAACTGATAATACTTACAACTCCGGGCACTTTAGGGAGTGTTTTCACTTGAATTTGCTTTCAAATACTAGGAATTCATGTTTCTAGAGCTCAAAATTAGTGTAGAAAGACTGTAAGTGAGGACTATACTGCTTATGTTTACAACTGAGGCCGAATTTCTCAAGCGTCTCTCTGGTGAATCAGTTAATATCCTGACGGTTCCAGTAATACTTGTAAGAAAACTGTCTGCGGTATAAGTCTTAAAATACACATTTAGAGTTTCCAGAAATGATTTAAAACTTGTAATAAGCACTTGAAATAAAAGTAAGTAGGTTCTTACTACATACCCTGCCGTTTTCAATCACTGACATTACCCGTGGAAAGCAGGGAAATGACCAGAAAACTGATAATATTTACAACTCCGGCCACTTTAGCGAGCGTTTTCACTTGAATTTGCTTTCAAATATTAGGAATTCAAGTTTATACAGCTCAAAATTAGTGTAGAAAGACTGTAAGTGAGGACTATACTGCTTATGTTTACAATTGAGGCCGAATTTCTCAAGCGTCTTTTTGGTGAATCTGTTAATATCCTGACGGTTCCAGTACATACTTGTAAGAAAACTCTCTAATTGTGGTATAAGTCTTAAAATACGCATTTTCAGTTTCCAGAAATGGTTTCAAACTTGTAATAAGCACTTGAAATAAAAGTAAGTAGGTTCTTAATACATACCCTGCCGTGTTCAAAAACTGACATTACCCGTGGAAAGCTGGGAAATGACCTGAAAACTGATAATACTTACAACTCCGGGCACTTTAGGGAGTGTTTTCACTTGAATTTGCTTTCAAATACTAGGAATTCATGTTTATACAGCTCAAAATTAGTGTAGAAAGACTGTAAGTGAGGACTATACTTCTTATGTTTACAATTGAGGCCGAATTTCTCAAGCAGAGTCTTTTTGGTGAATCCGTTAATATCCTGATGGTTCCAGTACATACTTGTAAGAAACGCTGTAATTGTGGTATAACTCTTAAAATATACATTTAGAGTTTCCAGAAATGATTTCAAACTTGTAATAAGCACTTGAAATAAAAGTAAGTAGGTTCTTACTACATACCCTGCCGTGTTCAATCACTGACATTACCCGTGGAAAGCAGGGAAATGACCAGAAAACTGAAAATATTTACAACTCCGGGCACTTTAGGGAGTGTTTTTACTTGAATTTGTTTTCAAATACTAGGAATTCATGTTTCTACAGCTCAAAATTAGTGTAGAAAGACTGTAAGTGAGGACTATACTGCTTATGTTTACAATTGAGGCCGAATTTCTCGAGCGCCTTATTGGTGAATCAGTTAATATCCTGACGGTTCCAGTACATACTTGAAAGAAAACTCTCTAATTGTGGTATAAGTCTTAAAATACGCATTTAGAGTTTCCAGAAATGATTTCAAACTTGTAATAAGCACTTGAAATAAAAGTAAGTAGGTTCTTACTACATACCCTGCCGTTTTCAATCACTGACATTACCCGTGGAAAGCAGGGAAATGACCAGAAAACTGATAATATTTACAACTCCGGCCACTTTAGCGAGCGTTTTCACTTGAATTTGCTTTCAAATATTAGGAATTCATGTTTATAGAGCTCAAAATTAGTGTAGAAAGACTGTAAGTGAGGACTATACTGCTTATGTTTACAACTGAGGCTGAATTTCTCGAGCGTCTTTTTGGTGAATCAGTTAATATCCTGACGGTTCCAGTAATACTTGTAAGAAAACTGTCTAATTGCAGTACAAGTCTTAAAATACGCATGTAGAGTTTCCAGAAATGATTTAAAACTTGTAATAAGCACTTGAAATAAACGTAAGTAGGTTCTTAATACATACCCTGCCGTGTTCAATCACTGACATTACCCGTGGAAAGCTGGGAAATGACCTGAAAACTGATAATACTTACAACTCCGGGCACTTTAGGGATTGTTTTCACTTGAATTTGCTTTCAAATACTAGGAATTCATGTTTCTATAGCTCAAAATTAGTGTAGAAAGACTGTAAGTGACGACTATACTGCTCATGTTTATAATTGAGGCGGAATTTCTCGAGCGTCTTATTGGTGAATCAGGTAATATCCTGACGGTTCCAGTACATACTTGTAAGAAAACTCTCTAATTGTGGTATAACTCTTAAAATACGCATTTACAGTTTACAGAAATGATTTAAAACTTGAAATAAGCACTTGAAATAAAAGTAAGTAGGTTCTTAATACATACCCTGCCGTGTTCAATCACTGACATTACCCGTGGAAAGCAGGGAAATGAACAGAAAACTGTTAATATTTACAACTCCGGCCACTTTAGCGAGCGTTTTACCTTGAATTTGCTTTCAAATATTAGGAATTCAAGTTTATACAGCTCAAAATTAGTGTAGAAAGACTGTAAGTGAGGACTATACTGCTTATGTTTACAATTGAGGCCGAATTTCTCAAGCGTCTTTTTGGTGTATCTGTTAATATCCTGACGGTTCCAGTACATACTTGTAAGAAAACTCTCTAATTGTGGTATAACTCTTAAAATACGCATTTACAGTTTCCAGAAATGATTTCAAACTTGTAATAAGCACTTGAAATAAAAGTAAGTAGGTTCTTAATACATACCCTGCCGTGTTCAATCACTGACATTACCCGTGGAAAGCTGGGAAATGACCTGAAAACTGATAATATTTACAACTCCGGGCACTTTAGGGAGTGTTTTCACTTGAATTTGCTTTCAAATACTAGGAATTCATGTTTCTACAGCTCAAACTTAGTGTAGAAAGACTGTAAGTGAGGACTATACTGCTTATGTTTACAATTGAGGCCGGATTTCTCAAGCGTCTTTTTGGTGAATCAGTTAATATCCTGATGGTTCCAGTACATACTTGTAAGAAACGCTGTAATTGTGGTATAACTCTTAAAATATACATTTAGAGTTTCCAGAAATGATTTCAAACTTGTAATAAGCACTTGAAATAAAAGTAAGTAGGTTCTTACTACATACCCTGCCGTGTTCAATCACTGACATTACCCGTGGAAAGCAGGGAAATGACCAGAAAACTGATAATATTTACAACTCCGGCAACTTTACAGAGCGTTTTCACTTAAATTTCCTTTAAAATATTACGAATTCAAGTTTATACAGCTCAAAATTAGTGTAGAAAGACTGTAAGTGAGGACTATGCTGCTTATGTTTACAATTGAGGCCGAATTTCTCGAGCGTCTTTTTGGTGAATCTGTTAATATCCTGACGGTTCCAGTACATACTTGTAAGAAAACTCTCTAATTGTGGTATAAGTCTTAAAATACGCACTTAGAGTTTCCAGAAATGATTTCAAACTTGTAATAAGCACTTGAAATAAAAGTAAGTAGGTTCTTACTACATACCCTGCCGTTTTCAATCACTGACATTACCCGTGGTAAGCTGGGAAATGACCTGGAAACTGAAAATATTTACAACTCCGGGCACTTTAGGGAGTGTTTTCACTTGAATTTGCTTTCAAATACTAGGAATTCATGTTTCTACAGCTCAAAATTAGTGTAGAAAGACTGTAAGTGAGGACTATACTGCTTATGTTTACAATTGAGGCTGAATTTCTCGAGCGTCTTTTTGGTGAATCAGTTAATATCCTGACGGTTCTAGTAAGACTTGTAAGAAAACTGTCTAATTGTGGTATAAGTCTTAAAATATGCATTTAGAGTTTCCAGAAATGATTTAAAACTTGTAATAAGCACTTGAAATAAAAGTAAGTAGGTTCTTAATACATACCCTGCCGTGTTCAATCACTGACATTACCCGTGGAAAGCTGGGAAATGACCTGAAAACTGATAATACTTACAACTCCGGGCACTTTATGGATTGTTTTCACTTGAATTTGCTTTCAAATACTAGGAATTCATGTTTCTACAGCTCAAAATTAGTGTAGAAAGACTGTAAGTGAGGACTATACTGCTCATGTTCATAATTGAGGGGGAATTTCTCGAGCGTCTTATTGGTGAATCAGGTAATATCCTGACGGTTCCAGTACATACTTGTAAGAAAACTCTCTAATTGCGGTATAAGTCTTAAAATACGCATTTAGAGTTTCCAAAAATGATTTCAAACTTGTAATAAGCACTTGAAATAAAAGTAAGTAGGTTCTTAATACATACCCTGCCGTGTTCAATCACTGACATTACCCGTGGAAAGCTGGGAATGACCTGAAAACTGATAATATTTACAACTCCGGGCACTTTAGGGATTGTTTTCACTTGAATTTGCTTTCAAATACTAGGAATTCATGTATCTACAGCTCAAAATTAGTGTAGAAAGACTGTAAGTGAGGACTATACTGCTTATGTTTACAATTGAGGCCGGATTTCTCAAGCGTCTTTTTGGTGAATCAGTTAATATCCTGATGGTTCCAGTACATACTTGTAAGAAACGCTGTAATTGTGGTATAACTCTTAAAATATACATTTAGAGTTTCCAGAAATGATTTCAAACTTGTAATAAGCACTTGAAATAAAAGTAAGTACGTTCTTACTACATACCCTGCCGTGTTCAATCACTGACATTACCCGTGGAAAGCAGGGAAATGACCAGAAAACTGATAATATTTACAACTCCGGCCACTTTAGCGAGCGTTTTCACTTGAATTTGCTTTCAAATATTAGGAATTTATGTTTATACAGCTCAAAATTAGTGTAGAAAGACTGTAAGTGAGGACTATACTGCTTATGTTTACAACTGAGGCCGAATTTCTCGAGCGTCTTATTGGTGAATCAGTTAATATCCTGATGGTTCCAGCACATACTTGTAAGAAACGTTGTAATTGTGGTATAACTCTTAAAATATACATTTAGAGTTTCCAGAAATGATTTCAAACTTGTAATAAGCACTTGAAATAAAAGTAAGTAAGTTCTTACTACATACCCTGCCGTTTTCAATCACTGACATTACCCGTGGAAAGCAGGGAAATGATCAGAAAACTGAAAATATTTACAACTCCGGGCACTTTAGGGAGTGTTTTTACATGAATTTGTTTTCAAATACTAGGAATTCATGTTTATACAGCTCAAAATTAGTGTAGAAAGACTGTCAGTGAGGACTATACTGCTTATGTTTACAATTGAGGCTGAATTTCACGAGCGTCTTTTTGGTGAATCAGTTAATATCCTGACGGTTCCAGTAATACTTGTAAGAAAATTGTCTAATTGCGGTATAAGTCTTAAAATACGCATTTAGAGTTTCCAGAAATGATTTCAAACTTGTAATAAGCACTTGAAATAAAAGTAAGTAGGTTCTTAATACATACCCTGCCGTGTTCAATCACTGACATTACCCGTGGAAAGCAGGGAAATGACCAGAAAACTGATAATATTTACAACTCTGGCCACTTTAGCGAGCGTTTTCACTTGAATTTGCTTTCAAATATTAGGAATTCAAGTTTATACAGCTCAAAATTAGTGTAGAAAGACTGTAAGTGAGGACTCTACTGCTTATGTTTACAATTGAGGCCGAATTTCTCGAGCGTCTTTTTGGTGAATCTGTTAATATCCTGACGGTTCCAGTACATACTTGTAAGAACACTCTCTAATTGTGGTATAAGTCTTAAAATACGCATTTAGAGTTTCCAGAAATGATTTCAAACTTGTAATAAGCACTTGAAATAAAAGTAAGTAGGTTCTTACTACATACCCTGCCGTTTTCAATCACTGACATTACCCGTGGAAAGCAGGGAAATGACCAGAAAACTGAAAATATTTACAACTCCGGGCACTTTAGGGAGTGTTTTTACTTGAATTTGCTTTCAAATACTAGGAATTCATGTTTATACAGCTCAAAATTAGTGTAGAAAGACTGTAAGTGAGGACTATACTGCTTATGTTTACAATTGAGGCCGAATTTCTCAAGCGTCTTTTTGGTGAATCTGTTAATATCCTGACGGTTCCAGTACATACTTGTAAGAAAACTCTCTAATTGTGATATAAGTCTTAAAATACGCATTTACAGTTTCCAGAAATGATTTAAAACTTGTAATAAGCACTTGAAATAAAAGTAAGTAGGTTCTTAATACATACCCTGCCGTTTTCAATCACTGACATTACCCGTGGAAAGCAGGGAAATGACCAGAAAACTGATAATATTTACAACTCTGGCCACTTTAGCGAGCGTTTTCACTTGAATTTGCTTTCAAATATTAGGAATTCAAGTTTATACACCTCAAAATTAGTGTAGAAAGACTGTAAGTGAGGACTCTACTGCTTATGTTTACAATTGAGGCCGAATTTCTCGAGCGTCTTTTTGGTGAATCTGTTAATATCCTGACGGTTCCAGTACATACTTGTAAGAACACTCTCTAATTGTGGTATAAGTCTTAAAATACGCATTTAGAGTTTCCAGAAATGATTTCAAACTTGTAATAAGCACTTGAAATAAAAGTAAGTAGGTTCTTACTACATACCCTGCCGTTTTCAATCACTGACATTACCCGTGGAAAGCAGGGAAATGACCAGAAAACTGAAAATATTTACAACTCCGGGCACTTTAGGGAGTGTTTTTACTTGAATTTGCTTTCAAATACTAGGAATTCATGTTTATACAGCTCAAAATTAGTGTAGAAAGACTGTAAGTGAGGACTATACTGCTTATGTTTACAATTGAGGCCGAATTTCTCAAGCGTCTTTTTGGTGAATCTGTTAATATCCTGACGGTTCCAGTACATACTTGTAAGAAAACTCTCTAATTGTGGTATAAGTCTTAAAATACGCATTTACAGTTTCCAGAAATGATTTAAAACTTGTAATAAGCACTTGAAATAAAAGTAAGTAGGTTCTTAATACATACCCTGCCGTGTTCAATCACTGACATTACCCGTGGAAAGCAGGGAAATGACCAGAAAACTGAAAATATTTACAACTCCGGGCACTTTAGGGAATGTTTTTACTTGAATTTGCTTTCAAATACTAGGAATTCATGTTTATACAGCTCAAAATTAGTGTAGAAAGACTGTAAGTGAGGACTATACTGTTTATGTTTACAATTTAGGCTGAATTTCTCGAGCGTCTTTTTGGTGAATCAGTTAATATCCTGACGGTTCCAGTAATACTTGTAAGAAAACTGTCTAATTGCGGTATAAGTCTTAAAATACGCATTTAGAGTTACCAGAAATGATTTCAAACTTGTAATAAGCACTTGAAATAAAAGTAAGTAGGTTCTTACTACATACCCTGCCGTGTTCAATCACTGACATTACCCGTGGAAAGCAGGGAAATGACCAGAAAACTGAAAATATTTACAACTCCGGGCACTTTAGGGAGTGTTTTTACATGAATTTGCTTTCAAATACTAGGAATTCAAGTTTATACAGCTCAAAATTAGTGTAGAAAGACTGTAAGTGAGGACTATACTGCTTATGTTTACAATTGAGGCCGAATTTCTCGAGCGTCTTATTGGTGAATCAGTTAATATCCTGACGGTTCCAGTACATACTTGTAAGAAAACTCTCTAATTGTGGTATAAGTCTTAAAATACGCATTTAGAGTTTCCAGAAATGATTTCAAACTTGTAATAAGCACTTGAAATAAAAGTAAGTAGGTTCTTACTACATACCCTGCCGTTTTCAATCACTGACATTTCCCGTGGAAAGCAGGGAAATGACCAGAATACTGATAATATTTACAACTCCGGCCACTTTAGCGAGCGTTTTCACTTGAATTTGCTTTCAAATATTAGGAATTCATGTTTATACAGCTCAAAATTAGTGTAGAAAGACTGTGAGGACTATACTGTTTATGTTTACAATTTAGGCTGAATTTCTCGAGCGTCTTTTTGGTGAATCAGTTAATATCCTGACGGTTCCAGTAATACTTGTAAGAAAACTGTCTAATTGCGGTATAAGTCTTAAAATACGCATTTAGAGTTACCAGAAATGATTTCAAACTTGTAATAAGCACTTGAAATAAAAGTAAGTAGGTTCTTACTACATACCCTGCCGTTTTCAATCACTGACATTACCCGTGGAAAGCAGGGAAATGACCAGAAAACTGAAAATATTTACAACTCCGGGCACTTTAGGGAGTGTTTTTACTTGAATTTGCTTTCAAATACTAGGAATTCATGTTTATACAGCTCAAAATTAGTGTAGAAAGACTGTAAGTGAGGACTATACTGCTTATGTTTACAATTGAGGCCGAATTTCTCCAGCGTCTTATTGGTGAATCAGTTAATATCCTGACGGTTCCAGTACATACTTGTAAGAAAACTCTCTAATTGTGGTATAAGTCTTAAAATACGCATTTAGAGTTTCCAGAAATGATTTCAAACTTGTAATAAGCACTTGAAATAAAAGTAAGTAGGTTCTTACTACATACCCTGCCGTGTTCAATCACTGACATTACCCGTGGAAAGCAGGGAAATGACCAGAAAACTGATAATATTTACAACTCCGGCCACTTTAGCGAGCGTTTTCACTTGAATTTGCTTTCAAATATTAGGAATTCATGTTTATACAGCTCAAAATTAGTGTAGAAAGACTGTAAGTGAGGACTCTACTGCTTATGTTTACAATTGAGGTCGAATTTCTCGAGCGTCTTATTGGTGAATCAGTTAATATCCTGATGGTTCCAGTACATACTTGTAAGAAACGTTGTAATTGTGGTATAACTCTTAAAATATACATTTAGAGTTTCCAGAAATGATTTCAAACTTGTAATAAGCACTTGAAATAAAAGTAAGTAGGTTCTTACTACATACCCTGCCGTTTTCAATCACTGACATTACCCGTGGAAAGCAGGGAAATGATCAGAATACTGAAAATATTTACAACTCCGGGCACTTTAGGGAGTGTTTTTACATGAATGTGTTTTCAAATACTAGGAATTCATGTTTATACAGCTCAAAATTAGTGTAGAAAGACTGGAAGTGAGGACTCTACTGCTTATGTTTACAACTGAGGCTGAATTTCTCGAGCGTCTTTTTGGTGAATCTGTTAATATCCTGACGGTTCCAGTAATACTTGTAAGAAAACTGTCTAATTGCAGTATAAGTCTTAAAATACGCATTTAGAGTTTCCAGAAATGATTTAAAACTTGTAATAAGCACTTGAAATAAAAGTAAGTAGGTTCTTAATACATACCCTGCCGTGTTCAATCACTGACATTACCCGTGGAAAGCTGGGAAATGACCTGAAAACTGATAATACTTACAACTCCGGGAACTTTAGGGATTGTTTTCACTTGAATTTGCTTTCAAATACTAGGAATTCATGTTTCTATAGCTCAAAATTAGTGTAGAAAGACTGTAAGTGAGGACTATACTGCTCATGTTTATAACTGAGGCGGATTTTCTCGAGCGTCTTATTGGTGAATCAGGTAATATCCTGACGGTTACAGTACATACTTGTAAGAAAACTCTCTAATTGTGGTATAACTCTTAAAATACGCATTTAGAGTTTCCAGATATGATTTCAAACTTGTAATAAGCACTTGAAATAAAAGTAAGTAGGTTCTTAATACATACCCTGCCGTGTTCAATCACTGACATTACCCGTGGAAAGCAGGGAAATGACCAGAAAACTGAAAATATTTACAACTCCGGGCACTTTAGGGAGTGTTTTTACTTGAATTTGCTTTCAAATACTAGGAATTCATGTTTATACAGCTCAAAATTAGTGTAGAAAGACTGTAAGTGAGGACTCTACTGCTTATGTTTACAATTGAGGTCGAATTTCTCGAGCGTCTTATTGGTGAATCAGTTAATATCCTGATGGTTCCAGTACATACTTGTAAGAAACGTTGTAATTGTGGTATAACTCTTAAAATATACATTTAGAGTTTCCAGAAATGATTTCAAACTTGTAATAAGCACTTGAAATAAAAGTAAGTAGGTTCTTACTACATACCCTGCCGTTTTCAATCACTGACATTACCCGTGGAAAGCAGGGAAATGATCAGAATACTGAAAATATTTACAACTCCGGGCACTTTAGGGAGTGTTTTTACATGAATGTGTTTTCAAATACTAGGAATTCATGTTTATACAGCTCAAAATTAGTGTAGAAAGACTGTAAGTGAGGACTCTACTGCTTATGTTTACAACTGAGGCTGAATTTCTCGAGCGTCTTTTTGGTGAATCAGTTAATATCCTGACGGTTCCAGTAATACTTGGAAGAAAACTGTCTAATTGCGGTATAAGTCTTAAAATACGCATTTAGAGTTTCCAGAAATGATTTAAAACTTGTAATAAGCACTTGAAATAAACGTAAGTAGGTTCTTAATACATACCCTGCCGTGTTCAATCACTGACATTACCCGTGGAAAGCAGGGAAATGACCAGAAAACTGAAAATATTTACAACTCCGGGCACTTTAGGGAGTGTTTTTACTTGAATTTGCTTTCAAATACTAGGAATTCATGTTTATACAGCTCAAAATTAGTGTAGAAAGACTGTAAGTGAGGACTATACTGTTTATGTTTACAATTTAGGCTGAATTTCTCGAGCGTCTTTTTGGTGAATCAGTTAATATCCTGACGGTTCCAGTAATACTTGTAAGAAAACTGTCTCATTGCGGTATAAGTCTTAAAATACGCATTTAGAGTCACCAGAAATGATTTCAAACTTGTAATAAGCACTTGAAATAAAAGTAAGTAGGTTCTTACTACATACCCTGCCGTTTTCAATCACTGACATTACCCTTGGAAAGCAGGGAAATGACCAGAAAACTGAAAATATTTACAACTCCGGGCACTTTAGGGAGTGTTTTTACTTGAATTTGCTTTCAAATACTAGGAATTCAAGTTTATACAGCTCAAAATTAGTGTAGAAAGACTGTAAGTGAGGACTATACTGCTTATGTTTACAATTGAGGCCGAATTTCTCGAGCGTCTTATTGGTGAATCAGTTAATATCCTGACGGTTCCAGTAATACTTGTAAGAAAACTGTCTAATTGCGGTATAAGTCATAAAATACGCATTTAGAGTTTACAGATATGATTTAAAACTTGTAATAAGCACTTGAAATAAAAGTAAGTAGGTTCTTAATACATACCCTGCCGTTTTCAATCACTGACATTTCCCGTGGAAAGCAGGGAAATGACCAGAATACTGATAATATTTACAACTCCGGCCACTTTAGCGAGCGTTTTCACTTGAATTTGCTTTCAAATATTCGGAATTCATGTTTATACAGCTCAAAATTAGTGTAGAAAGACTGTAAGTGAGGACTATACTGTTTATGTTTACAATTTAGGCTGAATTTCTCGAGCGTCTTTTTGGTGAATCAGTTAATATCCTGACGGTTCCAGTAATACTTTTAAGAAAACTGTCTAATTGCGGTATAAGTCTTAAAATACGCATTTAGAGTTACCAGAAATGATTTCAAACTTGTAATAAGCACTTGAAATAAAAGTAAGTAGGTTCTTACTACATACCCTGCCGTTTTCAATCACTGACATTACCCGTGGAAAGCAGGGAAATGACCAGAAAACTGAAAATATTTACAACTCGGGGCACTTTAGGGAGTGTTTTTACTTGAATTTGCTTTCAAATACTAGGAATTCATGTTTATACAGCTCAAAATTAGTGTAGAAAGACTGTAAGTGAGGACTATACTGCTTATGTTTACAATTGAGGCCGAATTTCTCCAGCGTCTTATTGGTGAATCAGTTAATATCCTGACGGTTCCAGTACATACTTGTAAGAAAACTCTCTAATTGTGGTATAAGTCTTAAAATACGCATTTAGAGTTTCCAGAAATGATTTCAAACTTGTAATAAGCACTTGAAATAAAAGTAAGTAGGTTCTTACTACATACCCTGCCGTTTTCAATCACTGACATTACCCGTGGAAAGCAGGGAAATGACCAGAAAACTGATAATATTTACAACTCCGGCCACTTTAGCGAGCGTTTTCACTTGAATTTGCTTTCAAATATTAGGAATTCATGTTTATACAGCTCAAAATTAGTGTAGAAAGACTGTAAGTGAGGACTCTACTGCTTATGTTTACAATTGAGGTCGAATTTCTCGAGCGTCTTATTGGTGAATCAGTTAATATCCTGATGGTTCCAGTACATACTTGTAAGAAACGTTGTAATTGTGGTATAACTCTTAAAATATACATTTAGAGTTTCCAGAAATGATTTCAAACTTGTAATAAGCACTTGAAATAAAAGTAAGTAGGTTCTTACTACATACCCTGCCGTTTTCAATCACTGACATTACCCGTGGAAAGCAGGGTAATGATCAGAATACTGAAAATATTTACAACTCCGGGCACTTTAGGGAGTGTTTTTACATGAATGTGTTTTCAAATACTAGGAATTCATGTTTATACAGCTCAAAATTAGTGTAGAAAGACTGTAAGTGAGGACTATACTGCTTATGTTTACAATTGAGGCCGAATTTCTCAAGCGTCTTTTTGGTGAATCTGTTAATATCCTGAAGGTTCGAGTACATACTAGTAAGAAAACTCTCTAATTGTGGTATAAATCTTAAAATACGCATTTACAGTTTCCAGAAATGATTTAAAACTTGTAATTAGCTCTTGAAATAAAAGTAAGTAGGTTCTTACTACATACCCTGCCGTTTTCAATCACTGACATTACTCGTGGAAAGCAGGGAAATGACCAGAAAACTGAAAATATTTACAACTCCGGGCACTTTAGGGAGTGTTTTTACTTGAATTTGCTTTCAAATACAAGGAATTCATGTTTATACAGCTCAAAATTAGTGTAGAAAGACTGTAAGTGAGGACTATACTGCTTATGTTTACAATTGAGGCCGAATTTCTCCAGCGTCTTATTGGTGAATCAGGTAATATCCTGACGGTTCCAGTACATACTTGTAAGAAAACTCTCTAATTGTGGTATAAGTCTTAAAATACGCATTTAGAGTTTTCAGAAATGATTTCAAACTTATAATAAGCACTTGAAATAAAAGTAAGTAGGTTCTTACTACATACCCTGCCGTTTTCAATCACTGACATTACCCGTGGAAAGCAGCAAATGACCAGAAAACTGATAATATTTACAACTCCGGCCACTTTAGCGAGCGTTTTCACTTGAAATTGCTTTCAAATATTAGGAATTCATGTTTATACAGCTCAAAATTAGTGTAGAAAGACTGTAAGTGAGGACTATACTGCTTATGTTTACAATTGAGGCTGAATTTCACGAGCGTCTTTTTGGTGAATCAGTTAATATCCTGACGGTTCCAGTAATACTTGTAAGAAAACTGTCGAATTGCGGTATAAGTCTTAAAATACGCATTTAGAGTTTCCAGAAATGATTTCAAACTTGTAATAAGCACTTGAAATAAAAGTAAGTAGGTTCTTACTACATACCCTGCCGTGTTCAATCACTGACATTACCCGTGGAAAGCAGGGAAATGACCAGAAAACTGATAATATTTACAACTCTGGCCACTTTAGCGAGCGTTTTCACATGAATTTGCTTTCAAATATTAGGAATTCAAGTTTATACAGCTCAAAATTAGTGTAGAAAGACTGTAAGTGAGGACTATACTGCTTATGTTTACAATTGAGGCCGAATTTCTCAAGCGTCTTTTTGGTGAATCTGTTAATATCCTGACGGTTCCATTACATACTTGTAAGAAAACTCTCTAATTGTGGTATAACTCTTAAAATACGCATTTACAGTTTCCAGAAATGATTTAAAACTTGTAATAAGCACTTGAAATAAAAGTAAGTAGGTTCTTAATACATACCCTGCCGTGTTCAATCACTGACATTACCCGTGGAAAGCAGGGAAATGACCAGAAAACTGATAATATTTACAACTCTGGCCACTTTAGCGAGCGTTTTCACTTGAATTTGCTTTCAAATACTAGGAATTCAAGTTTATACAGCTCAAAATTAGTGTAGAAAGACTGTAAGTGAGGACTCTACTGCTTATGTTTACAATTGAGGCCGAATTTCTCGAGCGTCTTTTTGGTGAATCTGTTAATATCCTGACGGTTCCAGTACATACTTGTAAGAACACTCTCTAATTGTGGTATAAGTCTTAAAATACGCATTTAGAGTTTCCAGAAATGATTTCAAACTTGTAATAAGCACTTGAAATAAAAGTAAGTAGGTTCTTACTACATACCCTGCCGTTTTCAATCACTGACATTACCCGTGGAAAGCAGGGAAATGACCAGAAAACTGAAAATATTTACAACTCCGGGCACTTTAGGGAGTGTTTTTACTTGAATTTGCTTTCAAATACAAGGAATTCATGTTTATACAGCTCAAAATTAGTGTAGAAAGACTGTAAGTGAGGACTATACTGCTTATGTTTACAATTGAGGCCGAATTTCTCCAGCGTCTTATTGGTGAATCAGGTAATATCCTGACGGTTCCAGTACATACTTGTAAGAAAACTCTCTAATTGTGGTATAAGTCTTAAAATACGCATTTAGAGTTTCCAGAAATGATTTCAAACTTGTAATAAGCACTTGAAATAAAAGTAAGTAGGTTCTTACTACATACCCTGCCGTTTTCAATCACTGACATTACCCGTGGAAAGCAGCAAATGACCAGAAAACTGATAATATTTACAACTCCGGCCACTTTAGCGAGCGTTTTCACTTGAAATTGCTTTCAAATATTAGGAATTCATGTTTATACAGCTCAAAATTAGTGTAGAAAGACTGTAAGTGAGGACTATACTGCTTATGTTTACAATTGAGGCTGAATTTCACGAGCGTCTTTTTGGTGAATCAGTTAATATCCTGACGGTTCCAGTAATACTAGTAAGAAAACTGTCTAATTGCGGTATAAGTCTTAAAATACGCATTTAGAGTTTCCAGAAATGATTTCAAACTTGTAATAAGCACTTGAAATAAAAGTAAGTAGGTTCTTACTACATACCCTGCCGTGTTCAATCACTGACATTACCCATGGAAAGCTGGGAAATGACCTGAAAACTGATAATACTTTCAACTCCGGGCACTTTAGGGATTGTTTTCACTTTAATTTGCTTTCAAATACTAGGAATTCATGTTTCTATAGCTCAAAATTAGTGTAGAAAGACTGTAAGTGAGGACTATACTGCTCATGTTTATAATTGAGGCGGAATTTCTCGAGCGTCTTATTGGTGAATCAGGTAATATCCTGACGGTTCCAGTACATACTTGTAAGAAAACTCTCTAATTGTGGTATAACTCTTAAAATACGCATTTAGAGTTTCCAGAAATGATTTCAAACTTGTAATAAGCACTTGAAATAAAAGTAAGTAGGTTCTTACTACATACCCTGCCGTGTTCAATCACTGACATTACCCGTGGAAAGCAGGGAAATGACCAGAAAACTGATAATATTTACAACTCTGGCCACTTTAGCGAGCGTTTTCACTTGAATTTGCTTTCAAATATTAGGAATTCAAGTTTATACAGCTCAAAATTAGTGTAGAAAGACTGTAAGTGAGGACTCTACTGCTTATGTTTACAATTGAGGCCGAATTTCTCGAGCGTCTTTTTGGTGAATCTGTGAATATCCTGACGGTTCCAGAACATACTTGTAAGAACACTCTCTAATTGTGGTATAAGTCTTAAAATACGCATTTAGAGTTTCCAGAAATGATTTCAAACTTGTAATAAGCACTTGAAATAAAAGTAAGTAGGTTCTTACTACATACCCTGCCGTTTTCAATCACTGACATTACCCGTGGAAAGCAGGGAAATGACCAGAAAACTGAAAATATTTACAACTCCGGGCACTTTAGGGAGTGTTTTTACTTGAATTTGCTTTCAAATACTAGGAATTCATGTTTATACAGCTCAAAATTAGTGTAGAAAGACTGTAAGTGAGGACTATACTGCTTATGTTTAAAATTGAGGCCGATTTTCTTGAGCGTCTTATTGGTGAATCAGTTAATATCCTGACGGTTCCAGTACATACTTGTAAGAAAACTCTCTAATTGTGGTATAAGTCTTAAAATACGCATTTAGAGTTTCCAGAAATGATTTCAAACTTGTAATAAGCACTTGAAATAAAAGTAAGTAGGTTCTTACTACATACCCTGCCGTTTTCAATCACTGACATTACCCGTGGAAAGCAGGGAAATGACCAGAAAACTGATAATATTTACAACTCCGGCCACTTTAGCGAGCGTTTTCACTTGAATTTGCTTTCAAATATTAGGAATTCATGTTTATACAGCTCAAAATTAGTGTAGAAAGACTGTAAGTGAGGACTATACTGCTTATGTTTACAACTGAGGCTGAATTTCTCGAGCGTCTTTTTGGTGAATCAGTTAATATCCTGACGGTTCCAGTAATACTTGTAAGAAAACTGTCTAATTGCGGTATAAGTCTTAAAATACGCATTTAGAGTTTCCAGAAATGATTTAAAACTTGTAATAAGCACTTGAAATAAAAGTAAGTAGGTTCTTAATACATACCCTGCCGTGTTCAATCACTGACATTACCCGTGGAAAGCTGGGAAATGACCTGAAAACTGATAATACTTACAACTCCGGGCACTTTAGGGATTGTTTTCACTTGAATTTGATTTCAAATACTAGGAATTCATGTTTCTATAGCTCAAAATTAGTGTAGAAAGACTGTAAGTGAGGACTATACTGCTCATGTTTATAATTGAGGCGGAATTTCTCGAGCGTCTTATTGGTGAATCAGGTAATATCCTGACGGTTCCAGTACATACTTGTAAGAAAACTCTCTAATTGTGGTATAACTCTTAAAATACGCATTTACAGTTTCCAGAAATGATTTAAAACTTGTAATAAGAACTTGAAATAAAAGTAAGTAGGTTCTTAATACATACCCTACCGTGTTCAATCACTGACATTACCCGTGGAAAGCAGGGAAATGACCAGAAAACTGATAATATTTACAACTCCGGCCACTTTAGCGAGCGTTTACCTTGAATTTGCTTTCAAATATTAGGAATTCAAGTTTATACAGCTCAAAATTAGTGTAGAAAGACTGTAAGTGAGGACTATACTGCTTATGTTTACAATTAAGGCCGAATTTCTCAAGCGTCTTTTTGGTGAATCTGTTAATATCCTGACGGTTCCAGTACATACTTGTAAGAAAACTCTCTAATTGTGGTATAACTCTTAAAATACGCATTTACAGTTTCCAGAAATGATTTAAAACTTGTAATAAGCACTTGAAATAAAAGTTAGTAGGTTCTTAATACATACCCTGCCGTGTTCAATCACTGACATTACCCGTGGAAAGCTGGGAAATGACCTGAAAACTGATAATATTTACAACTCCGGGCACTTTAGGGAGTGTTTTCACTTGAATTTGCTTTCAAATACTAGGAATTCATGTTTCTACAGCTCAAAATTAGTGTAGAAAGACTGTAAGTGAGGACTATACTGCTTATGTTTACAATTGAGGCCGGATTTCTCAAGCGTCTTTTTGGTGAATCAGTTAATATCCTGATGGTTCCAGTACATACTTGTAAGAAAACTCTCTAATTGTGGTATAAGTCTTAAAATACGCATTTAGAGTTTCCAGAAATGATTTCAAACTTGTAATAAGCACTTGAAATAAAAGTAGGTAGGTTCTTACTACATACCCTGCCGTTTTCAATCACTGACATTACCCGTGGAAAGCAGGGAAATGACCAGAAAACTGATATTTACAACTCCGGCCACTTTAGCGAGCGTTTTCACTTGAATTTGCTTTCAAATATTAGGAATTCATGTTTATACAGCTCAAAATTAGTGTAGAAAGACTGTAAGTGAGGACTATACTGCTTATGTTTACAATTGAGGCCGAATTTCTTGAGCGTCTTATTGGTGAATCAGTTAATATCCTGACGGTTCCAGTAATACTTGTAAGAAAACTGTCTAATTGCGGTATAAGTCTTAAAATACGCATTTAGAGTTTCCAGAAATGATTTCAAACTTGTAATAAGCACTTGAAATAAAAGTAAGTAGGTTCTTACTACATACCCTGCCGTTTTCAATCACTGACATTACCCGTGGAAAGCAGGGAAATGACCAGAAAACTGATAATATTTACAACTCCGGCCACTTTAGCGAGCGTTTTCACTTGAATTTGCTTTCAAATATTAGGAATTCAAGTTTATACAGCTCAAAATTAGTGTAGAAAGACTGTAAGTGAGGACTATACTGCTTATGTTTACAATTGAGGCTGAATTTCTCGAGCGTCTTTTTGGTGAATCAGTTAATATCCTGACGGTTCCAGTAATACTTGTAAGAAAACTGTCTAATTGCGGTATAAGTCTTAAAATACGCATTTAGAGTTTCCAGAAATGATTTCAAACTTGTAATAAGCACTTGAAATAAAAGTAAGTAGGTTCTTACTACATACCCTGCCGTGTTCAATCACTGACATTACCCATGGAAAGCTGGGAAATGACCTGAAAACTGATAATACTTTCAACTCCGGGCACTTTAGGGATTGTTTTCACTTTAATTTGCTTTCAAATACTAGGAATTCATGTTTCTATAGCTCAAAATTAGTGTAGAAAGACTGTAAGTGAGGACTATACTGCTCATGTTTATAATTGAGGCGGAATTTCTCGAGCGTCTTATTGGTGAATCAGGTAATATCCTGACGGTTCCAGTACATACTTGTAAGAAAACTCTCTAATTGTGGTATAACTCTTAAAATACGCATTTAGAGTTTCCAGAAATGATTTCAAACTTGTAATAAGCACTTGAAATAAAAGTAAGTAGGTTCTTACTACATACCCTGCCGTGTTCAATCACTGACATTACCCGTGGAAAGCAGGGAAATGACCAGAAAACTGATAATATTTACAACTCTGGCCACTTTAGCGAGCGTTTTCACTTGAATTTGCTTTCAAATATTAGGAATTCAAGTTTATACAGCTCAAAATTAGTGTAGAAAGACTGTAAGTGAGGACTCTACTGCTTATGTTTACAATTGAGGCCGAATTTCTCGAGCGTCTTTTTGGTGAATCTGTGAATATCCTGACGGTTCCAGAACATACTTGTAAGAACACTCTCTAATTGTGGTATAAGTCTTAAAATACGCATTTAGAGTTTCCAGAAATGATTTCAAACTTGTAATAAGCACTTGAAATAAAAGTAAGTAGGTTCTTACTACATACCCTGCCGTTTTCAATCACTGACATTACCCGTGGAAAGCAGGGAAATGACCAGAAAACTGAAAATATTTACAACTCCGGGCACTTTAGGGAGTGTTTTTACTTGAATTTGCTTTCAAATACTAGGAATTCATGTTTATACAGCTCAAAATTAGTGTAGAAAGACTGTAAGTGAGGACTATACTGCTTATGTTTAAAATTGAGGCCGATTTTCTTGAGCGTCTTATTGGTGAATCAGTTAATATCCTGACGGTTCCAGTACATACTTGTAAGAAAACTCTCTAATTGTGGTATAAGTCTTAAAATACGCTTTTAGAGTTTCCAGAAATGATTTCAAACTTGTAATAAGCACTTGAAATAAAAGTAAGTAGGTTCTTACTACATACCCTGCCGTTTTCAATCACTGACATTACCCGTGGAAAGCAGGGAAATGACCAGAAAACTGATAATATTTACAACTCCGGCCACTTTAGCGAGCGTTTTCACTTGAATTTGCTTTCAAATATTAGGAATTCATGTTTATACAGCTCAAAATTAGTGTAGAAAGACTGTAAGTGAGGACTATACTGCTTATGTTTACAACTGAGGCTGAATTTCTCGAGCGTCTTTTTGGTGAATCAGTTAATATCCTGACGGTTCCAGTAATACTTGTAAGAAAACTGTCTAATTGCGGTATAAGTCTTAAAATACGCATTTAGAGTTTCCAGAAATGATTTAAAACTTGTAATAAGCACTTGAAATAAAAGTAAGTAGGTTCTTAATACATACCCTGCCGTGTTCAATCACTGACATTACCCGTGGAAAGCTGGGAAATGACCTGAAAACTGATAATACTTACAACTCCGGGCACTTTAGGGATTGTTTTCACTTGAATTTGATTTCAAATACTAGGAATTCATGTTTCTATAGCTCAAAATTAGTGTAGAAAGACTGTAAGTGAGGACTATACTGCTCATGTTTATAATTGAGGCGGAATTTCTCGAGCGTCTTATTGGTGAATCAGGTAATATCCTGACGGTTCCAGTACATACTTGTAAGAAAACTCTCTAATTGTGGTATAACTCTTAAAATACGCATTTACAGTTTCCAGAAATGATTTAAAACTTGTAATAAGCACTTGAAATAAAAGTAAGTAGGTTCTTACTACATACCCTGCCGTTTTCAATCACTGACATTACCCGTGGAAAGCAGGGAAATGACCAGAAAACTGATAATATTTACAACTCCGGCCACTTTAGCGAGCGTTTTCACTTGAATTTGCTTTCAAATATTAGGAATTCAAGTTTATACAGCTCAAAATTAGTGTAGAAAGACTGTAAGTGAGGACTATACTGCTTATGTTTACAACTGAGGCTGAATTTCTCGAGCGTCTTTTTGGTGAATCAGTTAATATCCTGACGGTTCCAGTAATACTTGTAAGAAAACTGTCTAATTGTGGTATAAGTCTTAAAATACGCATTTAGAGTTTCCAGAAATGATTTAAAACTTGTAATAAGCACTTGAAATAAAAGTAAGTAGGTTCTTACTACATACCCTGCCGTGTTCAATCACTGACATTACCCGTGGAAAGCTGGGAAATGACCTGAAAACTGATAATACTTACAACTCCGGGCACTTTAGGGATTGTTTTCACTTGAATTTGCTTTCAAATACAAGGAATTCATGTTTCTATAGCTCAAAATTAGTGTAGAAAGACTGTAAGTGAGGACTATACTGCTCATGTTTATAATTGAGGCGGAATTTCTCGAGCGTCTTATTGGTGAATCAGGTAATATCCTGACGGTTCCAGTACATACTTGTAAGAAAACTCTCTAATTGTGGTATAACTCTTAAAATACGCATTTAGAGTTTCCAGAAATGATTTAAAACTTGTAATAAGCACTTGAAATAAAAGTTAGTAGGTTCTTAATACATACCCTGCCGTGTTCAATCACTGACATTACCCGTGGAAAGCTGGGAAATGACCTGAAAACTGATAATATTTACAACTCCGGGCACTTTAGGGAGTGTTTTCACTTGAATTTGCTTTCAAATACTAGGAATTCATGTTTCTACAGCTCAAAATTAGTGTAGAAAGACTGTAAGTGAGGACTATACTGCTTATGTTTACAATTGAGGCCGGATTTCTCAAGCATCTTTTTGGTGAATCAGTTAATATCCTGATGGTTCCAGTACATACTTGTAAGAAAACTCTCTAATTGTGGTATAAGTCTTAAAATACGCATTTAGAGTTTCCAGAAATGATTTCAAACTTGTAATAAGCACTTGAAATAAAAGTAGGTAGGTTCTTACTACATACCCTGCCGTTTTCAATCACTGACATTACCCGTGGAAAGCAGGGAAATGACCAGAAAACTGATATTTACAACTCCGGCCACTTTAGCGAGCGTTTTCACTTGAATTTGCTTTCAAATATTAGGAATTCATGTTTATACAGCTCAAAATTAGTGTAGAAAGACTGTAAGTGAGGACTATACTGCTTATGTTTACAATTGAGGCCGAATTTCTTGAGCGTCTTATTGGTGAATCAGTTAATATCCTGACGGTTCCAGTAATACTTGTAAGAAAACTGTCTAATTGCGGTATAAGTCTTAAAATACGCATTTAGAGTTTCCAGAAATGATTTCAAACTTGTAATAAGCACTTGAAATAAAAGTAAGTAGGTTCTTACTACATACCCTGCCGTTTTCAATCACTGACATTACCCGTGGAAAGCAGGGAAATGACCAGAAAACTGATAATATTTACAACTCCGGCCACTTTACAGAGTGTTTTCACTTGAATTTGCTTTCAAATATTAGGAATTCAAGTTTATACAGCTCAAAATTAGTGTAGAAAGACTGTAAGTGAGGACTATACTGCTTATGTTTACAACTGAGGCTGAATTTCTCGAGCGTCTTTTTGGTGAATCAGTTAATATCCTGACGGTTCCAGTAATACTTGTAAGAAAACTGTCTAATTGTGGTATAAGTCTTAAAATACGCATTTAGAGTTTCCAGAAATGATTTAAAACTTGTAATAAGCACTTGAAATAAAAGTAAGTAGGTTCTTACTACATACCCTGCCGTGTTCAATCACTGACATTACCCGTGGAAAGCTGGGAAATGACCTGAAAACTGATAATACTTACAACTCCGGGCACTTTAGGGATTGTTTTCACTTGAATTTGCTTTCAAATACTAGGAATTCATGTTTCTATAGCTCAAAATTAGTGTAGAAAGACTGTAAGTGAGGCCTATACTGCTCATGTTTATAATTGAGGCGGAATTTCTCGAGCGTCTTATTGGTGAATCAGGTAATATCCTGACGGTTCCAGTACATACTTGTAAGAAAACTCTCTAATTGTGGTATAACTCTTAAAATACGCATTTAGAGTTTCCAGAAATGATTTAAAACTTGTAATAAGCACTTGAAATAAAAGTTAGTAGGTTCTTAATACATACCCTGCCGTGTTCAATCACTGACATTACCCGTGGAAAGCTGGGAAATGACCTGAAAACTGATAATATTTACAACTCCGGGCACTTTAGGGAGTGTTTTCACTTGAATTTGCTTTCAAATACTAGGAATTCATGTTTCTACAGCTCAAAATTAGTGTAGAAAGACTGTAAGTGAGGACTATACTGCTTATGTTTACAATTGAGGCCGGATTTCTCAAGCGTCTTTTTGGTGAATCAGTTAATATCCTGATGGTTCCAGTACATACTTGTAAGAAAACTCTCTAATTGTGGTATAAGTCTTAAAATACGCATTTAGAGTTTCCAGAAATGATTTCAAACTTGTAATAAGCACTTGAAATAAAAGTAGGTAGGTTCTTACTACATACCCTGCCGTTTTCAATCACTGACATTACCCGTGGAAAGCAGGGAAATGACCAGAAAACTGATATTTACAACTCCGGCCACTTTAGCGAGCGTTTTCACTTGAATTTGCTTTCAAATATTAGGAATTCATGTTTATACAGCTCAAAATTAGTGTAGAAAGACTGTAAGTGAGGACTATACTGCTTATGTTTACAATTGAGGCCGAATTTCTTGAGCGTCTTATTGGTGAATCAGTTAATATCCTGACGGTTCCAGTAATACTTGTAAGAAAACTGTCTAATTGCGGTATAAGTCTTAAAATACGCATTTAGAGTTTCCAGAAATGATTTCAAACTTGTAATAAGCACTTGAAATAAAAGTAAGTAGGTTCTTACTACATACCCTGCCGTTTTCAATCACTGACATTACCCGTGGAAAGCAGGGAAATGACCAGAAAACTGATAATATTTACAACTCCGGCCACTTTAGCGAGCGTTTTCACTTGAATTTGCTTTCAAATATTAGGAATTCAAGTTTATACAGCTCAAAATTAGTGTAGAAAGACTGTAAGTGAGGACTATACTGCTTATGATTACAACTGAGGCTGAATTTCTCGAGCGTCTTTTTGGTGAATCAGTTAATATCCTGACGGTTCCAGTAATACTTGTAAGAAAACTGTCTAATTGTGGTATAAGTCTTAAAATACGCATTTAGAGTTTCCAGAAATGATTTAAAACTTGTAATAAGCACTTGAAATAAAAGTAAGTAGGTTCTTACTACATACCCTGCCGTGTTCAATCACTGACATTACCCGTGGAAAGCTGGGAAATGACCTGAAAACTGATAATACTTACAACTCCGGGCACTTTAGGGATTGTTTTCACTTGAATTTGCTTTCAAATACTAGGAATTCATGTTTCTATAGCTCAAAATTAGTGTAGAAAGACTGTAAGTGAGGACTATACTGCTCATGTTTATAATTGAGGCGGAATTTCTCGAGCGTCTTATTGGTGAATCAGGTAATATCCTGACGGTTCCAGTACATACTTGTAAGAAAACTCTCTAATTGTGGTATAACTCTTAAAATACGCATTTAGAGTTTCCAGAAATGATTTCAAACTTGTAATAAGCACTTGAAATAAAAGTAAGTAGGTTCTTACTACATACCCTGCCGTGTTCAATCACTGACATTACCCGTGGAAAGCAGGGAAATGACCAGAAAACTGATAATATTTACAACTCTGGCCACTTTAGCGAGCGTTTTCACTTGAATTTGCTTTCAAATATTAGGAATTCAAGTTTATACAGCTCAAAATTAGTGTAGAAAGACTGTAAGTGAGGACTCTACTGCTTATGTTTACAATTGAGGCCGAATTTCTCGAGCGTCTTTTTGGTGAATCTGTGAATATCCTGACGGTTCCAGAACATACTTGTAAGAACACTCTCTAATTGTGGTATAAGTCTTAAAATACGCATTTAGAGTTTCCAGAAATGATTTCAAACTTGTAATAAGCACTTGAAATAAAAGTAAGTAGGTTCTTACTACATACCCTGCCGTTTTCAATCACTGACATTACCCGTGGAAAGCAGGGAAATGACCAGAAAACTGAAAATATTTACAACTCCGGGCACTTTAGGGAGTGTTTTTACTTGAATTTGCTTTCAAATACTAGGAATTCATGTTTATACAGCTCAAAATTAGTGTAGAAAGACTGTAAGTGAGGACTATACTGCTTATGTTTAAAATTGAGGCCGATTTTCTTGAGCGTCTTATTGGTGAATCAGTTAATATCCTGACGGTTCCAGTACATACTTGTAAGAAAACTCTCTAATTGTGGTATAAGTCTTAAAATACGCATTTAGAGTTTCCAGAAATGATTTCAAACTTGTAATAAGCACTTGAAATAAAAGTAAGTAGGTTCTTACTACATACCCTGCCGTTTTCAATCACTGACATTACCCGTGGAAAGCAGGGAAATGACCAGAAAACTGATAATATTTACAACTCCGGCCACTTTAGCGAGCGTTTTCACTTGAATTTGCTTTCAAATATTAGGAATTCATGTTTATACAGCTCAAAATTAGTGTAGAAAGACTGTAAGTGAGGACTATACTGCTTATGTTTACAACTGAGGCTGAATTTCTCGAGCGTCTTTTTGGTGAATCAGTTAATATCCTGACGGTTCCAGTAATACTTGTAAGAAAACTGTCTAATTGCGGTATAAGTCTTAAAATACGCATTTAGAGTTTCCAGAAATGATTTAAAACTTGTAATAAGCACTTGAAATAAAAGTAAGTAGGTTCTTAATACATACCCTGCCGTGTTCAATCACTGACATTACCCGTGGAAAGCTGGGAAATGACCTGAAAACTGATAATACTTACAACTCCGGGCACTTTAGGGATTGTTTTCACTTGAATTTGATTTCAAATACTAGGAATTCATGTTTCTATAGCTCAAAATTAGTGTAGAAAGACTGTAAGTGAGGACTATACTGCTCATGTTTATAATTGAGGCGGAATTTCTCGAGCGTCTTATTGGTGAATCAGGTAATATCCTGACGGTTCCAGTACATACTTGTAAGAAAACTCTCTAATTGTGGTATAACTCTTAAAATACGCATTTACAGTTTCCAGAAATGATTTAAAACTTGTAATAAGAACTTGAAATAAAAGTAAGTAGGTTCTTAATACATACCCTACCGTGTTCAATCACTGACATTACCCGTGGAAAGCAGGGAAATGACCAGAAAACTGATAATATTTACAACTCCGGCCACTTTAGCGAGCGTTTACCTTGAATTTGCTTTCAAATATTAGGAATTCAAGTTTATACAGCTCAAAATTAGTGTAGAAAGACTGTAAGTGAGGACTATACTGCTTATGTTTACAATTAAGGCCGAATTTCTCAAGCGTCTTTTTGGTGAATCTGTTAATATCCTGACGGTTCCAGTACATACTTGTAAGAAAACTCTCTAATTGTGGTATAACTCTTAAAATACGCATTTACAGTTTCCAGAAATGATTTAAAACTTGTAATAAGCACTTGAAATAAAAGTTAGTAGGTTCTTAATACATACCCTGCCGTGTTCAATCACTGACATTACCCGTGGAAAGCTGGGAAATGACCTGAAAACTGATAATACTTACAACTCCGGGCACTTTAGGGATTGTTTTCACTTGAATTTGCTTTCAAATACTAGGAATTCATGTTTCTATAGCTCAAAATTAGTGTAGAAAGACTGTAAGTGAGGACTATACTGCTCATGTTTATAATTGAGGCGGAATTTCTCGAGCGTCTTATTGGTGAATCAGGTAATATCCTGACGGTTCCAGTACATACTTGTAAGAAAACTCTCTAATTGTGGTATAACTCTTAAAATACGCATTTAGAGTTTCCAGAAATGATTTCAAACTTGTAATAAGCACTTGAAATAAAAGTAAGTAGGTTCTTACTACATACCCTGCCGTGTTCAATCACTGACATTACCCGTGGAAAGCAGGGAAATGACCAGAAAACTGATAATATTTACAACTCTGGCCACTTTAGCGAGCGTTTTCACTTGAATTTGCTTTCAAATATTAGGAATTCAAGTTTATACAGCTCAAAATTAGTGTAGAAAGACTGTAAGTGAGGACTCTACTGCTTATGTTTACAATTGAGGCCGAATTTCTCGAGCGTCTTTTTGGTGAATCTGTGAATATCCTGACGGTTCCAGAACATACTTGTAAGAACACTCTCTAATTGTGGTATAAGTCTTAAAATACGCATTTAGAGTTTCCAGAAATGATTTCAAACTTGTAATAAGCACTTGAAATAAAAGTAAGTAGGTTCTTACTACATACCCTGCCGTTTTCAATCACTGACATTACCCGTGGAAAGCAGGGAAATGACCAGAAAACTGAAAATATTTACAACTCCGGGCACTTTAGGGAGTGTTTTTACTTGAATTTGCTTTCAAATACTAGGAATTCATGTTTATACAGCTCAAAATTAGTGTAGAAAGACTGTAAGTGAGGACTATACTGCTTATGTTTAAAATTGAGGCCGATTTTCTTGAGCGTCTTATTGGTGAATCAGTTAATATCCTGACGGTTCCAGTACATACTTGTAAGAAAACTCTCTAATTGTGGTATAAGTCTTAAAATACGCATTTAGAGTTTCCAGAAATGATTTCAAACTTGTAATAAGCACTTGAAATAAAAGTAAGTAGGTTCTTACTACATACCCTGCCGTTTTCAATCACTGACATTACCCGTGGAAAGCAGGGAAATGACCAGAAAACTGATAATATTTACAACTCCGGCCACTTTAGCGAGCGTTTTCACTTGAATTTGCTTTCAAATATTAGGAATTCATGTTTATACAGCTCAAAATTAGTGTAGAAAGACTGTAAGTGAGGACTATACTGCTTATGTTTACAACTGAGGCTGAATTTCTCGAGCGTCTTTTTGGTGAATCAGTTAATATCCTGACGGTTCCAGTAATACTTGTAAGAAAACTGTCTAATTGCGGTATAAGTCTTAAAATACGCATTTAGAGTTTCCAGAAATGATTTAAAACTTGTAATAAGCACTTGAAATAAAAGTAAGTAGGTTCTTAATACATACCCTGCCGTGTTCAATCACTGACATTACCCGTGGAAAGCTGGGAAATGACCTGAAAACTGATAATACTTACAACTCCGGGCACTTTAGGGATTGTTTTCACTTGAATTTGATTTCAAATACTAGGAATTCATGTTTCTATAGCTCAAAATTAGTGTAGAAAGACTGTAAGTGAGGACTATACTGCTCATGTTTATAATTGAGGCGGAATTTCTCGAGCGTCTTATTGGTGAATCAGGTAATATCCTGACGGTTCCAGTACATACTTGTAAGAAAACTCTCTAATTGTGGTATAACTCTTAAAATACGCATTTACAGTTTCCAGAAATGATTTAAAACTTGTAATAAGAACTTGAAATAAAAGTAAGTAGGTTCTTAATACATACCCTACCGTGTTCAATCACTGACATTACCCGTGGAAAGCAGGGAAATGACCAGAAAACTGATAATATTTACAACTCCGGCCACTTTAGCGAGCGTTTACCTTGAATTTGCTTTCAAATATTAGGAATTCAAGTTTATACAGCTCAAAATTAGTGTAGAAAGACTGTAAGTGAGGACTATACTGCTTATGTTTACAATTAAGGCCGAATTTCTCAAGCGTCTTTTTGGTGAATCTGTTAATATCCTGACGGTTCCAGTACATACTTGTAAGAAAACTCTCTAATTGTGGTATAACTCTTAAAATACGCATTTACAGTTTCCAGAAATGATTTAAAACTTGTAATAAGCACTTGAAATAAAAGTTAGTAGGTTCTTAATACATACCCTGCCGTGTTCAATCACTGACATTACCCGTGGAAAGCTGGGAAATGACCTGAAAACTGATAATATTTACAACTCCGGGCACTTTAGGGAGTGTTTTCACTTGAATTTGCTTTCAAATACTAGGAATTCATGTTTCTACAGCTCAAAATTAGTGTAGAAAGACTGTAAGTGAGGACTATACTGCTTATGTTTACAATTGAGGCCGGATTTCTCAAGCGTCATTTTGGTGAATCAGTTAATATCCTGATGGTTCCAGTACATACTTGTAAGAAAACTCTCTAATTGTGGTATAAGTCTTAAAATACGCATTTAGAGTTTCCAGAAATGATTTCAAACTTGTAATAAGCACTTGAAATAAAAGTAGGTAGGTTCTTACTACATACCCTGCCGTTTTCAATCACTGACATTACCCGTGGAAAGCAGGGAAATGACCAGAAAACTGATATTTACAACTCCGGCCACTTTAGCGAGCGTTTTCACTTGAATTTGCTTTCAAATATTAGGAATTCATGTTTATACAGCTCAAAATTAGTGTAGAAAGACTGTAAGTGAGGACTCTACTGCTTATGTTTACAATTGAGGCCGAATTTCTTGAGCGTCTTATTGGTGAATCAGTTAATATCCTGACGGTTCCAGTAATACTTGTAAGAAAACTGTCTAATTGCGGTATAAGTCTTAAAATACGCATTTAGAGTTTCCAGAAATGATTTCAAACTTGTAATAAGCACTTGAAATAAAAGTAAGTAGGTTCTTACTACATACCCTGCCGTTTTCAATCACTGACATTACCCGTGGAAAGCAGGGAAATGACCAGAAAACTGATAATATTTACAACTCCGGCCACTTTAGCGAGCGTTTTCACTTGAATTTGCTTTCAAATATTAGGAATTCAAGTTTATACAGCTCAAAATTAGTGTAGAAAGACTGTAAGTGAGGACTATACTGCTTATGTTTACAACTGAGGCTGAATTTCTCGAGCGTCTTTTTAGTGAATCAGTTAATATCCTGACCTTTCCAGTAATACTTGTAAGAAAACTGTCTAATTGTGGTATAAGTCTTAAAATACGCATTTAGAGTTTCCAGAAATGATTTAAAACTTGTAATAAGCACTTGAAATAAAAGTAAGTAGGTTCTTACTACATACCCTGCCGTGTTCAATCACTGACATTACCCGTGGAAAGCTGGGAAATGACCTGAAAACTGATAATACTTACAACTCCGGGCACTTTAGGGATTGTTTTCACTTGAATTTGCTTTCAAATACTAGGAATTCATGTTTCTATAGCTCAAAATTAGTGTAGAAAGACTGTAAGTGAGGACTATACTGCTCATGTTTATAATTGAGGCGGAATTTCTCGAGCGTCTTATTGGTGAATCAGGTAATATCCTGACGGTTCCAGTACATACTTGTAAGAAAACTCTCTAATTGTGGTATAACTCTTAAAATACGCATTTAGAGTTTCCAGAAATGATTTCAAACTTGTAATAAGCACTTGAAATAAAAGTAAGTAGGTTCTTACTACATACCCTGCCGTGTTCAATCACTGACATTACCCGTGGAAAGCAGGGAAATGACCAGAAAACTGATAATATTTACAACTCTGGCCACTTTAGCGAGCGTTTTCACTTGAATTTGCTTTCAAATATTAGGAATTCAAGTTTATACAGCTCAAAATTAGTGTAGAAAGACTGTAAGTGAGGACTCTACTGCTTATGTTTACAATTGAGGCCGAATTTCTCGAGCGTCTTTTTGGTGAATCTGTGAATATCCTGACGGTTCCAGAACATACTTGTAAGAACACTCTCTAATTGTGGTATAAGTCTTAAAATACGCATTTAGAGTTTCCAGAAATGATTTCAAACTTGTAATAAGCACTTGAAATAAAAGTAAGTAGGTTCTTACTACATACCCTGCCGTTTTCAATCACTGACATTACCCGTGGAAAGCAGGGAAATGACCAGAAAACTGAAAATATTTACAACTCCGGGCACTTTAGGGAGTGTTTTTACTTGAATTTGCTTTCAAATACTAGGAATTCATGTTTATACAGCTCAAAATTAGTGTAGAAAGACTGTAAGTGAGGACTATACTGCTTATGTTTAAAATTGAGGCCGATTTTCTTGAGCGTCTTATTGGTGAATCAGTTAATATCCTGACGGTTCCAGTACATACTTGTAAGAAAACTCTCTAATTGTGGTATAAGTCTTAAAATACGCATTTAGAGTTTCCAGAAATGATTTCAAACTTGTAATAAGCACTTGAAATAAAAGTAAGTAGGTTCTTACTACATACCCTGCCGTTTTCAATCACTGACATTACCCGTGGAAAGCAGGGAAATGACCAGAAAACTGATAATATTTACAACTCCGGCCACTTTAGCGAGCGTTTTCACTTGAATTTGCTTTCAAATATTAGGAATTCATGTTTATACAGCTCAAAATTAGTGTAGAAAGACTGTAAGTGAGGACTATACTGCTTATGTTTACAACTGAGGCTGAATTTCTCGAGCGTCTTTTTGGTGAATCAGTTAATATCCTGACGGTTCCAGTAATACTTGTAAGAAAACTGTCTAATTGCGGTATAAGTCTTAAAATACGCATTTAGAGTTTCCAGAAATGATTTAAAACTTGTAATAAGCACTTGAAATAAAAGTAAGTAGGTTCTTAATACATACCCTGCCGTGTTCAATCACTGACATTACCCGTGGAAAGCTGGGAAATGACCTGAAAACTGATAATACTTACAACTCCGGGCACTTTAGGGATTGTTTTCACTTGAATTTGATTTCAAATACTAGGAATTCATGTTTCTATAGCTCAAAATTAGTGTAGAAAGACTGTAAGTGAGGACTATACTGCTCATGTTTATAATTGAGGCGGAATTTCTCGAGCGTCTTATTGGTGAATCAGGTAATATCCTGACGGTTCCAGTACATACTTGTAAGAAAACTCTCTAATTGTGGTATAACTCTTAAAATACGCATTTACAGTTTCCAGAAATGATTTAAAACTTGTAATAAGAACTTGAAATAAAAGTAAGTAGGTTCTTAATACATACCCTACCGTGTTCAATCACTGACATTACCCGTGGAAAGCAGGGAAATGACCAGAAAACTGATAATATTTACAACTCCGGCCACTTTAGCGAGCGTTTACCTTGAATTTGCTTTCAAATATTAGGAATTCAAGTTTATACAGCTCAAAATTAGTGTAGAAAGACTGTAAGTGAGGACTATACTGCTTATGTTTACAATTAAGGCCGAATTTCTCAAGCGTCTTTTTGGTGAATCTGTTAATATCCTGACGGTTCCAGTACATACTTGTAAGAAAACTCTCTAATTGTGGTATAACTCTTAAAATACGCATTTACAGTTTCCAGAAATGATTTAAAACTTGTAATAAGCACTTGAAATAAAAGTTAGTAGGTTCTTAATACATACCCTGCCGTGTTCAATCACTGACATTACCCGTGGAAAGCTGGGAAATGACCTGAAAACTGATAATATTTACAACTCCGGGCACTTTAGGGAGTGTTTTCACTTGAATTTGCTTTCAAATACTAGGAATTCATGTTTCTACAGCTCAAAATTAGTGTAGAAAGACTGTAAGTGAGGACTATACTGCTTATGTTTACAATTGAGGCCGGATTTCTCAAGCGTCTTTTTGGTGAATCAGTTAATATCCTGATGGTTCCAGTACATACTTGTAAGAAAACTCTCTAATTGTGGTATAAGTCTTAAAATACGCATTTAGAGTTTCCAGAAATGATTTCAAACTTGTAATAAGCACTTGAAATAAAAGTAGGTAGGTTCTTACTACATACCCTGCCGTTTTCAATCACTGACATTACCCGTGGAAAGCAGGGAAATGACCAGAAAACTGATATTTACAACTCCGGCCACTTTAGCGAGCGTTTTCACTTGAATTTGCTTTCAAATATTAGGAATTCATGTTTATACAGCTCAAAATTAGTGTAGAAAGACTGTAAGTGAGGACTATACTGCTTATGTTTACAATTGAGGCCGAATTTCTTGAGCGTCTTATTGGTGAATCAGTTAATATCCTGACGGTTCCAGTAATACTTGTAAGAAAACTGTCTAATTGCGGTATAAGTCTTAAAATACGCATTTAGAGTTTCCAGAAATGATTTCAAACTTGTAATAAGCACTTGAAATAAAAGTAAGTAGGTTCTTACTACATACCCTGCCGTTTTCAATCACTGACATTACCCGTGGAAAGCAGGGAAATGACCAGAAAACTGATAATATTTACAACTCCGGCCACTTTAGCGAGCGTTTTCACTTGAATTTGCTTTCAAATATTAGGAATTCAAGTTTATACAGCTCAAAATTAGTGTAGAAAGACTGTAAGTGAGGACTATACTGCTTATGTTTACAACTGAGGCTGAATTTCTCGAGCGTCTTTTTGGTGAATCAGTTAATATCCTCACGGTTCCAGTAATACTTGTAAGAAAACTGTCTAATTGTGGTATAAGTCTTAAAATACGCATTTAGAGTTTCCAGAAATGATTTAAAACTTGTAATAAGCACTTGAAATAAAAGTAAGTAGGTTCTTACTACATACCCTGCCGTGTTCAATCACTGACATTACCCGTGGAAAGCTGGGAAATGACCTGAAAACTGATAATACTTACAACTCCGGGCACTTTAGGGATTGTTTTCACTTGAATTTGCTTTCAAATACTAGGAATTCATGTTTCTATAGCTCAAAATTAGTGTAGAAAGACTGTAAGTGAGGACTATACTGCTCATGTTTATAATTGAGGCGGAATTTCTCGAGCGTCTTATTGGTGAATCAGGTAATATCCTGACGGTTCCAGTACATACTTGTAAGAAAACTCTCTAATTGTGGTATAACTCTTAAAATACGCATTTAGAGTTTCCAGAAATGATTTCAAACTTGTAATAAGCACTTGAAATAAAAGTAAGTAGGTTCTTACTACATACCCTGCCGTGTTCAATCACTGACATTACCCGTGGAAAGCAGGGAAATGACCAGAAAACTGATAATATTTACAACTCTGGCCACTTTAGCGAGCGTTTTCACTTGAATTTGCTTTCAAATATTAGGAATTCAAGTTTATACAGCTCAAAATTAGTGTAGAAAGACTGTAAGTGAGGACTCTACTGCTTATGTTTACAATTGAGGCCGAATTTCTCGAGCGTCTTTTTGGTGAATCTGTGAATATCCTGACGGTTCCAGAACATACTTGTAAGAACACTCTCTAATTGTGGTATAAGTCTTAAAATACGCATTTAGAGTTTCCAGAAATGATTTCAAACTTGTAATAAGCACTTGAAATAAAAGTAAGTAGGTTCTTACTACATACCCTGCCGTTTTCAATCACTGACATTACCCGTGGAAAGCAGGGAAATGACCAGAAAACTGAAAATATTTACAACTCCGGGCACTTTAGGGAGTGTTTTTACTTGAATTTGCTTTCAAATACTAGGAATTCATGTTTATACAGCTCAAAATTAGTGTAGAAAGACTGTAAGTGAGGACTATACTGCTTATGTTTAAAATTGAGGCCGATTTTCTTGAGCGTCTTATTGGTGAATCAGTTAATATCCTGACGGTTCCAGTACATACTTGTAAGAAAACTCTCTAATTGTGGTATAAGTCTTAAAATACGCATTTAGAGTTTCCAGAAATGATTTCAAACTTGTAATAAGCACTTGAAATAAAAGTAAGTAGGTTCTTACTACATACCCTGCCGTTTTCAATCACTGACATTACCCGTGGAAAGCAGGGAAATGACCAGAAAACTGATAATATTTACAACTCCGGCCACTTTAGCGAGCGTTTTCACTTGAATTTGCTTTCAAATATTAGGAATTCATGTTTATACAGCTCAAAATTAGTGTAGAAAGACTGTAAGTGAGGACTATACTGCTTATGTTTACAACTGAGGCTGAATTTCTCGAGCGTCTTTTTGGTGAATCAGTTAATATCCTGACGGTTCCAGTAATACTTGTAAGAAAACTGTCTAATTGCGGTATAAGTCTTAAAATACGCATTTAGAGTTTCCAGAAATGATTTAAAACTTGTAATAAGCACTTGAAATAAAAGTAAGTAGGTTCTTAATACATACCCTGCCGTGTTCAATCACTGACATTACCCGTGGAAAGCTGGGAAATGACCTGAAAACTGATAATACTTACAACTCCGGGCACTTTAGGGATTGTTTTCACTTGAATTTGATTTCAAATACTAGGAATTCATGTTTCTATAGCTCAAAATTAGTGTAGAAAGACTGTAAGTGAGGACTATACTGCTCATGTTTATAATTGAGGCGGAATTTCTCGAGCGTCTTATTGGTGAATCAGGTAATATCCTGACGGTTCCAGTACATACTTGTAAGAAAACTCTCTAATTGTGGTATAACTCTTAAAATACGCATTTACAGTTTCCAGAAATGATTTAAAACTTGTAATAAGAACTTGAAATAAAAGTAAGTAGGTTCTTAATACATACCCTACCGTGTTCAATCACTGACATTACCCGTGGAAAGCAGGGAAATGACCAGAAAACTGATAATATTTACAACTCCGGCCACTTTAGCGAGCGTTTACCTTGAATTTGCTTTCAAATATTAGGAATTCAAGTTTATACAGCTCAAAATTAGTGTAGAAAGACTGTAAGTGAGGACTATACTGCTTATGTTTACAATTAAGGCCGAATTTCTCAAGCGTCTTTTTGGTGAATCTGTTAATATCCTGACGGTTCCAGTACATACTTGTAAGAAAACTCTCTAATTGTGGTATAACTCTTAAAATACGCATTTACAGTTTCCAGAAATGATTTAAAACTTGTAATAAGCACTTGAAATAAAAGTTAGTAGGTTCTTAATACATACCCTGCCGTGTTCAATCACTGACATTACCCGTGGAAAGCTGGGAAATGACCTGAAAACTGATAATATTTACAACTCCGGGCACTTTAGGGAGTGTTTTCACTTGAATTTGCTTTCAAATACTAGGAATTCATGTTTCTACAGCTCAAAATTAGTGTAGAAAGACTGTAAGTGAGGACTATACTGCTTATGTTTACAATTGAGGCCGGATTTCTCAAGCGTCTTTTTGGTGAATCAGTTAATATCCTGATGGTTCCAGTACATACTTGTAAGAAAACTCTCTAATTGTGGTATAAGTCTTAAAATACGCATTTAGAGTTTCCAGAAATGATTTCAAACTTGTAATAAGCACTTGAAATAAAAGTAGGTAGGTTCTTACTACATACCCTGCCGTTTTCAATCACTGACATTACCCGTGGAAAGCAGGGAAATGACCAGAAAACTGATATTTACAACTCCGGCCACTTTAGCGAGCGTTTTCACTTGAATTTGCTTTCAAATATTAGGAATTCATGTTTATACAGCTCAAAATTAGTGTAGAAAGACTGTAAGTGAGGACTATACTGCTTATGTTTACAATTGAGGCCGAATTTCTTGAGCGTCTTATTGGTGAATCAGTTAATATCCTGACGGTTCCAGTAATACTTGTAAGAAAACTGTCTAATTGCGGTATAAGTCTTAAAATACGCATTTAGAGTTTCCAGAAATGATTTCAAACTTGTAATAAGCACTTGAAATAAAAGTAAGTAGGTTCTTACTACATACCCTGCCGTTTTCAATCACTGACATTACCCGTGGAAAGCAGGGAAATGACCAGAAAACTGATAATATTTACAACTCCGGCCACTTTAGCGAGCGTTTTCACTTGAATTTGCTTTCAAATATTAGGAATTCAAGTTTATACAGCTCAAAATTAGTGTAGAAAGACTGTAAGTGAGGACTATACTGCTTATGTTTACAACTGAGGCTGAATTTCTCGAGCGTCTTTTTGGTGAATCAGTTAATATCCTCACGGTTCCAGTAATACTTGTAAGAAAACTGTCTAATTGTGGTATAAGTCTTAAAATACGCATTTAGAGTTTCCAGAAATGATTTAAAACTTGTAATAAGCACTTGAAATAAAAGTAAGTAGGTTCTTACTACATACCCTGCCGTGTTCAATCACTGACATTACCCGTGGAAAGCTGGGAAATGACCTGAAAACTGATAATACTTACAACTCCGGGCACTTTAGGGATTGTTTTCACTTGAATTTGCTTTCAAATACTAGGAATTCATGTTTCTATAGCTCAAAATTAGTGTAGAAAGACTGTAAGTGAGGACTATACTGCTCATGTTTATAATTGAGGCGGAATTTCTCGAGCGTCTTATTGGTGAATCAGGTAATATCCTGACGGTTCCAGTACATACTTGTAAGAAAACTCTCTAATTGTGGTATAACTCTTAAAATACGCATTTAGAGTTTCCAGAAATGATTTAAAACTTGTAATAAGCACTTGAAATAAAAGTTAGTAGGTTCTTAATACATACCCTGCCGTGTTCAATCACTGACATTACCCGTGGAAAGCTGGGAAATGACCTGAAAACTGATAATATTTACAACTCCGGGCACTTTAGGGAGTGTTTTCACTTGAATTTGCTTTCAAATACTAGGAATTCATGTTTCTACAGCTCAAAATTAGTGTAGAAAGACTGTAAGTGAGGACTATACTGCTTATGTTTACAATTGAGGCCGGATTTCTCAAGCGTCTTTTTGGTGAATCAGTTAATATCCTGATGGTTCCAGTACATACTTGTAAGAAAACTCTCTAATTGTGGTATAAGTCTTAAAATACGCATTTAGAGTTTCCAGAAATGATTTCAAACTTGTAATAAGCACTTGAAATAAAAGTAGGTAGGTTCTTACTACATACCCTGCCGTTTTCAATCACTGACATTACCCGTGGAAAGCAGGGAAATGACCAGAAAACTGATATTTACAACTCCGGCCACTTTAGCGAGCGTTTTCACTTGAATTTGCTTTCAAATATTAGGAATTCATGTTTATACAGCTCAAAATTAGTGTAGAAAGACTGTAAGTGAGGACTATACTGCTTATGTTTACAATTGAGGCCGAATTTCTTGAGCGTCTTATTGGTGAATCAGTTAATATCCTGACGGTTCCAGTAATACTTGTAAGAAAACTGTCTAATTGCGGTATAAGTCTTAAAATACGCATTTAGAGTTTCCAGAAATGATTTCAAACTTGTAATAAGCACTTGAAATAAAAGTAAGTAGGTTCTTACTACATACCCTGCCGTTTTCAATCACTGACATTACCCGTGGAAAGCAGGGAAATGACCAGAAAACTGATAATATTTACAACTCCGGCCACTTTAGCGAGCGTTTTCACTTGAATTTGCTTTCAAATATTAGGAATTCAAGTTTATACAGCTCAAAATTAGTGTAGAAAGACTGTAAGTGAGGACTATACTGCTTATGTTTACAACTGAGGCTGAATTTCTCGAGCGTCTTTTTGGTGAATCAGTTAATATCCTGACGGTTCCAGTAATACTTGTAAGAAAACTGTCTAATTGTGGTATAAGTCTTAAAATACGCATTTAGAGTTTCCAGAAATGATTTAAAACTTGTAATAAGCACTTGAAATAAAAGTAAGTAGGTTCTTACTACATACCCTGCCGTGTTCAATCACTGACATTACCCGTGGAAAGCTGGGAAATGACCTGAAAACTGATAATACTTACAACTCCGGGCACTTTAGGGATTGTTTTCACTTGAATTTGCTTTCAAATACTAGGAATTCATGTTTCTATAGCTCAAAATTAGTGTAGAAAGACTGTAAGTGAGGACTATACTGCTCATGTTTATAATTGAGGCGGAATTTCTCGAGCGTCTTATTGGTGAATCAGGTAATATCCTGACGGTTCCAGTACATACCTGTAAGAAAACTCTCTAATTGTGGTATAACTCTTAAAATACGCATTTAGAGTTTCCAGAAATGATTTCAAACTTGTAATAAGCACTTGAAATAAAAGTAAGTAGGTTCTTACTACATACCCTGCCGTGTTCAATCACTGACATTACCCGTGGAAAGCAGGGAAATGACCAGAAAACTGATAATATTTACAACTCTGGCCACTTTAGCGAGCGTTTTCACTTGAATTTGCTTTCAAATATTAGGAATTCAAGTTTATACAGCTCAAAATTAGTGTAGAAAGACTGTAAGTGAGGACTCTACTGCTTATGTTTACAATTGAGGCCGAATTTCTCGAGCGTCTTTTTGGTGAATCTGTTAATATCCTGACGGTTCCAGTACATACTTGTAAGAAAACTCTCTAATTGTGGTATAACTCTTAAAATACGCATTTACAGTTTCCAGAAATGATTTAAAACTTGTAATAAGCACTTGAAATAAAAGTAAGTAGGTTCTTACTACATACCGTGCCGTGTTCAATCACTGACATTACCCGTGGAAAGCTGGGAAATGACCTGAAAACTGATAATATTTACAACTCCGGGCACTTTAGGGAGTGTTTTCACTTGAATTTGCTTTCAAATACTAGGAATTCATGTTTCTACAGCTCAAAATTAGTGTAGAAAGACTGTAAGTGAGGACTATACTGCTTATGTTTACAATTGAGGCCGGATTTCTCAAGCGTCTTTTTGGTGAATCAGTTAATATCCTGATGGTTCCAGTACATACTTGTAAGAAAACTCTCTAATTGTGGTATAAGTCTTATAATACGCATTTAGAGTTTCCAGAAATGATTTCAAACTTGTAATAAGCACTTGAAATAAAAGTAGGTAGGTTCTTACTACATACCCTGCCGTTTTCAATCACTGACATTACCCGTGGAAAGCAGGGAAATGACCAGAAAACTGATATTTACAACTCCGGCCACTTTAGCGAGCGTTTTCACTTGAATTTGCTTTCAAATATTAGGAATTCATGTTTATACAGCTCAAAATTAGTGTAGAAAGACTGTAAGTGAGGACTATACTGCTTATGTTTACAATTGAGGCTGAATTTCTCGAGCGTCTTTTTGGTGAATCAGTTAATATCCTGACGGTTCCAGTAATACTTGTAAGAAAACTGTCTAATTGCGGTATAAGTCTTAAAATACGCATTTAGAGTTTCCAGAAATGATTTCAAACTTGTAATAAGCACTTGAAATAAAAGTAAGTAGGTTCTTACTACATACCCTGCCGTAGTCAATTACTGACATTACCCGTGGAAAGCAGGGAAATGACCAAAAACTGATAATATTTACAACTCCGGCAACTTTAGCGAGCGTTTTCACATGAATTTGCTTTCAAATATTAGGAATTCAAGTTTATACAGCTCAAAATTAGTGTAGAAAGACTGTAAGTGAGGACTATACTGCTTATGTTTACAATTGAGGCCGAATTTCTCAAGCGTCTTTTTGGTGAATCTGTTAATATCCTGACGGTTCCATTACATACTTGTAAGAAAACTCTCTAATTGTGGTATAACTCTTAAAATACGCATTTACAGTTTCCAGAAATGATTTAAAACTTGTAATAAGCACTTGAAATAAAAGTAAGTAGGTTCTTAATACATACCCTGCCGTGTTCAATCACTGACATTACCCGTGGAAAGCAGGGAAATGACCAGAAAACTGATAATATTTACAACTCTGGCCACTTTAGCGAGCGTTTTCACTTGAATTTGCTTTCAAATATTAGGAATTCAAGTTTATACAGCTCAAAATTAGTGTAGAAAGACTGTAAGTGAGGACTATACTGCTCATGTTTATAATTGAGGCGGAATTTCTCGAGCGTCTTATTGGTGAATCAGGTAATATCCTGACGGTTCCAGTACATACTTGTAAGAAAACTCTCTAATTGTGGTATAACTCTTAAAATACGCATTTAGAGTTTCCAGAAATGATTTCAAACTTGTAATAAGCACTTGAAATAAAAGTAAGTAGGTTCTTACTACATACCCTGCCGTGTTCAATCACTGACATTACCCGTGGAAAGCAGGGAAATGACCAGAAAACTGATAATATTTACAACTCTGGCCACTTTAGCGAGCGTTTTCACTTGAATTTGCTTTCAAATATTAGGAATTCAAGTTTATACAGCTCAAAATTAGTGTAGAAAGACTGTAAGTGAGGACTCTACTGCTTATGTTTACAATTGAGGCCGAATTTCTCGAGCGTCTTTTTGGTGAATCTGTTAATATCCTGACGGTTCCAGTACATACTTGTAAGAAAACTCTCTAATTGTGGTATAACTCTTAAAATACGCATTTACAGTTTCCAGAAATGATTTAAAACTTGTAATAAGCACTTGAAATAAAAGTAAGTAGGTTCTTAATACATACCCTGCCGTGTTCAATCACTGACATTACCCGTGGAAAGCTGGGAAATGACCTGAAAACTGATAATATTTACAACTCCGGGCACTTTAGGGAGTGTTTTCACTTGAATTTGCTTTCAAATACTAGGAATTCATGTTTCTACAGCTCAAAATTAGTGTAGAAAGACTGTAAGTGAGGACTATACTGCTTATGTTTACAATTGAGGCCGGATTTCTCAAGCGTCTTTTTGGTGAATCAGTTAATATCCTGATGGTTCCAGTACATACTTGTAAGAAAACTCTCTAATTGTGGTATAAGTCTTATAATACGCATTTAGAGTTTCCAGAAATGATTTCAAACTTGTAATAAGCACTTGAAATAAAAGTAGGTAGGTTCTTACTACATACCCTGCCGTTTTCAATCACTGACATTACCCGTGGAAAGCAGGGAAATGACCAGAAAACTGATAATATTTACAACTCTGGCCACTTTAGCGAGCGTTTTCACTTGAATTTGCTTTCAAATATTAGGAATTCAAGTTTATACATCTCAAAATTAGTGTAGAAAGACTGTAAGTGAGGACTCTACTGCTTATGTTTACAATTGAGGCCGAATTTCTCGAGCGTCTTTTTGGTGAATCTGTTAATATCCTGACGGTTCCAGTAATACTTGTAAGAAAACTGTCTAATTGCGGTATAAGTCTTAAATACGCATTTAGAGTTTCCAGAAATGATTTCAAACTTGTAATAAGCACTTGAAATAAAAGTAAGTAGGTTCTTACTACATACCCTGCCGTTTTCAATCACTGACATTAGCCGTGGAAAGCAGGGAAATGAACAGAAAACTGAAAATATTTACAACTCCGGCCACTTTAGCGAGCGTTTTCACTTGAATTTGCTTTCAAATATTAGGAATTCATGTTTATACAGCTCAAAATTAGTGTAGAAAGACTGTAAGTGAGGACTATACTGCTTATGTTTACAACTGAGGCTGAATTTCTCGAGCGTCTTTTTGGAGAATCAGTTAATATCCTGACGGTTCCAGTAATACTTGTAAGAATACTGTCTAATTGCGGTATAAGTCTTAAAATACGCATTTAGAGTTTCCAGAAATGATTTAAAACTTGTAATAAGCACTTGAAATAAAAGTAAGTAGGTTCTTAATACATACCCTGCCGTGTTCAATCACTGACATTACCCGTGGAAAGCTGGGAAATGACCTGAAAACTGATAATACTTACAACTCCGGGCACTTTAGGGATTGTTTTCACTTGAATTTGCTTTCAAATACTAGGAATTCATGTTTCTATAGCTCAAAATTAGTGTAGAAAGACTGTAAGTGAGGACTATACTGCTCATGTTTATAATTGAGGCGGAATTTCTCGAGCGTCTTATTGGTGAATCAGGTAATATCCTGACGGTTCCAGTACATACTTGTAAGAAAACTCTCTAATTGTGGTATAACTCTTAAAATACGCATTTACAGTTTCCAGAAATGATTTAAAACTTGTAATAAGAACTTGAAATAAAAGTAAGTAGGTTCTTAATACATACCCTGCCGTGTTCAATCACTGACATTACCCGTGGAAAGCAGGGAAATGACCAGAAAACTGATAATATTTACAACTCCGGCCACTTTAGCGAGCGTTTACCTTGAATTTGCTTTCAAATATTAGGAATTCAAGTTTATACAGCTCAAAATTAGTGTAGAAAGACTTTAAGTGAGGACTATACTGCTTATGTTTACAATTAAGGCCGAATTTCTCAAGCGTCTTTTTGGTGAATCTGTTAATATCCTGACGGTTCCAGTACATACTTGTAAGAAAACTCTCTAATTGTGGTATAACTCTTAAAATACGCATTTACAGTTTCCAGAAATGATTTAAAACTTGTAATAAGCACTTGAAATAAAAGTAAGTAGGTTCTTAATACATACCCTGCCGTGTTCAATCACTGACATTACCCGTGGAAAGCTGGGAAATGACCTGAAAACTGATAATATTTACAACTCCGGGCACTTTAGGGAGTGTTTTCACTTGAATTTGCTTTCAAATACTAGGAATTCATGTTTCTACAGCTCAAAATTAGTGTAGAAAGACTGTAAGTGAGGACTATACTGCTTATGTTTACAACTGAGGCTGAATTTCTCGAGCGTCTTTTTGGAGAATCAGTTAATATCCTGACGGTTCCAGTAATACTTGTAAGAAAACTGTCTAATTGCGGTATAAGTTTTAAAATACGCATTTAGAGTTTCCAGAAATGATTTAAAACTTGTAATAAGCACTTGAAATAAAAGTAAGTAGGTTCTTACTACATACCCTGCCGTGTTCAATCACTGACATTACCCGTGGAAAGCTGGGAAATGACCTGAAAACTGATAATACTTACAACTCCGGGCACTTTAGGGATTGTTTTCACTTGAATTTGCTTTCAAATACTAGGAATTCATGTTTCTATAGCTCAAAATTAGTGTAGAAAGACTGTAAGTGAGGACTATACTGCTCATGTTTATAATTGAGGCGGAATTTCTCGAGCGTCTTATTGGTGAATCAGGTAATATCCTGACGGTTCCAGTACATACTTGTAAGAAAACTCTCTAATTGTGGTATAACTCTTAAAATACGCATTTACAGTTTCCAGAAATGATTTAAAACTTGTAATAAGAACTTGAAATAAAAGTAAGTAGGTTCTTAATACATACCCTGCCGTGTTCAATCACTGACATTACCCGTGGAAAGCAGGGAAATGACCAGAAAACTGATAATATTTACAACTCCGGCCACTTTAGCGAGCGTTTACCTTGAATTTGCTTTCAAATATTAGGAATTCAAGTTTATACAGCTCAAAATTAGTGTAGAAAGACTTTAAGTGAGGACTATACTGCTTATGTTTACAATTAAGGCCGAATTTCTCAAGTGTCTTTTTGGTGAATCTGTTGATATCCTGACGGTTCCAGTACATACTTGTAAGAAAACTCTCTAATTGTGGTATAACTCTTAAAATACGCATTTACAGTTTCCAGAAATGATTTAAAACTTGTAATAAGCACTTGAAATAAAAGTAAGTAGGTTCTTAATACATACCCTGCCGTTTTCAATCACTGACATTACCCGTGGAAAGCTGGGAAATGACCTGAAAACTGATAATATTTACAACTCCGGGCACTTTAGGGAGTGTTTTCACTTGAATTTGCTTTCAAATACTAGGAATTCATGTTTCTACAGCTCAAAATTAGTGTAGAAAGACTGTAAGTGAGGACTATACTGCTTATGTTTACAATTGAGGCCGGATTTCTCAAGCCTCTTTTTGGTGAATCAGTTAATATCCTGATGGTTCCAGTACATACTTGTAAGAAAACTCTCTAATTGTGGTATAAGTCTTAAAATACGCATTTAGAGTTTCCAGAAATGATTTCAAACTTGTAATAAGCACTTGAAATAAAAGTAGGTAGGTTCTTACTACATACCCTGCCGTTTTCAATCACTGACATTACCCGTGGAAAGCAGGGAAATGACCAGAAAACTGATATTTACAACTCCGGCCACTTTAGCGAGCATTTTCACTTGAATTTGCTTTCAAATATTAGGAATTCATGTTTATACAGCTCAAAATTAGTGTAGAAAGACTGTAAGTGAGGACTATACTGCTTATGTTTACAATTGAGGCTGAATTTCTCGAGCGTCTTTTTGGTGAATCAGTTAATATCCTGACGGTTCCATTACATACTTGTAAGAAAACTCTCTAATTGTGGTATAACTCTTAAAATACGCATTTACAGTTTCCAGAAATGATTTAAAACTTGTAATAAGCACTTGAAATAAAAGTAAGTAGGTTCTTAATACATACCCTGCCGTGTTCAATCACTGACATTACCCGTGGAAAGCAGGGAAATGACCAGAAAACTGATAATATTTACAACTCTGGACACTTTAGCGAGCGTTTTCACTTGAATTTGCTTTCAAATATTAGGAATTCAAGTTTATACAGCTCAAAATTAGTGTAGAAAGACTGTAAGTGAGGACTCTACTGCTTATGTTTACAATTGAGGCCGAATTTCTCGAGCGTCTTTTTGGTGAATCTGTTAATATCCTGACGGTTCCAGTACATACTTGTAAGAACACTCTCTAATTGTGGTATAAGTCTTAAAATACGCATTTAGAGTTTCCAGAAATGATTTCAAACTTGTAATAAGCACTTGAAATAAAAGTAAGTAGGTTCTTACTACATACCGTGCCGTTTTCAATCACTGACACTACCCGTGGAAAGCAGGGAAATGACCAGAAAACTGATAATATTTACAACTCCGGCAACTTTACAGAGCGTTTTCACTTGAATTTCCTTTAAAATATTACGAATTCAAGTTTATACAGCTCAAAATTAGTGTAGAAAGACTGTAAGTGAGGACTCTACTGCTTATGTTTACAATTGAGGCCGAATTTCTCGAGCGTCTTTTTGGTGAATCTGTTAATATCCTGACGGTTCCAGTACATACTTGTAAGAAAACTCTCTAATTGTGGTATAACTCTTAAAATACGCATTTACAGTTTAAAGAAATGATTTAAAACTTGTAATAAGCACTTGAAATAAAAGTAAGTAGGTTCTTAATACATACCCTGCCGTGTTCAATCACTGACATTACCCGTGGAAAGCTGGGAAATGACCTGGAAACTGATAATACTTTCAACTCCGGGCACTTTAGCGAGTGTTTTCACTTGAATTTGCTTTCAAATACTAGGAATTCATGTTTCTACAGCTCAAAATTAGTGTAGAAAGACTGTAAGTGAGGACTATACTGCTTATGTTTACAATTGAGGCCGAATTTCTCAAGCGTCTTTTTGGTGAATCAGTTAATATCCTGATGGTTCCAGTACATATTTGTAAGAAATGCTGTAATTGTGGTATAACTCTTAAAATATACATTTAGAGTTTCCAGAAATGATTTCAAACTTGTAATAAGCACTTGAAATAAAAGTAAGTAGGTTCTTACTACATACCCTGCCGTTTTCAATCACTGACACTACCCGTGGAAAGCAGGGAAATGACCAGAAAACTGATAATATTTACAACTCCGGCCACTTTAGCGAGCGTTTTCACTTGAATTTGCTTTCAAATATTAGGAATTCATGTTTATACAGCTCAAAATTAGTGTAGAAAGACTGTAAGTGAGGACTATACTGCTTATGTTTACAATTGAGGCTGAATTTCTCGAGCGTCTTGTTGGTGAATCAGTTAATATCCTGACGGTTCCAGTAATACTTGTAAGAAAACTGTCTAATTGCGGTTTAAGTCTTAAAATATGCATTTAGAGTTTCCAGAAATGATTTAAAACTTGTAATAAGCACTTGAAATAAAAGTAAGTAGGTTCTTAATACATACCCTGCCGTGTTCAATCACTGACATTACCCGTGGAAAGCTGGGAAATGACCTGAAAACTGATAATACTTACAACTCCGGGCACTTTAGGGATTGTTTTCACTTGAATTTGCTTTCAAATACTAGGAATTCATGTTTATACAGCTCAAAATTAGTGTAGAAAGACTGTAAGTGAGGACTATACTGCTTATGTTTACAATTGAGGCTGAATTTCACGATCATCTTTTTGGTGAATCAGTTAATATCCTGACGGTTCCAGTAATACTTGTAAGAAAACTGTCTAATTGCGGTATAAGTCTTAAAATACGCATTTAGAGTTTCCAGAAATGATTTCAAACTTGTAATAAGCACTTGAAATAAAAGTAAGTAGGTTCTTACTACATACCCTGCCGTTTTCAATCACTGACATTACCCGTGGAAAGCAGGGAAATGACCAGAAAACTGATAATATTTACAACTCCGGCCACTTTAGCGAGCGTTTTCAGTTGAATTTGCTTTCAAATATTAGGAATTCATGTTTATACAGCTCAAAATTAGTGTAGAAAGACTGTAAGTGAGGACTATACTGCTTATGTTTACAATTGAGGCTGAATTTCACGAGCGTCTTTTTGGTGAATCAGTTAATATCCTGACGGTTCCAGTAATACTTGTAAGAAAACTGTCTAATTGCGGTATAAGTCTTAAAATACGCATTTAGAGTTTCCAGAAATGATTTCAAACTTGTAATAAGCACTTGAAATAAAAGTACGTAGGTTCTTACTACATACCCTGCCGTGTTCAATCACTGACATTACCCGTGGAAAGCAGGGAAATGACCAGAAAACTGATAATATTTACAACTCCGGGCACTTTAGCGAGCGTTTTCACTTGAATTTGCTTTCAAATATTAGGAATTCAAGTTTATACAGCTCAAAATTAGTGTAGAAAGACTGTAAGTGAGGACTATACTGCTTATGTTTACAATTGAGGCCGAATTTCTCAAGCGTCTTTTTGGTGAATCTGTTAATATCCTGACGGTTCCAGTACATACTTGTAAGAAAACTCTCTAATTGTGGTATAACTCTTAAAATACGCATTTACAGTTTCCAGAAATGATTTAAAACTTGTAATAAGCACTTGAAATAAAAGTAAGTAGGTTCTTAATACATACCCTGCCGTGTTCAATAACTGACATTACCCGTGGAAAGCTGGGAAATGACCTGAAAACTGATAATACTTACAACTCCGGGCACTTTAGGGAGTGTTTTCACTTGAACTTGCTTTCAAATACTAGGAATTCATGTTTCTACAGCTCAAAATTAGTGTAGAAAGACTGTAAGTGAGGACTATACTGCTTATGTTTACAATTGAGGCCGGATTTCTCAAGCGTCTTTTTGGTGAATCAGTTAATATCCTGATGGTTCCAGTACATACTTTTAAGAAAACTCCCTAATTGTGGTATAACTCTTAAAATATGCATTTACAGTTTCCAGAAATGATTTAAAACTTGTAATAAGCACTTGAAATAAAAGTAAGTAGGTTCTTAAAACATACCCTGCCGTGTTCAATCACTGACATTACCCGTGGAAAGCTGGGAAATGACCTGAAAACTGATAATACTTACAACTCCGGGCACTTTAGGGAGTGTTTTCACTTGAATTTGATTTCAAATACTAGGAATTCATGTTTCTACAGCTCAAAATTAGTGTAGAAAGACTGTAAGTGAGGACTATACTGCTTATGTTTACAATTGAGGCCGGATTTCTCAAGCGTCTTTTTGGTGAATCAGTTAATATCCTGATGGTTCCAGTACATACTTGTAAGAAACGCTGTAATTGTGGTATAACTCTTAAAATATACATTTGGAGTTTCCAGAAATGATTTCAAACTTGTAATAAGCACTTGAAATAAAAGTAAGTAGGTTCTTACTACATACCCTGCCGTTTTCAATCACTGACATTACCCGTGGAAAGCAGGGAAATGACCAGAAAAATGAAAATATTTACAACTTCGGCCACTTTAGCGAGCGTTTTCACTTGAATTTGATTTCAAATATTAGGAATTCATGTTTATACAGCTCAAAATCAGTGTAGAAAGACTGTAAGTGAGGACTATACTGCCTATGTTTACAATTGAGGCTGAATTTTTCGAGCGTCTTTTTGGTGAATCAGTTAATATCCTGACGGTTCCAGTAATACTTGTAAGAAAACTGTCTAATTGCGGAATAAGTCTTAAAATACGCATTTAGAGTTTCCAGAAATGATTTCAAACTTGTAATAAGCACTTGAAATAAAAGTAAGTAGGTTCTTACTACATACCCTGCCGTGTTCAATCACTGACATTACCCGTGGAAAGCAGGGAAATGACCAGAAAACTGATAATATTTACAACTCCGGCAACTTTACATAGCGTTTTCACTTGAATTTCCTTTAAAATATTACGAATTCAAGTTTCTACAGCTCAAAATTAGTGTAGAAAGACTGTAAGTGAGGACTCTACTGCTTATGTTTACAATTGAGGCCGAATTTCTCGAGCGTCTTTTTGGTGAATCTGTTAATATCCTGACGGTTCCAGTACATACTTGTAAGAAAACTCTCTAATTGTGGTATAACTCTTAAAATACGCATTTACAGTTTCCAGAAATGATTTAAAACTTGTAATAAGCACTTGAAATAAAAGTAAGTAGGTTCTTAATACATACCCTGCCGTGTTCAATCACTGACATTACCCGTGGAAAGCTGGGAAATGACCTGGAAACTGATAATACTTTCAACTCCGAGCACTTTAGGGAGTGTTTTCACTTGAATTTGCTTTCAAATACTAGGAATTCATGTTTCTACAGCTCAAAATTAGTGTAGAAAGACTGTAAGTGAGGACTCTACTGCTTATGTTTACAATTGAGGCCAAATTTCTCAAGCGTCTTTTTGGTGAATCAGTTAATATCCTGATGGTTCCAGTACATACTTGTAAGAAACGCTGTAATTGTGGAATAACTCTTAAAATATACATTTAGAGTTTCCAGAAATGATTTCAAACTTGTAATAAGCACTTGAAATAAAAGTAAGTAGGTTCTTACTACATACCGTGCCGTTTTCAATCACTGACACTACCCGTGGAAAGCAGGGAAATGACCAGAAAACTGATAATATTTACAACTCCGGCCACTTTAGCGAGCGTTTTCACTTGAATTTGCTTTCAAATATTAGGAATTCATGTTTATACAGCTCAAAATTAGTGTAGAAAGACTGTAAGTGAGGACTATACTGCTTATGTTTACAATTGAGGCTGAATTTCTCGAGCGTCTTTTTGGTGAATCAGTTAATATCCTGACGGTTCCAGTAATACTTGTAAGAAAACTGTCTAATTGCGGTATAAGTCTTAAAATATGCATTTAGAGTTTCCAGAAATGATTTAAAACTTGTAATAAGCACTTGAAATAAAAGTAAGTAGGTTCTTAATACATACCCTGCCGTGTTCAATCACTGACATTACCCGTGGAAAGCTGGGAAATGACCTGAAAACTGATAATACTTACAACTCCGGGCACTTTAGGGATTGTTTTCACTTGAATTTGCTTTCAAATACTAGGAATTCATGTTTATACAGCTCAAAATTAGTGTAGAAAGACTGTAAGTGAGGACTATACTGCTTATGTTTACAATTGAGGCTGAATTTCACGAGCGTCTTTTTGGTGAATCAGTTAATATCCTGACGGTTCCAGTAATACTTGTAAGAAAACTGTCTAATTGCGGTATAAGTCTTAAAATACGCATTTAGAGTTTCCAGAAATGATGTAAAACTTGAAATAAGCACTTGAAATAAAAGTAAGTAGGTTCTTACTACATACCCTGCCGTTTTCAATCACTGACATTACCCGTGGAAAGCAGGGAAATGACCAGAAAACTGATAATATTTACAACTCCGGCCACTTTAGCGAGCGTTTTCAGTTGAATTTGCTTTCAAATATTAGGAATTCATGTTTATACAGCTCAAAATTAGTGTAGAAAGACTGTAAGTGAGGACTATACTGCTTATGTTTACAATTGAGGCTGAATTTCACGAGCGTCTTTTTGGTGAATCAGTTAATATCCTGACGGTTCCAGTAATACTTGTAAGAAAACTGTCTAATTGCGGTATAAGTCTTAAAATACGCATTTAGAGTTTCCAGAAATGATTTCAAACTTGTAATAAGCACTTGAAATAAAAGTACGTAGGTTCTTACTACATACCCTGCCGTGTTCAATCACTGACATTACCCGTGGAAAGCAGGGAAATGACCAGAAAACTGATAATATTTACAACTCCGGCAACTTTAGCGAGCGTTTTCACTTGAATTTGCTTTCAAATATTAGGAATTCAAGTTTATACAGCTCAAAATTAGTGTAGAAAGACTGTAAGTGAGGACTATACTGTTTATGTTTACAATTGAGGACGATTTCTCAAGCGTCTTTTTGGTGAATCTGTTAATATCCTGACGGTTCCAGTACATACTTGTAAGAAAACTCTCTAATTGTGGTATAACTCTTAAAATACGCATTTACAGTTTCCAGAAATGATTTAAAACTTGTAATAAGCACTTGAAATAAAAGTAAGTAGGTTCTTAATACATACCCTGCCGTGTTCAATCACTGACATTACCCGTGGAAAGCTGGGAAATGACCTGAAAACTGATAATACTTACAACTCCGGGCACTTTAGTGAGTGTTTTCACTTGAATTTGCTTTCAAATACTAGGAGTTCATGTTTCTACAGCTCAAAATTAGTGTAGAAAGACTGTAAGTGAGGACTATACTGCTTATGTTTACAATTGAGGCCGGATTTCTCAAGCGTCTTTTTGGTGAATCAGTTAATATCCTGATGGTTCCAGTACATACTTTTAAGAAAACTCTCTAATTGTGGTATAACTCTTAAAATACGCATTTACAGTTTCCAGAAAATTTAAAACTTGTAATAAGCACTTGAAATAAAAGTAAGTAGGTTCTTAATACATACCCTGCCGTGTTCAATCACTGACATTACCCGTGGAAACCTGGGAAATGACCTGAAAACTGATAATACTTACAACTCCGGGCACTTTAGGGAGTGTTTTCACTTGAATTTGCTTTCAAATACTAGGAATTCATGTTTATACAGCTCAAAATTAGTGTAGAAAGACTGTAAGTGAGGACTATACTGCTTATGTTTACAATTGAGGCTGAATTTCACGATCGTCTTTTTGGTGAATCAGTTAATATCCTGACGGTTCCAGTAATACTTGTAAGAAAACTGTCTAGTTGCGGTATAAGTCTTAAAATACGCATTTAGAGTTTCCAGAAATGATTTAAAACTTGTAATAAGCACTTGAAATAAAAGTAAGTAGGTTCTTACTACATACCCTGCCGTTTTCAATCACTGACATTACCCGTGGAAAGCAGGGAAATGACCAGAAAACTGATAATATTTACAACTCCGGCCACTTTAGCGAGCGTTTTCAGTTGAATTTGCTTTCAAATATTAGGAATTCATGTTTATACAGCTCAAAATTAGTGTAGAAAGACTGTAAGTGAGGACTATACTGCTTATGTTTACAATTGAGGCTGAAATTCACGAGCGTCTTTTTGGTGAATCAGTTAATATCCTGACGGTTCCAGTAATACTTGTAAGAAAACTGTCTACTTGCGGTATAAGTCTTAAAATACGCATTTAGAGTTTCCAGAAATGATTTCAAACTTGTAATAAGCACTTGAAATAAAAGTACGTAGGTTCTTACTACATACCCTGCCGTGTTCAATCACTGACATTACCCGTGGAAAGCAGGGAAATGACCAGAAAACTGATAATATTTACAACTCCGGCCACTTTAGCGAGCGTTTTCACTTGAATTTGCTTTCAAATATTAGGAATTCAAGTTTATACAGCTCAAAATTAGTGTAGAAAGACTGTAAGTGAGGACTACACTGCTTATGTTTACAATTGAGGCCGATTTCTCAAGCGTCTTTTTGGTGAATCTGTTAATATCCTGACGGTTCCAGTACATACTTGTAAGAAAACTCTCTAATTGTGGTATAACTCTTAAAACACGCATTTACAGTTTCCAGAAATGATTTAAAACTTGTAATAAGCACTTGAAATAAAAGTAAGTAGGTTCTTAATACATACCCTGCCGTGTTCAATCACTGACATTACCCGTGGAAAGCTGGGAAATGACCTGAAAACTGATAATACTTACAACTCCGGGCACTTTAGTGAGTGTTTTCACTTGAATTTGCTTTCAAATACTAGGAATTCATGTTTCTACAGCTCAAAATTAGTGTAGAAAGACTGTAAGTGAGGACTATACTGCTTATGTTTACAATTGAGGCCGGATTTCTCAAGCGTCTTTTTGGTGAATCAGTTAATATCCTGATGGTTCCAGTACATACTTTTAAGAAAACTCTCTAATTGTAGTATAACTCTTAAAATACGCATTTACAGTTTCCAGAAAATTTAAAACTTGTAATAAGCACTTGAAATAAAAGTAAGTAGGTTCTTACTACATACCCTGCCGTTTTCAATCACTGACATTACCCGTGGAAAGCAGGGAAATGACCAGAAAACTGATATTTACAACTCCGGCCACTTTAGCGAGCGTTTTCACTTGAATTTGCTTTCAAATATTAGGAATTCATGTTTATACAGCTCAAAATTAGTGTAGAAAGACTGTAAGTGAGGACTATACTGCTTATGTTTACAATTGAGGCTGAATTTCTCGAGCGTCTTTTTGGTGAATCAGTTAATATCCTGACGGTGCAAGTATTACTTGTAAGAAAACAGTCTAATTCGGTATAAGTCTTAAAATACGCATTTAGAGTTTCTAGAAATGATTTCAAACTTGTAATAAGCACTTGAAATAAAAGTAAGTAGGTTCTGACTACATACCCTGCCGTGTTAAATCACTGACATTACCCGTGGAAAGCAGGGAAATGACCAGAAAACTGATAATATTTACAACTCCGGCAACTTTACAGAGCGTTTTCACTTGAATTTCCTTTAAAATATTACGAATTCATGTTTATACAGCTCAAAATTAGTGTAGAAAGACTGTAAGTGAGGACTCTACTGCTTATGTTTACAACTGAGGCCGAATATCTCAAGCGTCTTTTTGGTGAATCTGTTAATATCCTGACGGTTCCAGTACATACTTGTAAGAAAACTCTCTAATTGTGGTATAACTCTTAAAATACACATTTACAGTTTCCAGAAATGATGTAAAACTTGTAATAAGCTCTTGAAATAAAAGTAAGTAGGTTCTTACTACATACCCTGCCGTTTTCAATCACTGACATTACCCGTGGAAAGCAGGGAAATGACCAGAAAACTGAAAATATTTACAACTCCGGCCACTTTAGCGAGCGTTTTCACTTGAATTTGCTTTCAAATATTAGGAATTCATGTTTACACCGCTCAAAATTAGTGTAGAAAGACTGTAAGTGAGGACTATACTGCTTATGTTTACAATTGAGGCTGAATTTCTCGAGCGTCTTTTTGGTGAATCAGTTAATATCCTGACGGTTCCAGTAATACTTGTAAGAAAACTGTCTAATTGCGGTATAAGTCTTAAAATACGCATTTAGAGTTTCCAGAAATGATTTAAAACTTGTAATAAGCACTTGAAATAAAAGTAAGTAGGTTCTTAATACATACCCTGCCGTGTTCAATCACTGACATTACCCGTGGAAAGCTGGGAAATGACCTGAAAACTGATAATACTTACAACTCCGGGCACTTTAGGGATTTTTTTCACTTGAATTTGCTTTCAAATACTAGGAATTCATGTTTCTATAGCTCAAAATTAGTGTAGAAAGACTGTAAGTGAGGACTATACTGCTCATGTTTATAATTGAGGCGGAATTTCTCGAGCGTCTTATTGGTAAATCAGGTAATATCCTGACGGTTCCAGTACATACTTGTAAGAAAACTCTCTAATTGTGGTATAAGTCTTAAAATACGCATTTAGAGTTTCCAGAAATGATTTCAAACTTGTAATAAGCACTTGAAATAAAAGTAAGTAGGTTCTTACTACATACCCTGCCGTTTTCAATCACTGACATTACCCGTGGAAAGCAGGGAAATGACCAGAAAACTGATAATATTTACAACTCCGGCCACTTTAGCGAGCGTTTTCACTTGAATTTGCTTTCAAATATTAGGAATTCATGTTTATACAGCTCAAAATTAGTGTAGAAAGACTGTAAGTGAGGACTATACTGCTTATGTTTACAATTGAGGCTGAATTTCACGAGCGTCTTTTTGGTGAATCAGTTAATATCCTGACGGTTCCAGTAATACTTGTAAGAAAACTGTCTAATTGCGGTATAAGTCTTAAAATACGCATTTAGAGTTTCCAGAAATGATTTCAAACTTGTAATAAGCACTTGAAATAAAAGTAAGTAGGTTCTTACTACATACCCTGCCGTGTTCAATCACTGACATTACCCGTGGAAAGCAGGGAAATGACCAGAAAACTGATAATATTTACAACTCCGGCCACTTTAGCGAGCGTTTTCACATGAATTTGCTTTCAAATATTAGGAATTCAAGTTTATACAGCTCAAAATTAGTGTAGAAAGACTGTAAATGAGGACTATACTGCTTATGTTTACAATTGAGGCCGAATTTCTCAAGCGTCTTTTTGGTGAATCTGTTAATATCCTGACGGTTCCAGTACATACTTGTAAGAAAACTCTCTAATTGTGGTATAACTCTTAAAATACGCATTTACAGTTTCCAGAAATGATTAAAACTTGTAATAAGCACTTGAAATAAAAGTAAGTAGGTTCTTAATACATACCCTGCCGTGTTCAATCACTGACATTACCCGTGGAAAGCAGGGAAATGACCAGAAAACTGATAATATTTACAACTCTGGCCACTTTAGCGAGCGTTTTCACTTGAATTTGCTTTCAAATATTAGGAATTCAAGTTTATACAGCTCAAAATTAGTGTAGAAAGACTGTAAGTGAGGACTCTACTGCTTATGTTTACATTTGAGGCCGAATTTCTCAAGCGTCTTTTTGGTGAATCTGTTAATATCCTGACGGTTCCAGTACATACTTGTAAGAACACTCTCTAATTGTGGTATAATTCTTAAAATACGCATTTAGAGTTGCCAGAAATGATTTCAAACTTTTAATAAGCACTTGAAATAAAAGTAAGTAGGTTCTTACTACATACCCTGCCGTTTTCAATCACTGACATTACCCGTGGAATGCAGGGAAATGACCAGAAAACTGAAAATATTTACAACTCCGGGCACTTTAGGGAGTGTTTTTACTTGAATTTGCTTTCAAATACTAGGAATTCATGTTTATACAGCTCAAAATTAGTGTAGAAAGACTGTAAGTGAGGACTATACTGCTTATGTTTACAATTGAGGCCGAATTTCTCGAGCGTCTTATTGGTGAATCAGTTAATATCCTGACGGTTCCAGTACATACTTGTAAGAAAACTCTCTAATTGTGGTATAAGTCTTAAAATACGCATTTAGAGTTTCCAGAAATGATTTCAAACTTGTAATAAGCACTTGAAATAAAAGTAAGTAGGTTCTTACTACATACCCTGCCGTTTTCAATCACTGACATTACCCGTGGAAAGCAGGGAAATGACCAGAAAACTGATAATATTTACAACTCCGGCCACTTTAGCGAGCGTTTTCACTTGAATTTGCTTTCAAATATTAGGAATTCATGTTTATACAGCTCAAAATTAGTGTAGAAAGACTGTAAGTGAGGACTATACTGCTTATGTTTACAACTGAGGCTGAATTTCTCGAGCGTCTTTTTGGTGAATCAGTTAATATCCTGACGGTTCCAGTAATACTTGTAAGAAAACTGTCTAATTGCGGTATAAGTCTTAAAATACGCATTTAGAGTTTCCAGAAATGATTTAAAACTTGTAATAAGCACTTGAAATAAAAGTAAGTAGGTTCTTAATACATACCCTGCCGTGTTCAATCACTGACATTACCCGTGGAAAGCTGGGAAATGACCTGAAAACTGATAATACTTACAACTCCGGGCACTTTAGGGATTGTTTTCACTTGAATTTGCTTTCAAATACTAGGAATTCATGTTTCTATACCTCAAAATTAGTGTAGAAAGACTGTAAGTGAGGACTATACTGCTCATGTTTATAATTGAGGAGGAATTTCTCGAGCGTCTTATTGGTGAATCAGGTAATATCCTGACGGTTCCAGTACATACTTGTAAGAAAACTCTCTAATTGTGGTATAACTCTTAAAATACGCATTTAGAGTTTCCAGAAATGATTTCAAACTTGTAATAAGCACTTGAAATAAAAGTAAGTAGGTTCTTACTACATACCCTGCCGTGTTCAATCACTGACATTACCCGTGGAAAGCAGGGAAATGACCAGAAAACTGATAATATTTACAACTCTGGCCACTTTAGCGAGCGTTTTCACTTGAATTTTCTTTCAAATATTAGGAATTCAAGTTTATACAGCTCAAAATTAGTGTAGAAAGACTGTAAGTGAGGACTCTACTGCTTATGTTTACAATTGAGGCCGAATTTCTCGAGCGTCTTTTTGGTGAATCTGTTAATATCCTGACGGTTCCAGTACATACTTGTAAGAACACTCTCTAATTGTGGTATAACTCTTAAAATACACATTTACAGTTTCCAGAAATGATTTAAAACTTGTAATAAGCTCTTGAAATAAAAGTAAGTAGGTTCTTACTACATACCCTGCCGTTTTCAATCACTGACATTACCCGTGGAAAGCAGGGAAATGACCAGAAAACTGAAAATATTTACAACTCCGGCCACTTTAGCGAGCGTTTTCACTCGAATTTGCTTTCAAATATTAGGAATTCATGTTTACACCGCTCAAAATTAGTGTAGAAAGACTGTAAGTGAGGACTATACTGCTTATGTTTACAATTGAGGCTGAATTTCTCGAGCGTCTTTTTGGTGAATCAGTTAATATCCTGACGGTTCCAGTAATACTTGTAAGAAAACTGTCTAATTGCGGTATAAGTCTTAAAATACGCATTTAGAGTTTCCAGAAATGATTTAAAACTTGTAATAAGCACTTGAAATAAAAGTAAGTAGGTTCTTAATACATACCCTGCCGTGTTCAATCACTGACATTACCCGTGGAAAGCTGGGAAATGACCTGAAAACTGATAATACTTACAACTCCGGGCACTTTAGGGATTGTTTTCACTTGAATTTGCTTTCAAATACTAGGAATTCATGTTTCTATACCTCAAAATTAGTGTAGAAAGACTGTAAGTGAGGACTATACTGCTCATGTTTATAATTGAGGAGGAATTTCTCGAGCGTCTTATTGGTGAATCAGGTAATATCCTGACGGTTCCAGTACATACTTGTAAGAAAACTCTCTAATTGTGGTATAACTCTTAAAATACGCATTTAGAGTTTCCAGAAATGATTTCAAACTTGTAATAAGCACTTGAAATAAAAGTAAGTAGGTTCTTACTACATACCCTGCCGTGTTCAATCACTGACATTACCCGTGGAAAGCAGGGAAATGACCAGAAAACTGATAATATTTACAACTCTGGCCACTTTAGCGAGCGTTTTCACTTGAATTTTCTTTCAAATATTAGGAATTCAAGTTTATACAGCTCAAAATTAGTGTAGAAAGACTGTAAGTGAGGACTCTACTGCTTATGTTTACAATTGAGGCCGAATTTCTCGAGCGTCTTTTTGGTGAATCTGTTAATATCCTGACGGTTCCAGTACATACTTGTAAGAACACTCTCTAATTGTGGTATAACTCTTAAAATACACATTTACAGTTTCCAGAAATGATTTAAAACTTGTAATAAGCTCTTGAAATAAAAGTAAGTAGGTTCTTACTACATACCCTGCCGTTTTCAATCACTGACATTACCCGTGGAAAGCAGGGAAATGACCAGAAAACTGAAAATATTTACAACTCCGGCCACTTTAGCGAGCGTTTTCACTCGAATTTGCTTTCAAATATTAGGAATTCATGTTTACACCGCTCAAAATTAGTGTAGAAAGACTGTAAGTGAGGACTATACTGCTTATGTTTACAATTGAGGCTGAATTTCTCGAGCGTCTTTTTGGTGAATCAGTTAATATCCTGACGGTTCCAGTAATACTTGTAAGAAAACTGTCGAATTGCGGTATAAGTCTTAAAATACGCATTTAGAGTTTCCAGAAATGATTTAAAACTTGTAATAAGCACTTGAAATAAAAGTAAGTAGGTTCTTAATACATACCCTGCCGTGTTCAATCACTGACATTACCCGTGGAAAGCTGGGAAATGACCTGAAAACTGATAATACTTACAACTCCGGGCACTTTAGGGATTGTTTTCACTTGAATTTGCTTTCAAATACTAGGAATTCATGTTTCTATACCTCAAAATTAGTGTAGAAAGACTGTAAGTGAGGACTATACTGCTCATGTTTATAATTGAGGAGGAATTTCTCGAGCGTCTTATTGGTGAATCAGGTAATATCCTGACGGTTCCAGTACATACTTGTAAGAAAACTCTCTAATTGTGGTATAACTCTTAAAATACGCATTTAGAGTTTCCAGAAATGATTTCAAACTTGTAATAAGCACTTGAAATAAAAGTAAGTAGGTTCTTACTACATACCCTGCCGTGTTCAATCACTGACATTACCCGTGGAAAGCAGGGAAATGACCAGAAAACTGATAATATTTACAACTCTGGCCACTTTAGCGAGCGTTTTCACTTGAATTTTCTTTCAAATATTAGGAATTCAAGTTTATACAGCTCAAAATTAGTGTAGAAAGACTGTAAGTGAGGACTCTACTGCTTATGTTTACAATTGAGGCCGAATTTCTCGAGCGTCTTTTTGGTGAATCTGTTAATATCCTGACGGTTCCAGTACATACTTGTAAGAACACTCTCTAATTGTGGTATAACTCTTAAAATACACATTTACAGTTTCCAGAAATGATTTAAAACTTGTAATAAGCTCTTGAAATAAAAGTAAGTAGGTTCTTACTACATACCCTGCCGTTTTCAATCACTGACATTACCCGTGGAAAGCAGGGAAATGACCAGAAAACTGAAAATATTTACAACTCCGGCCACTTTAGCGAGCGTTTTCACTCGAATTTGCTTTCAAATATTAGGAATTCATGTTTACACCGCTCAAAATTAGTGTAGAAAGACTGTAAGTGAGGACTATACTGCTTATGTTTACAATTGAGGCTGAATTTCTCGAGCGTCTTTTTGGTGAATCAGTTAATATCCTGACGGTTCCAGTAATACTTGTAAGAAAACTGTCTAATTGCGGTATAAGTCTTAAAATACGCATTTAGAGTTTCCAGAAATGATTTAAAACTTGTAATAAGCACTTGAAATAAAAGTAAGTAGGTTCTTAATACATACCCTGCCGTGTTCAATCACTGACATTACCCGTGGAAAGCTGGGAAATGACCTGAAAACTGATAATACTTACAACTCCGGGCACTTTAGGGATTGTTTTCACTTGAATTTGCTTTCAAATACTAGGAATTCATGTTTCTATACCTCAAAATTAGTGTAGAAAGACTGTAAGTGAGGACTATACTGCTCATGTTTATAATTGAGGCGGAATTTCTCGAGCGTCTTATTGGTGAATCAGGTAATATCCTGACGGTTCCAGTACATACTTGTAAGAAAACTCTCTAATTGTGGTATAACTCTTAAAATACGCATTTAGAGTTTCCAGAAATGATTTCAAACTTGTAATAAGCACTTGAAATAAAAGTAAGTAGGTTCTTACTACATACCCTGCCGTGTTCAATCACTGACATTACCCGTGGAAAGCAGGGAAATGACCAGAAAACTGATAATATTTACAACTCTGGCCACTTTAGCGAGCGTTTTCACTTGAATTTTCTTTCAAATATTAGGAATTCAAGTTTATACAGCTCAAAATTAGTGTAGAAAGACTGTAAGTGAGGACTCTACTGCTTATGTTTACAATTGAGGCCGAATTTCTCGAGCGTCTTTTTGGTGAATCTGTTAATATCCTGACGGTTCCAGTACATACTTGTAAGAACACTCTCTAATTGTGGTATAACTCTTAAAATACACATTTACAGTTTCCAGAAATGATTTAAAACTTGTAATAAGCTCTTGAAATAAAAGTAAGTAGGTTCTTACTACATACCCTGCCGTTTTCAATCACTGACATTACCCGTGGAAAGCAGGGAAATGACCAGAAAACTGAAAATATTTACAACTCCGGCCACTTTAGCGAGCGTTTTCACTCGAATTTGCTTTCAAATATTAGGAATTCATGTTTACACCGCTCAAAATTAGTGTAGAAAGACTGTAAGTGAGGACTATACTGCTTATGTTTACAATTGAGGCTGAATTTCTCGAGCGTCTTTTTGGTGAATCAGTTAATATCCTGACGGTTCCAGTAATACTTGTAAGAAAACTGTCTAATTGCGGTATAAGTCTTAAAATACGCATTTAGAGTTTCCAGAAATGATTTAAAACTTGTAATAAGCACTTGAAATAAAAGTAAGTAGGTTCTTAATACATACCCTGCCGTGTTCAATCACTGACATTACCCGTGGAAAGCTGGGAAATGACCTGAAAACTGATAATACTTACAACTCCGGGCACTTTAGGGATTTTTTTCACTTGAATTTGCTTTCAAATACTAGGAATTCATGTTTCTATAGCTCAAAATTAGTGTAGAAAGACTGTAAGTGAGGACTATACTGCTCATGTTTATAATTGAGGCGGAATTTCTCGAGCGTCTTATTGGTAAATCAGGTAATATCCTGACGGTTCCAGTACATACTTGTAAGAAAACTCTCTAATTGTGGTATAAGTCTTAAAATACGCATTTAGAGTTTCCAGAAATGATTTCAAACTTGTAATAAGCACTTGAAATAAAAGTAAGTAGGTTCTTACTACATACCCTGCCGTTTTCAATCACTGACATTACCCGTGGAAAGCAGGGAAATGACCAGAAAACTGATAATATTTACAACTCCGGCCCCTTTAGCGAGCGTTTTCACTTGAATTTGCTTTCAAATATTAGGAATTCATGTTTATACAGCTCAAAATTAGTGTAGAAAGACTGTAAGTGAGGACTATACTGCTTATGTTTACAATTGAGGCTGAATTTCACGAGCGTCTTTTTGGTGAATCAGTTAATATCCTGACGGTTCCAGTAATACTTGTAAGAAAACTGTCTAATTGCGGTATAAGTCTTAAAATACGCATTTAGAGTTTCCAGAAATGATTTCAAACTTGTAATAAGCACTTGAAATAAAAGTAAGTAGGTTCTTACTACATACCCTGCCGTGTTCAATCACTGACATTACCCGTGGAAAGCAGGGAAATGACCAGAAAACTGATAATATTTACAACTCTGGCCACTTTAGCGAGCGTTTTCACTTGAATTTTCTTTCAAATATTAGGAATTCAAGTTTATACAGCTCAAAATTAGTGTAGAAAGACTGTAAGTGAGGACTCTACTGCTTATGTTTACAATTGAGGCCGAATTTCTCGAGCGTCTTTTTGGTGAATCTGTTAATATCCTGACGGTTCCAGTACATACTTGTAAGGACACTCTCTAATTGTGGTATAACTCTTAAAATACACATTTACAGTTTCCAGAAATGATTTAAAACTTGTAATAAGCTCTTGAAATAAAAGTAAGTAGGTTCTTACTACATACCCTGCCGTTTTCAATCACTGACATTACCCGTGGAAAGCAGGGAAATGACCAGAAAACTGAAAATATTTACAACTCCGGCCACTTTAGCGAGCGTTTTCACTCGAATTTGCTTTCAAATATTAGGAATTCATGTTTACACCGCTCAAAATTAGTGTAGAAAGACTGTAAGTGAGGACTATACTGCTTATGTTTACAATTGAGGCTGAATTTCTCGAGCGTCTTTTTGGTGAATCAGTTAATATCCTGACGGTTCCAGTAATACTTGTAAGAAAACTGTCTAATTGCGGTATAAGTCTTAAAATACGCATTTAGAGTTTCCAGAAATGATTTAAAACTTGTAATAAGCACTTGAAATAAAAGTAAGTAGGTTCTTAATACATACCCTGCCGTGTTCAATCACTGACATTACCCGTGGAAAGCTGGGAAATGACCTGAAAACTGATAATACTTACAACTCCGGGCACTTTAGGGATTGTTTTCACTTGAATTTGCTTTCAAATACTAGGAATTCATGTTTCTATACCTCAAAATTAGTGTAGAAAGACTGTAAGTGAGGACTATACTGCTCATGTTTATAATTGAGGCGGAATTTCTCGAGCGTCTTATTGGTGAATCAGGTAATATCCTGACGGTTCCAGTACATACTTGTAAGAAAACTCTCTAATTGTGGTATAACTCTTAAAATACGCATTTAGAGTTTCCAGAAATGATTTCAAACTTGTAATAAGCACTTGAAATAAAAGTAAGTAGGTTCTTACTACATACCCTGCCGTGTTCAATCACTGACATTACCCGTGGAAAGCAGGGAAATGACCAGAAAACTGATAATATTTACAACTCTGGCCACTTTAGCGACCGTTTTCACTTGAATTTTCTTTCAAATATTAGGAATTCAAGTTTATACAGCTCAAAATTAGTGTAGAAAGACTGTAAGTGAGGACTCTACTGCTTATGTTTACAATTGAGGCCGAATTTCTCGAGCGTCTTTTTGGTGAATCTGTTAATATCCTGACGGTTCCAGTACATACTTGTAAGAACACTCTCTAATTGTGGTATAATTCTTAAAATACGCATTTAGAGTTGCCAGAAATGATTTCAAACTTGTAATAAGCACTTGAAATAAAAGTAAGTAGGTTCTTACTACATACCCTGCCGTTTTCAATCACTGACATTACCCGTGGAATGCAGGGAAATGACCAGAAAACTGAAAATATTTACAACTCCGGGCACTTTAGGGAGTGTTTTTACTTGAATTTGCTTTCAAATACTAGGAATTCATGTTTATACAGCTCAAAATTAGTGTAGAAAGACTGTAAGTGAGGACTATACTGCTTATGTTTACAATTGAGGCCGAATTTCTCGAGCGTCTTATTGGTGAATCAGTTAATATCCTGACGGTTCCAGTACATACTTGTAAGAAAACTCTCTAATTGTGGTATAAGTCTTAAAATACGCATTTAGAGTTTCCAGAAATGATTTCAAACTTGTAATAAGCACTTGAAATAAAAGTAAGTAGGTTCTTACTACATACCCTGCCGTTTTCAATCACTGACATTACCCGTGGAAAGCAGGGAAATGACCAGAAAACTGATAATATTTACAACTCCGGCCACTTTAGCGAGCGTTTTCACTTGAATTTGCTTTCAAATATTAGGAATTCATGTTTATACAGCTCAAAATTAGTGTAGAAAGACTGTAAGTGAGGACTATACTGCTTATGTTTACAACTGAGGCTGAATTTCTCGAGCGTCTTTTTGGTGAATCAGTTAATATCCTGACGGTTCCAGTAATACTTGTAAGAAAACTGTCTAATTGCGGTATAAGTCTTAAAATACGCATTTAGAGTTTCCAGAAATGATTTAAAACTTGTAATAAGCACTTGAAATAAAAGTAAGTAGGTTCTTACTACATACCCTGCCGTTTTCAATCACTGACATTACCCGTGCAAAGCAGGGAAATGACCAGAAAACTGAAAATATTTACAACTCCGGGCACTTTAGGGAGTGTTTTTACTTGAATTTGCTTTCAAATACTAGGAATTCATGTTTATACAGCTCAAAATTAGTGTAGAAAGACTGTAAGTGAGGACTATACTGCTTATGTTTACAATTGAGGCTGAATTTCTCGAGCGTCTTATTGGTGAATCAGTTAATATCCTGACGGTTCCAGTACATACTTGTAAGAAAACTCTCTAATTGTGGTATAAGTCTTAAAATACGCATTTAGAGTTTCCAGAAATGATTTCAAACTTGTAATAAGCACTTGAAATAAAAGTAAGTAGGTTCTTACTACATACCCTGCCGTGTTCAATCACTGACATTACCCGTGGAAAGCAGGGAAATGACCAGAAAACTGATAATATTTACAACTCTGGCCACTTTAGCGAGCGTTTTCACTTGAATTTTCTTTCAAATATTAGGAATTCAAGTTTATACAGCTCAAAATTAGTGTAGAAAGACTGTAAGTGAGGACTCTACTGCTTATGTTTACAATTGAGGCCGAATTTCTCGAGCGTCTTTTTGGTGAATCTGTTAATATCCTGACGGTTCCAGTACATACTTGTAAGAACACTCTCTAATTGTGGTATAACTCTTAAAATACACATTTACAGTTTCCAGAAATGATTTAAAACTTGTAATAAGCTCTTGAAATAAAAGTAAGTAGGTTCTTACTACATACCCTGCCGTTTTCAATCACTGACATTACCCGTGGAAAGCAGGGAAATGACCAGAAAACTGAAAATATTTACAACTCCGGCCACTTTAGCGAGCGTTTTCACTCGAATTTGCTTTCAAATATTAGGAATTCATGTTTACACCGCTCAAAATTAGTGTAGAAAGACTGTAAGTGAGGACTATACTGCTTATGTTTACAATTGAGGCTGAATTTCTCGAGCGTCTTTTTGGTGAATCAGTTAATATCCTGACGGTTCCAGTAATACTTGTAAGAAAACTGTCTAATTGCGGTATAAGTCTTAAAATACGCATTTAGAGTTTCCAGAAATGATTTAAAACTTGTAATAAGCACTTGAAATAAAAGTAAGTAGGTTCTTAATACATACCCTGCCGTGTTCAATCACTGACATTACCCGTGGAAAGCTGGGAAATGACCTGAAAACTGATAATACTTACAACTCCGGGCACTTTAGGGATTTTTTTCACTTGAATTTGCTTTCAAATACTAGGAATTCATGTTTCTATAGCTCAAAATTAGTGTAGAAAGACTGTAAGTGAGGACTATACTGCTCATGTTTATAATTGAGGCGGAATTTCTCGAGCGTCTTATTGGTAAATCAGGTAATATCCTGACGGTTCCAGTACATACTTGTAAGAAAACTCTCTAATTGTGGTATAAGTCTTAAAATACGCATTTAGAGTTTCCAGAAATGATTTCAAACTTGTAATAAGCACTTGAAATAAAAGTAAGTAGGTTCTTACTACATACCCTGCCGTTTTCAATCACTGACATTACCCGTGGAAAGCAGGGAAATGACCAGAAAACTGATAATATTTACAACTCCGGCCACTTTAGCGAGCGTTTTCACTTGAATTTGCTTTCAAATATTAGGAATTCATGTTTATACAGCTCAAAATTAGTGTAGAAAGACTGTAAGTGAGGACTATACTGCTTATGTTTACAATTGAGGCTGAATTTCACGAGCGTCTTTTTGGTGAATCAGTTAATATCCTGACGTTTCCGGTAATACTTGTAAGAAAACTGTCTAATTGCGGTATAAGTCTTAAAATACGCATTTAGAGTTTCCAGAAATGATTTCAAACTTGTAATAAGCACTTGAAATAAAAGTAAGTAGGTTCTTACTACATACCCTGCCGTGTTCAATCACTGACATTACCCGTGGAAAGCAGGGAAATGACCAGAAAACTGATAATATTTACAACTCCGGCCACTTTAGCGAGCGTTTTCACATGAATTTGCTTTCAAATATTAGGAATTCAAGTTTATACAGCTCAAAATTAGTGTAGAAAGACTGTAAATGAGGACTATACTGCTTATGTTTACAATTGAGGCCGAATTTCTCAAGCGTCTTTTTGCTGAATCTGTTAATATCCTGACGGTTCCAGTACATACTTGTAAGAAAACTCTCTAATTGTGGTATAACTCTTAAAATACGCATTTACAGTTTCCAGAAATGATTAAAACTTGTAATAAGCACTTGAAATAAAAGTAAGTAGGTTCTTAATACATACCCTGCCGTGTTCAATCACTGACATTACCCGTGGAAAGCTGGGAAATGACCTGAAAACTGATAATACTTACAACTCCGGGCACTTTAGGGATTGTTTTCACTTGAATTTGCTTTCAAATACTAGGAATTCATGTTTCTATACCTCAAAATTAGTGTAGAAAGACTGTAAGTGAGGACTATACTGCTCATGTTTATAATTGAGGCGGAATTTCTCGAGCGTCTTATTGGTGAATCAGGTAATATCCTGACGGTTCCAGTACATACTTGTAAGAAAACTCTCTAATTGTGGTATAACTCTTAAAATACGCATTTAGAGTTTCCAGAAATGATTTCAAACTTGTAATAAGCACTTGAAATAAAAGTAAGTAGGTTCTTACTACATACCCTGCCGTGTTCAATCACTGACATTACCCGTGGAAAGCAGGGAAATGACCAGAAAACTGATAATATTTACAACTCTGGCCACTTTAGCGACCGTTTTCACTTGAATTTTCTTTCAAATATTAGGAATTCAAGTTTATACAGCTCAAAATTACTGTAGAAAGACTGTAAGTGAGGACTCTACTGCTTATGTTTACAATTGAGGCCGAATTTCTCGAGCGTCTTTTTGGTGAATCTGTTAATATCCTGACGGTTCCAGTACATACTTGTAAGAACACTCTCTAATTGTGGTATAATTCTTAAAATACGCATTTAGAGTTGCCAGAAATGATTTCAAACTTGTAATAAGCACTTGAAATAAAAGTAAGTAGGTTCTTACTACATACCCTGCCGTTTTCAATCACTGACATTACCCGTGGAATGCAGGGAAATGACCAGAAAACTGAAAATATTTACAACTCCGGGCACTTTAGGGAGTGTTTTTACTTGAATTTGCTTTCAAATACTAGGAATTCATGTTTATACAGCTCAAAATTAGTGTAGAAAGACTGTAAGTGAGGACTATACTGCTTATGTTTACAATTGAGGCCGAATTTCTCGAGCGTCTTATTGGTGAATCAGTTAATATCCTGACGGTTCCAGTACATACTTGTAAGAAAACTCTCTAATTGTGGTATAAGTCTTAAAATACGCATTTAGAGTTTCCAGAAATGATTTCAAACTTGTAATAAGCACTTGAAATAAAAGTAAGTAGGTTCTTACTACATACCCTGCCGTTTTCAATCACTGACATTACCCGTGGAAAGCAGGGAAATGACCAGAAAACTGATAATATTTACAACTCCGGCCACTTTAGCGAGCGTTTTCACTTGAATTTGCTTTCAAATATTAGGAATTCATGTTTATACAGCTCAAAATTAGTGTAGAAAGACTGTAAGTGAGGACTATACTGCTTATGTTTACAACTGAGGCTGAATTTCTCGAGCGTCTTTTTGGTGAATCAGTTAATATCCTGACGGTTCCAGTAATACTTGTAAGAAAACTGTCTAATTGCGGTATAAGTCTTAAAATACGCATTTAGAGTTTCCAGAAATGATTTAAAACTTGTAATAAGCACTTGAAATAAAAGTAAGTAGGTTCTTACTACATACCCTGCCGTTTTCAATCACTGACATTACCCGTGCAAAGCAGGGAAATGACCAGAAAACTGAAAATATTTACAACTCCGGGCACTTTAGGGAGTGTTTTTACTTGAATTTGCTTTCAAATACTAGGAATTCATGTTTATACAGCTCAAAATTAGTGTAGAAAGACTGTAAGTGAGGACTATACTGCTTATGTTTACAATTGAGGCTGAATTTCTCGAGCGTCTTATTGGTGAATCAGTTAATATCCTGACGGTTCCAGTACATACTTGTAAGAAAACTCTCTAATTGTGGTATAAGTCTTAAAATACGCATTTAGAGTTTCCAGAAATGATTTCAAACTTGTAATAAGCACTTGAAATAAAAGTAAGTAGGTTCTTACTACATACCCTGCCGTGTTCAATCACTGACATTACCCGTGGAAAGCAGGGAAATGACCAGAAAACTGATAATATTTACAACTCTGGCCACTTTAGCGAGCGTTTTCACTTGAATTTTCTTTCAAATATTAGGAATTCAAGTTTATACAGCTCAAAATTAGTGTAGAAAGACTGTAAGTGAGGACTCTACTGCTTATGTTTACAATTGAGGCCGAATTTCTCGAGCGTCTTTTTGGTGAATCTGTTAATATCCTGACGGTTCCAGTACATACTTGTAAGAACACTCTCTAATTGTGGTATAACTCTTAAAATACACATTTACAGTTTCCAGAAATGATTTAAAACTTGTAATAAGCTCTTGAAATAAAAGTAAGTAGGTTCTTACTACATACCCTGCCGTTTTCAATCACTGACATTACCCGTGGAAAGCAGGGAAATGACCAGAAAACTGAAAATATTTACAACTCCGGCCACTTTAGCGAGCGTTTTCACTCGAATTTGCTTTCAAATATTAGGAATTCATGTTTACACCGCTCAAAATTAGTGTAGAAAGACTGTAAGTGAGGACTATACTGCTTATGTTTACAATTGAGGCTGAATTTCTCGAGCGTCTTTTTGGTGAATCAGTTAATATCCTGACGGTTCCAGTAATACTTGTAAGAAAACTGTCTAATTGCGGTATAAGTCTTAAAATACGCATTTAGAGTTTCCAGAAATGATTTAAAACTTGTAATAAGCACTTGAAATAAAAGTAAGTAGGTTCTTAATACATACCCTGCCGTGTTCAATCACTGACATTACCCGTGGAAAGCTGGGAAATGACCTGAAAACTGATAATACTTACAACTCCGGGCACTTTAGGGATTTTTTTCACTTGAATTTGCTTTCAAATACTAGGAATTCATGTTTCTATAGCTCAAAATTAGTGTAGAAAGACTGTAAGTGAGGACTATACTGCTCATGTTTATAATTGAGGCGGAATTTCTCGAGCGTCTTATTGGTAAATCAGGTAATATCCTGACGGTTCCAGTACATACTTGTAAGAAAACTCTCTAATTGTGGTATAAGTCTTAAAATACGCATTTAGAGTTTCCAGAAATGATTTCAAACTTGTAATAAGCACTTGAAATAAAAGTAAGTAGGTTCTTACTACATACCCTGCCGTTTTCAATCACTGACATTACCCGTGGAAAGCAGGGAAATGACCAGAAAACTGATAATATTTACAACTCCGGCCACTTTAGCGAGCGTTTTCACTTGAATTTGCTTTCAAATATTAGGAATTCATGTTTATACAGCTCAAAATTAGTGTAGAAAGACTGTAAGTGAGGACTATACTGCTTATGTTTACAATTGAGGCTGAATTTCACGAGCGTCTTTTTGGTGAATCAGTTAATATCCTGACGTTTCCGGTAATACTTGTAAGAAAACTGTCTAATTGCGGTATAAGTCTTAAAATACGCATTTAGAGTTTCCAGAAATGATTTCAAACTTGTAATAAGCACTTGAAATAAAAGTAAGTAGGTTCTTACTACATACCCTGCCGTGTTCAATCACTGACATTACCCGTGGAAAGCAGGGAAATGACCAGAAAACTGATAATATTTACAACTCCGGCCACTTTAGCGAGCGTTTTCACATGAATTTGCTTTCAAATATTAGGAATTCAAGTTTATACAGCTCAAAATTAGTGTAGAAAGACTGTAAATGAGGACTATACTGCTTATGTTTACAATTGAGGCCGAATTTCTCAAGCGTCTTTTTGCTGAATCTGTTAATATCCTGACGGTTCCAGTACATACTTGTAAGAAAACTCTCTAATTGTGGTATAACTCTTAAAATACGCATTTACAGTTTCCAGAAATGATTAAAACTTGTAATAAGCACTTGAAATAAAAGTAAGTAGGTTCTTAATACATACCCTGCCGTGTTCAATCACTGACATTACCCGTGGAAAGCAGGGAAATGACCAGAAAACTGATAATATTTACAACTCTGGCCACTTTAGCGAGCGTTTTCACTTGAATTTGCTTTCAAATATTAGGAATTCAAGTTTATACAGCTCAAAATTAGTGTAGAAAGACTGTAAGTGAGGACTCTACTGCTTATGTTTACAATTGAGGCTGAATTTCTCAAGCGTCTTTTTGGTGAATCTGTTAATATCCTGACGGTTCCAGTACATACTTGTAAGAACACTCTCTAATTGTGGTATAATTCTTAAAATACGCATTTAGAGTTGCCAGAAATGATTTCAAACTTGTAATAAGCACTTGAAATAAAAGTAAGTAGGTTCTTACTACATACCCTGCCGTTTTCAATCACTGACATTACCCGTGGAATGCAGGGAAATGACCAGAAAACTGAAAATATTTACAACTCCGGGCACTTTAGGGAGTGTTTTTACTTGAATTTGCTTTCAAATACTAGGAATTCATGTTTATACAGCTCAAAATTAGTGTAGAAAGACTGTAAGTGAGGACTATACTGCTTATGTTTACAATTGAGGCCGAATTTCTCGAGCGTCTTATTGGTGAATCAGTTAATATCCTGACGGTTCCAGTACATACTTGTAAGAAAACTCTCTAATTGTGGTATAAGTCTTAAAATACGCATTTAGAGTTTCCAGAAATGATTTCAAACTTGTAATAAGCACTTGAAATAAAAGTAAGTAGGTTCTTACTACATACCCTGCCGTTTTCAATCACTGACATTACCCGTGGAAAGCAGGGAAATGACCAGAAAACTGATAATATTTACAACTCCGGCCACTTTAGCGAGCGTTTTCACTTGAATTTGCTTTCAAATATTAGGAATTCATGTTTATACAGCTCAAAATTAGTGTAGAAAGACTGTAAGTGAGGACTATACTGCTTATGTTTACAACTGAGGCTGAATTTCTCGAGCGTCTTTTTGGTGAATCAGTTAATATCCTGACGGTTCCAGTAATACTTGTAAGAAAACTGTCTAATTGCGGTATAAGTCTTAAAATACGCATTTAGAGTTTCCAGAAATGATTTAAAACTTGTAATAAGCACTTGAAATAAAAGTAAGTAGGTTCTTACTACATACCCTGCCGTTTTCAATCACTGACATTACCCGTGGAAAGCAGGGAAATGACCAGAAAACTGAAAATATTTACAACTCCGGGCACTTTAGGGAGTGTTTTTACTTGAATTTGCTTTCAAATACTAGGAATTCATGTTTATACAGCTCAAAATTAGTGTAGAAAGACTGTAAGTGAGGACTATACTGCTTATGTTTACAATTGAGGCTGAATTTCTCGAGCGTCTTATTGGTGAATCAGTTAATATCCTGACGGTTCCAGTACATACTTGTAAGAAAACTCTCTAATTGTGGTATAAGTCTTAAAATACGCATTTAGAGTTTCCAGAAATGATTTCAAACTTGTAATAAGCACTTGAAATAAAAGTAAGTAGGTTCTTACTACATACCCTGCCGTTTTCAATCACTGACATTACCCGTGGAAAGCAGGGAAATGACCAGAAAAATGATAATATTTACAACTCCGGCCACTTTAGCGAGCGTTTTCACTTGAATTTGCTTTCAAATATTAGGAATTCATGTTTATACAGCTCAAAATTAGTGTAGAAAGACTGTAAGTGAGGACTATACTGCTTATGTTTACAACTGAGGCTGAATTTCTCGAGCGTCTTTTTGGTGAATCAGTTAATATCCTGACGGTTCCAGTAATACTTGTAAGAAAACTGTCTAATTGCGGTATAAGTCTTAAAATACGCATTTAGAGTTTCCAGAAATGATTTAAAACTTGTAATAAGCACTTGAAATAAAAGTAAGTAGGTTCTTAATACATACCCTGCCGTGTTCAATCACTGACATTACCCGTGGAAAGCTGGGAAATGACCTGAAAACTGATAATACTTACAACTCCGGGCACTTTAGGGATTGTTTTCACTTGAATTTGCTTTCAAATACTAGGAATTCATGTTTCTATACCTCAAAATTAGTGTAGAAAGACTGTAAGTGAGGACTATACTGCTCATGTTTATAATTGAGGCTGAATTTCTCGAGCGTCTTATTGGTGAATCAGGTAATATCCTGACGGTTCCAGTACATACTTGTAAGAAAACTCTCTAATTGTGGTATAACTCTTAAAATACGCATTTAGAGTTTCCAGAAATGATTTCAAACTTGTAATAAGCACTTGAAATAAAAGTAAGTAGGTTCTTACTACATACCCTGCCGTGTTCAATCACTGACATTACCCGTGGAAAGCAGGGAAATGACCAGAAAACTGATAATATTTACAACTCTGGCCACTTTAGCGAGCGTTTTCACTTGAATTTGCTTTCAAATATTAGGAATTCAAGTTTATACATCTCAAAATTAGTGTAGAAAGACTGTAAGTGAGGACTCTACTGCTTATGTTTACAATTGAGGCCGAATTTCTCGAGCGTCTTTTTGGTGAATCTGTTAATATCCTGACGGTTCCAGTACATACTTGTAAGAACACTCTCTAATTGTGGTATAAGTCTTAAAATACGCATTTAGAGTTTCCAGAAATGATTTCAAACTTGTAATAAGCACTTGAAATCAAAGTAAGTAGGTTCTTACTACATACCCTGCCGTTTTCAATCACTGACATTACCCGTGGAAAGCAGGGAAATGACCAGAAAACTGAAAATATTTACAACTCCGGGCACTTTAGGGAGTGTTTTTACTTGAATTTGCTTTCAAATACTAGGAATTCATGTTTATACAGCTCAAAATTAGTGTAGAAAGACTGTAAGTGAGGACTATACTGCTTATGTTTACAATTGAGGCCGAATTTCTCGAGCGTCTTATTGGTGAATCAGTTAATATCCTGACGGTTCCAGTACATACTTGTAAGAAAACTCTCTAATTGTGGTATAAGTCTTAAAATACGCATTTAGAGTTTCCAGAAATGATTTCAAACTTGTAATAAGCACTTGAAATAAAAGTAAGTAGGTTCTTATTACATACCCTGCCGTTTTCAATCACTGACATTACCCGTGGAAAGCAGGGAAATGACCAGAAAACTGATAATATTTACAACTCCGGCCACTTTAGCGAGCGTTTTCACTTGAATTTGCTTTCAAATATTAGGAATTCATGTTTCTTCAGCTCAAAATTAGTGTAGAAAGACTGTAAGTGAGGACTATACTGCTTATGTTTACAACTTAGGCTGAATTTCTCGAGCGTCTTTTTGGTGAATCAGTTAATATCCTGACGGTTCCAGTAATACTTGTAAGAAAACTGTCTAATTGCGGTATAAGTCTTAAAATACGCATTTAGTGTTTCCAGAAATGATTTAAAACTTGTAATAAGCACTTGAAATAAAAGTAAGTAGGTTCTTAATACATACCCTGCCGTGTTCAATCACTGACATTACCCGTGGAAAGCTGGGAAATGACCTGAAAACTGATAATACTTACAACTCCGGGCACTTTAGGGATTGTTTTCACTTGAATTTGCTTTCAAATACTAGGAATTCATGTTTCTATAGCTCAAAATTAGTGTAGAAAGACTGTAAGTGAGGACTATACTGCTCATGTTTATAATTGAGGCGGAATTTCTCGAGCGTCTTATTGGTGAATCAGGTAATATCCTGACGGTTCCAGTACATACTTGTAAGAAAACTCTCTAATTGTGGTATAACTCTTAAAATACGCATTTACAGTTTCCAGAAATGATTTAAAACTTGTAATAAGAACTTGAAATAAAAGTAAGTAGGTTCTTAATACATACCCTGCCGTGTTCAATCACTGACATTACCCGTGGAAAGCAGGGAAATGACCAGAAAACTGATAATATTTACAACTCCGGCCACTTTAGCGAGCGTTTACCTTGAATTTGCTTTCAAATATTAGGAATTCAAGTTTATACAGCTCAAAATTAGTGTAGAAAGACTGTAAGTGAGGACTATACTGCTTATGTTTACAATTGAGGCCGAATTTCTCAAGCGTCTTTTTGGTGAATCTGTTAATATCCTGACGATTCCAGTACATACTTGTAAGAAAACTCTCTAATTGTGGTATAACTCTTAAAATACGCATTTACAGTTTCCAGAAATGATTTAAAACTTGTAATAAGCACTTTAAATAAAAGTAAGTAGGTTCTTACTACATACCCTGCCGTTTTCAATCACTGACATTACCCGTGGAAAGCTGGGAAATGACCTGAAAACTGATAATATTTACAACTCCGGGCACTTTAGGGAGTGCTTTCACTTGAATTTCCTTTCAAATACTAGGAATTCATGTTTCTACAGCTCAAAATTAGTGTAGAAAGACTGTAAGTGAGGACTATACTGCTTATGGTTACAATTGAGGCCGGATTTCTCAAGCGTCTTTTTGGTGAATCAGTTAATATCCTGATGGTTCCAGTACATACTTGTAAGAAACGCTGTAATTGTGGTATAACTCTTAAAATATACATTTAGAGTTTCCAGAAATGATTTAAAACTTGTAATAAGCACTTGAAATAAAAGTAAGTAGGTTCTTACTACATACCCTGCCGTTTTCAATCACTGACATTACCCGTGGAAAGCAGGGAAATGACCAGAAAACTGAAAATATTTAGAACTCCGGGCACTTTAGGGAGTGTTTTTACTTGAATTTGCTTTCAAATACTAGGAATTCATGTTTATACAGCTCAAAATTAGTGTAGAAAGACTGTAAGTGAGGACTATACTGCTTATGTTTACAACTGAGGCTGAATTTCTCGAGCGTCTTTTTGGTGAATCAGTTAATATCCTGACGGTGCAAGTAATACTTGTAAGAAAACTGTCTAATTGCGGTATAAGTCTTAAAATACGCATTTAGAGTTTCCAGAAATGATTTCAAACTTGTAATAAGCACTTGAAATAAAAGTAAGTAGGTTCTTACTACATACCCTGCCGTGTTCAATCACTGACATTACCCGTGGAAAGCAGGGAAATGACCAGAAAACTGATAATATTTACAACTCCGGCAACTTTACAGAGCGTTTTCACTTGAATTTCCTTTAAAATATTACGAATTCAAGTTTATACAGCTAAAAATTAGTGTAGAAAGACTGTAAGTGAGGACTCTACTGCTTATGTTTACAATTGAGGCCGAATTTCTCGAGCGTCTTTTTGGTGAATCTGTTAATATCCTGACGGTTCCAGTACATACTTGTAAGAAAACATTCTAATTGTGGTATAACTCTTAAAATACGCATTTACAGTTTCCAGAAATGATTTAAAACTTGTAATAAGCACTTGAAATAAAAGTAAGTAGGTTCTTAATACATACAATGCCGTGTTCAATCACTGACATTACCCGTGGAAAGCTGGGAAATGACCTGGAAACTGATAATACTTTCAACTCCGGGCACTTTAGGCAGTGTTTTCACTTGAATTTGCTTTCAAATACTAGGAATTCATGTTTCTACACCTCAAAATTAGTGTAGAAAGACTGTAAGTGAGGACTATACTGCTTATGTTTACAATTGAGGCCGAATTTCTCAAGCGTCTTTTTGGTGAATCAGTTAATATCCTGATGGTTCCACTACATACTTGTAAGAAACGCTGTAATTGTGGTATAACTCTTAAAATATACATTTAGAGTTTCCAGAAATGATTTCAAACTTGTAATAAGCACTTGAAATAAAAGTAAGTAGGTTCTTACTACATACCCTGCCGTTTTCAATCACTGACACTACCCGTGGAAAGCAGGGAAATGACCAGAAAACTGATAATATTTACAACTCCGGCCACTTTAGCGAGCGTTTTCACTTGAATTTGCTTTCAAATATTAGGAATTCATGTTTATACAGCTCAAAATTAGTGTAGAAAGACTGTAAGTGAGGACTATACTGCTTATGTTTACAATTGAGGTTGAATTTCTCGAGCGTCTTTATGGTGAATCAGTTAATATCCTGACGGTTCCAGTAATACTTGTAAGAAAACTGTCTAATTGCGGTATTAGTCTTAAAATATGCATTTAGAGTTTCCAGAAATGATTTAAAACTTGTAATAAGCACTTGAAATAAAAGTAAGTAGGTTCTTAATACATACCCTGCCGTGTTCAATCACTGACATTACCCTTTAAAGCTGGGAAATGACCTGAAAACTGATAATACTTACTTTTCCGGGCACTTTAGGGATTGTTTTCACTTGAATTTGCTTTCAAATACTAGGAATTCATGTTTCTACAGCTCAAAATTAGTGAAGAAAGACTGTAAGTGAGGACTATTCTGCTTATGTTTACAATTGAGGCCGAATTTCACGATCGTCATTTTGGTGAATCAGTTAATATCCTGACGGTTCCAGTACATACTTGTAAGAAAACTCTCTAATTGTGGTATAACTCTTAAAATACGCATTTACAGTTTCCAGAAATGATTTAAAACTTGTAATAAGAACTTGAAATAAAAGTAAGTAGGTTCTTAATACATACCCTGCCGTGTTCAATCACTGACATTACCCGTGGAAAGCAGGGAAATGACCAGAAAACTGATAATATTTACAACTCCGGCCACTTTAGCGAGCGTTTACCTTGAATTTGCTTTCAAATATTAGGAATTCAAGTTTATACAGCTCAAAATTAGTGTAGAAAGACTGGAAGTGAGGACTATACTGCTTATGTTTACAATTGAGGCCGAATTTCTCGAGCGTCTTTTTGGTGAATCTGCTAATATCCTGACGGTTCCAGTACATACTTCTAAGAAAACTCTCTAATTGTGGTATAAGTCTTAAAATACGCATTTACAGTTTCCAGAAATGATTTAAAACTTGTAATAAGCACTTGAAATAAAAGTAAGTAGGTTCTTACTACATACCCTGCCGTGTTCAATCACTGACATTACCCGTGGAAAGCTGGGAAATGACCTGAAAACTGATAATATTTACAACTCCGGGCACTTTAGGGAGTGTTTTCACTTGAATTTCCTTTCAAATATTAGGAATTCATGTTTCTACAGCTCAAAATTAGTGTAGAAAGACTGTAAGTGAGGACTATACTGCTTATGTTTACAATTGAGGCCGGATTTCTCAAGCGTCTTTTTGGTGAATCAGTTAATATCCTGATGGTTCCAGTACATACTTGTAAGAAACGCTGTAATTGTGGTATAACTCTTTAAATATACATTTAGAGTTTCCAGAAATGATTTCAAACTTGTAATAAGCACTTGAAATAAAGGTAAGTAGGTTCTTACTACATACCCTGCCGTTTTCAATCACTGACATTACCCGTGGTAAGCAGGGAAATGACCAGAAAACTGATAATATTTACAACTCCGGCCACTTTAGCGAGCGTTTTCACTTGAATTTGCTTTCAAATATTAGGAATCCATGTTTATACAGCTCAAAATTAGTGTAGAAAGACTGTAAGTGAGGACTATACTGCTTATGTTTACAACTGAGGCTGAATTTCTCGAGCGTCTTTTTGGTGAATCAGTTAATATCCTGACGGTGCAAGTAATACTTGTAAGAAAACTGTCTAATTGCGGTATAAGTCTTAAAATACGCATTTAGAGTTTCCAGAAATGATTTCAAACTTGTAATAAGCACTTGAAATAAAAGTAAGTAGGTTCTTACTACATACCCTGTCGTGTTCAATCACTGACATTACCCGTGGAAAGCAGGGAAATGACCAGAAAACTGATAATATTTACAACTCCGGCAACTTTACGGAGCGTTTTCACTTGAATTTCCTTTAAAATATTACGAATTCAAGTTTCTACAGCTCAAAATTATTGTAGAAAGACTGTAAGTGAGGACTCTACTGCTTATGTTTACAATTGAGGCCGAATTTCTCGAGCGTCTTTTTGGTGAATCTGTTAATATCCTGACGGTTCCAGTACATACTTGTAAGAAAACTCTCTAATTGTGGTATAAGTCTTAAAATACGCATTTACAGTTTCCAGAAATGATTTAAAACTTGTAATAAGCACTTGAAATAAAAGTAAGTAGGTTCTTAATACATACAATGCCGTGTTCAATCACTGACATTACCCGTGGAAAGCTGGGAAATGACCTGGAAACTGATAATACTTACAACTCAGGGCACTTTAGGGATTGTTTTCACTTGAATTTGCTTTCAAATACTAGGAATTCATGTTTCTATAGCTCAAAATTAGTGTAGAAAGACTGTAAGTGAGGACTATACTGCTCATGTTTATAATTGAGGCGGAATTTCTCGAGCGTCTTATTGGTGAATCAGGTAATATCCTGACGGTTCCAGTACATACTTGTAAGAAAACTCTCTAATTGTGGTATAACTCTTAAAATATGCATTTACAGTTTCCAGAAATGATTTAAAACTTGTAATAAGAACTTGAAATAAAAGTAAGTAGGTTCTTAATACATACCCTGCCGTGTTCAATCACTGACATTACCCGTGGAAAGCAGGGAAATGACCAGAAAACTGATAATATTTACAACTCTGGCCACTTTAGCGAGCGTTTACCTTGAATTTGCTTTCAAATATTAGGAATTCAAGTTTATACAGCTCAAAATTAGTGTAGAAAGACTGTAAGTGAGGACTATACTGCTTATGTTTACAATTGAGGCCGAATTTCTCAAGCGTCTTTTTGGTGAATCTGTTAATATCCTGACGGTTCCAGTACATACTTGTAAGAAAACTCTCTAATTGTGGTATAACTCTTAAAATACGCATTTACAGTTTCCAGCAATGATTTAAAACTTGTAATAAGCACTTGAAATAAAAGTAAGTAGGTTCTTACTACATACCCTGCCGTGTTCAATCACTGACATTACCCGTGGAAAGCTGGGAAATGACCTGAAAACTGATAATATTTACAACTCCGGGCACTTTAGGGAGTGTTTTCACTTGAATTTCCTTTCAAATACTAGGAATTCATGTTTCTACAGCTCAAAATTAGTGTAGAAAGACTGTAAGTGAGGACTATACTGCTTATGTTTACAATTGAGACCGGATTTCTCAAGCGTCTTTTTGGTGAATCAGTTAATATCCTGATGGTTCCAGTACATACTTGTAAGAAACGCTGTAATTGTGGTATAACTCTTAAAATATACATTTAGAGTTTCCAGAAATGATTTCAAACTTGTAATAAGCACTTGAAATAAAAGTAAGTAGGTTCTTACTACATACCCTGCCGTTTTCAATCACTGACATTACCCGTGGAAAGCAGGGAAATGACCAGAAAACTGAAAATATTTACAACTCCGGGCACTTTAGGGAGGGTTTTTACTTGAATTTGCTTTCAAATACTAGGAATTCATGTTTATACAGCTCAAAATTAGTGTAGAAAGACTGTAAGTGAGGACTATACTGCTTATGTTTACAATTGAGGCCGAATTTCTCGAGCGTCTTATTGGTGAATCAGTTAATATCCTGACGGTTCCAGTACATACTTGTAAGAAAACTCTCTAATTGTGGTATAAGTCTTAAAATACGCATTTAGAGTTTCCAGAAATGATTTCAAACTTGTAATAAGCACTTGAAATAAAAGTAAGTAGGTTCTTACTACATACCCTGCCGTTTTCAATCACTGACATTACCCGTGGAAAGCAGGGAAAGGACCAGAAAACTGATAATATTTACAACTCCGGCCACTTTAGCGAGCGTTTTCACTTGAATTTGCTTTCAAATATTAGGAATCCATGTTTATACAGCTCAAAATTAGTGTAGAAAGACTGTAAGTGAGGACTATACTGCTTATGTTTACAACTGAGGCTGAATTTCTCGAGCGTCTTTTTGGTGAATCAGTTAATATCCTGACGGTGCAAGTAATACTTGTAAGAAAACTGTCTAATTGCGGTATAAGTCTTAAAATACGCATTTACAGTTTCCAGAAATGATTTAAAACTTGTAATAAGCACTTGAAATAAAAGTAAGTAGGTTCTTACTACATACCCTGCCGTGTTCAATCACTGACATTACCCGTGGAAAGCAGGGAAATGACCAGAAAACTGATAATATTTACAACTCCGGCAACTTTACAGAGCGTTTTCACTTGAATTTCCTTTAAAATATTACGAATTCAAGTTTATACAGCTCAAAATTAGTGTAGAAAGACTGTAAGTGAGGACTCTACTGCTTATGTTTACAATTGAGGCCGAATTTCTCAAGCGTCTTTTTGGTGAATCTGTTAATATCCTGACGGTTCCAGTACATACTTGTAAGAAAACTCTCTAATTGTGGTATAACTCTTAAAATACGCATTTACAGTTTCCAGAAATGATTTAAAACCTGTAATAAGCACTTGAAATAAAAGTAAGTAGGTTCTTAATACATACAGTGCCGTGTTCAATCACTGACATTACCCGTGGAAAGCTGGGAAATGACCTGGAAACTGATAATACTTTCAACTCCGGGCACTTTAGGCAGTGTTTTCACTTTAATTTGCTTTCAAATACTAGGAATTCATGTTTCTACAGCTCAAAATTAGTGTAGAAAGACTGTAAGTGAGGACTATACTGCTTATGTTTACAATTGAGGCCGAATTTCTCAAGCGTCTTTTTGGTGAATCAGTTAATATCCTGATGGTTCCAGTACATACTTGTAAGAAACGCTGTAATTGTGGTATAACTCTTAAAATATACATTTACAGTTTCCAGAAATGATTTCAAACTTGTAATAAGCACTTGAAATCAAAGTAAGTAGGTTCTTACTACATACCCTGCCGTTTTCAATCACTGACACTACCCGTGGAAAGCAGGGAAATGACCAGAAAACTGATAATATTTACAACTCCGGCCACTTTAGCGAGCGTTTTCACTTGAATTTGCTTTCAAATATTAGGAATTCATGTTTATACAGCTCAAAATTAGTGTAGAAAGACTGTAAGTGAGGACTATACTGCTTATGTTTACAATTGAGGCTGAATTTCTCGAGCGTCTTTATGGTGAATCAGTTAATATCCTGACGGTTCCAGTAATACTTGTAAGAAAACTGTCTAATTGCGGTGTAAGTCTTAAAATATGCATTTAGAGTTTCCAGAAATGATTTAAAACTTGTAATAAGCACTTGAAATAAAAGTAAGTAGGTTCTTAATACATACCCTGCCATGTTCAATCACTGACATTACCCGTGGAAAGCTGGGAAATGACCTGAAAACTGATAATACTTACAACTCCGGGCACTTTAGGGATTGTTTTCACTTGAATTTGCTTTCAAATACTAGGAATTCATGTTTCTACAGCTCAAAATTAGTGAAGAAAGACTGTAAGTGAGGACTATACTGCTTATGTTTACAATTGAGGCCGAATTTCACGATCGTCTTTTTGGTGAATCAGTTAATATCCTGACGGTTCCAGTAATACTTGTAAGAAAACTGTCTAATTGCGGTATAAGTCTTAAAATACGCATTTAGAGTTTCCAGAAATGATTTCAAACTTGTAATAAGCACTTGAAATAAAAGTAAGTAGGTTCTTACTACATACCCTGCCATTTTCAATCACTGACATTACCCGTGGAAAGCTGGGAAATGACCAGAAAACAGATAATATTTACAACTCCGGCCACTTTAGCGAGCGTTTTCACTTGAATTTGCTTTCAAATATTAGGAATTCAAGTTTATACAGCTCAAAATTAGTGTAGAAAGACTGTAAGTGAGGACTATACTGCTTATGTTTACAATTGAGGCCAAATTTCTCGAGCGTCTTTTTGGTGAATCAGTTAATATCCTGATGGTTCCAGTACATACTTGTAAGAAATGCTGTAATTGTGGTATAACTCTTAAAATACGCATGTAGAGTTTCCAGAAATGATTTCAAACTTGTAATAAGCACTTAAAATAAAAGTAAGTAGGTTCTTACTACATACCCTGCCGTGTTCAATCACTGACATTACCCGTGGAAAGCAGGGAAATGACCAGAAAACTGATATTTACAACTCCGGCCACTTTAGCGAGCGTTTTCACTTGAATTTGCTTTCAAATATTAGGAATTCATGTTTATACAGCTCAAAATTAGTGTAGAAAGACTGTAAGTGAGGACTATACTGCTTATGTTTACAATTGAGGCTGAATTTCACGAGCGTCTTTTTGGTGAATCAGTTAATATCCTGACGGTGCAAGTAATACTTGTAAGAAAACTGTCTAATTGCGGTATAAGTCTTAAAATACGCATTTAGAGTTTCCAGAAATGATTTCAAACTTGTAATAAGCACTTGAAATAAAAGTAAGTAGGTTCTTACTACATACCCTGCCGTGTTCAATCACTGACATTACCCGTGGAAAGCAGGGAAATGACCAGAAAACTGATAATATTTACAACTCCGGCAACTTTACAGAGCGTTTTCACTTGAATTTCCTTTAAAATATTACGAATTCAAGTTTATACAGCTCAAAATGAGTGTAGAAAGACTGTCAGTGAGGACTCTACTGCTTATGTTTACAATTGAGGCCGAATTTCTCAAGCGTCTTTTTGGTGAATCTGTTAATATCCTGACGGTTCCAGTAATACTTGTAAGAAAACTGTCTAATTGCGGTATAAGTCTTAAAATACGCATTTAGAGTTTCCAGAAATGATTTAAAACTTGTAATAAGCACTTGAAATAAAAGTAAGTAGGTTCTTACTACATACCCTGCCGTTTACAATCACTGACATTACCCGTGGAAAGCAGGGAAATGACCAGAAAACTGATAATATTTACAACTCCGGCCACTTTAGCGAGCGTTTTCAGTTGAATTTGCTTTCAAATATTAGGAATTCATGTTTATACAGCTCAAAATTAGTGTAGAAAGACTGTAAGTGAGGACTATACTGCTTATGTTTACAATTGAGGCTGAATTTCACGAGCGTCTTTTTGGTGAATCAGTTAATATCCTGACGGTTCCAGTAATACTTGTAAGAAAACTGTCTAATTGCGGTATAAGTCTTAAAATACGCATTTAGAGTTTCCAGAAATGATTTAAAACTTGTAATAAGCACTTGAAATAAAAGTAAGTAGGTTCTTACTACATACCCTGCCGTGTTCAATCACTGACATTACCCGTGGAAAGCTGGGAAATGACCAGAAAACTGATAATATTTACAACTCCGGCCACTTTAGCGAGCGTTTTACCTTGAATTTGCTTTCAAATATTAGGAATTCAAGTTTATACAGCTCAAAATTAGTGTAGAAAGACTGTAAGTGAGGACTATACTGCTTATGTTTACAATTGAGGCCGAATTTCTCAAGCGTCTTTTTGGTGTATCTGTTAATATCCTGACGGTACCAGTACATACTTGTAAGAAAACTCTCTAATTGTGGTATAACTCTTAAAATACGCATTTACAGTTTCCAGAAATGATTTAAAACTTGTAATAAGCACTTGAAATAAAAGTAAGTAGGTTCTTAATACATACCCTGCCGTGTTCAATCACTGACATTACCCGTGGAAAGCTGGGAAATGACCAGAAAACTGATAATATTTACAACTCCGGGCACTTTAGGGAGTGTTTTCACTTGAATTTGCTTTCAAATACTAGGAATTCATGTTTCTACAGCTCAAAATTAGTGTAGAAAGACTGTAAGTGAGGACTATACTGCTTATGTTTACAATTGAGGCCGGATTTCTCGAGCGTCTTATTGGTGAATCAGTTAATATCCTGACGGTTCCAGTACATACTTGAAAGAAAACTCTCTAATTGTGGTATAAGTCTTAAAATACGCATTTAGAGTTTCCAGAAATGATTTCAAACTTGTAATAAGCACTTGAAATAAAAGTAAGTAGGTTCTTACTACATACCCTGCCGTTTTCAATCACTGACATTACCCGTGGAAAGCAGGGAAATGACCAGAAAACTGATAATTTTTACAACTCCGCCCACTTTAGCGAGCGTTTTCACTTGAATTTGCTTTCAAATATTAGGAATTCATGTTTATACAGCTCAAAATTAGTGTAGAAAGACTGAAAGTGAGGACTATACTGATCATGTTTATAATTGAGGCGGAATTTCTCGAGCATCTTATTGGTGAATCAGGTAATATCCTGACGGTTCCAGTACATACTTGTAAGAAAACTCTCTAATTGTGGTATAACTCTTAAAATACGCATTTACAGTTTCCAGAAATGATTTAAAACTTGAAATAAGCACTTGAAATAAAAGTAAGTAGGTTCTTAATACATACCCTGCCGTGTTCAATCACTGACAATACCCGTGGAAAGCAGGGAAATGACCAGAAAACTGATAATATTTACAACTCCGGCCACTTTAGCGAGCGTTTTACCTTGAATTTGCTTTCAAATATTAGGAATTCAAGTTTATACAGCTCAAAATTAGTGTAGAAAGACTCTAAGTGAGGACTATACTGCTTATGTTTACAATTGAGGCCGAATTTCTCAAGCGTCTTTTTGGTGTATCTGTTAATATCCTGACGGTTCCAGTACATACTGTAAGAAAACTCTCTAATTGTGGTATAACTCTTAAAATACGCATTTACAGTTTCCAGAAATGATTTAAAACTTGTAATAAGCACTTGAAATAAAAGTAAGTAGGTTCTTAATACATACCCTGCCGTGTTCAATCACTGACATTACCCGTGGAAAGCTGGGAAATGACCTGAAAACTGATAATATTTACAACTCCGGGCACTTCAGGGAGTGTTTTCACTTGAATTTGCTTTCAAATACTAGGAATTCATGTTTCTACAGCTCAAAATTAGTGTAGAAAGACTGTAAGTGAGGACTATACTGCTTATGTTTACAATTGAGGCCGAATTTCTCAAGCGTCTTTTTGGTGAATCAGTTAATATCCTGATGGTTCCAGTACATACTTGTAAGAAACGCTGTAATTGTGGTATAACTCTTAAAATATACATTTACAGTTTCCAGAAATGATTTCAAACTTGTAATAAGCACTTGAAATCAAAGTAAGTAGGTTCTTACTACATACCCTGCCGTTTTCAATCACTGACACTACCCGTGGAAAGCAGGGAAATGACCAGAAAACTGATAATATTTACAACTCCGGCCACTTTAGCGAGCGTTTTCACTTGAATTTGCTTTCAAATATTAGGAATTCATGTTTATACAGCTCAAAATTAGTGTAGAAAGACTGTAAGTGAGGACTATACTGCTTATGTTTACAATTGAGGCTGAATTTCTCGAGCGTCTTTATGGTGAATCAGTTAATATCCTGACGGTTCCAGTAATACTTGTAAGAAAACTGTCTAATTGCGGTATAAGTCTTAAAATATGCATTTAGAGTTTCCAGAAATGATTTAAAACTTGTAATAAGCACTTGAAATAAAAGTAAGTAGGTTCTTAATACATACCCTGCCGTGTTCAATCACTGACATTACCCGTGGAAAGCTGGGAAATGACCTGAAAACTGATAATACTTACAACTCCGGGCACTTTAGGGATTGTTTTCACTTGAATTTGCTTTCAAATACTAGGAATTCATGTTTCTACAGCTCAAAATTAGTGAAGAAAGACTGTAAGTGAGGACTATACTGCTTATGTTTACAATTGAGGCCGAATTTCACGATCGTCTTTTTGGTGAATCAGTTAATATCCTGACGGTTCCAGTAATACTTGTAAGAAAACTGTCTAATTGCGGTATAAGTCTTAAAATACGCATTTAGAGTTTCCAGAAATGATTTCAAACTTGTAATAAGCACTTGAAATAAAAGTAAGTAGGTTCTTACTACATACCCTGCCATTTTCAATCACTGACATTACCCGTGGAAAGCTGGGAAATGACCAGAAAACTGATAATATTTACAACTCCGGCCACTTTAGCGAGCGTTTTCACTTGAATTTGCTTTCAAATATTAGGAATTCAAGTTTATACAGCTCAAAATTAGTGTAGAAAGACTGTAAGTGAGGACTATACTGCTTATGTTTACAATTGAGGCCAAATTTCTCGGGCGTCTTTTTGGTGAATCAGTTAATATCCTGATGGTTCCAGTACATACTTGTAAGAAACGCTGTAATTGTGGTATAACTCTTAAAATACGCATTTAGAGTTTCCAGAAATGATTTCAAACATGTAATAAGCACTTGAAATAAAAGTAAGTAGGTTCTTACTACATACCCTGCCGTGTTCAATCACTGACATTACCCGTGGAAAGCAGGGAAATGACCAGAAAACTGATATTTACAACTCCGGCCACTTTAGCGAGCGTTTTCACTTGAATTTGCTTTCAAATATTAGGAATTCATGTTTATACAGCTCAAAATTAGTGTAGAAAGACTGTAAGTGAGGACTATACTGCTTATGTTTACAATTGAGGCTGAATTTCACGAGCGTCTTTTTGGTGAATCAGTTAATATCCTGACGGTGCAAGTAATACTTGTAAGAAAACTGTCTAATTGCGGTATAAGTCTTAAAATACGCATTTAGAGTTTCCAGAAATGATTTCAAACTTGTAATAAGCACTTGAAATAAAAGTAAGTAGGTTCTTACTACATACCCTGCCGTGTTCAATCACTGACATTACCCGTGGAAAGCAGGGAAATGACCAGAAAACTGATAATATTTACAACTCCGGCAACTTTACAGAGCGTTTTCACTTGAATTTCCTTTAAAATATTACGAATTCAAGTTTATACAGCTCAAAATGAGTGTAGAAAGACTATAAGTGAGGACTCTACTGCTTATGTTTACAATTGAGGCCGAATTTCTCAAGCGTCTTTTTGGTGAATCTGTTAATATCCTGACGGTTCCAGTACATACTTGTAAGAAAACTCTCTAATTGTGGTATAACTCTTAAAATACGCATTTACAGTTTCCAGAAATGATTTAAAACTTGAAATAAGCACTTGAAATAAAAGTAAGTAGGTTCTTAATACATACCCTGCCGTGTTCAATCACTGACATTACCCGTGGAAAGCAGGGAAATGACCAGAAAACTGATAATATTTACAACTCCGGCCACTTTAGCGAGCGTTTTACCTTGAATTTGCTTTCAAATATTAGGAATTCAAGTTTATACAGCTCAAAATTAGTGTAGAAAGACTGTAAGTGAGGACTATACTGCTTATGTTTACAATTGAGGCCGAATTTCTCAAGCGTCTTTTTGGTGTATCTGTTAATATCCTGACGGTACCAGTACATACTTGTAAGAAAACTCTCTAATTGTGGTATAACTCTTAAAATACGCATTTACAGTTTCCAGAAATGATTTAAAACTTGTAATAAGCACTTGAAATAAAAGTAAGTAGGTTCTTAATACATACCCTGCCGTGTTCAATCACTGACATTACCCGTGGAAAGCTGGGAAATGACCTGAAAACTGATAATATTTACAACTCCGGGCACTTTAGGGAGTGTTTTCACTTGAAATTGCTTTCAAATACTAGGAATTCATGTTTCTACAGCTCAAAATTAGTGTAGAAAGACTGTAAGTGAGGACTATACTGCTCATGTTTATAATTGAGGCGGAATTTCTCGAGCATCTTATTGGTGAATCAGGTAATATCCTGACGGTTCCAGTACATACTTGTAAGAAAACTCTCTAATTGTGGTATAACTCTTAAAATACGCATTTACAGTTTCCAGAAATGATTTAAAACTTGAAATAAGCACTTGAAATAAAAGTAAGTAGGTTCTTAATACATACCCTGCCGTGTTCAATCACTGACATTACCCGTGGAAAGCAGGGAAATGACCAGAAAACTGATAATATTTACAACTCCGGCCACTTTAGCGAGCGTTTTACCTTGAATTTGCTTTCAATTATTAGGAATTCAAGTTTATACAGCTCAAAATTAGTGTAGAAAGACTGTAAGTGAGGACTATACTGCTTATGTTTACAATTGAGGCCGAATTTCTCAAGCGTCTTTTTGGTGTATCTGTTAATATCCTGACGGTTCCAGTACATACTGTAAGAAAACTCTCTAATTGTGGTATAACTCTTAAAATACGCATTTACAGTTTCCAGAAATGATTTAAAACTTGTAATAAGCACTTGAAATAAAAGTAAGTAGGTTCTTAATACATACCCTGCCGTGTTCAATCACTGACATTACCCGTGGAAAGCTGGGAAATGACCTGAAAACTGATAATATTTACAACTCCGGGCACTTCAGGGAGTGTTTTCACTTGAATTTGCTTTCAAATACTAGGAATTCATGTTTCTACAGCTCAAAATTAGTGTAGAAAGACTGTAAGTGAGGACTATACTGCTTATGTTTACAATTGAGGCCGGATTTCTCAAGCGTCTTTTTGGTGAATCAGTTAATATCCTGATGGTTCCAGTACATACTTGTAAGAAACGCTGTAATTGTGGTATAACTCTTAAAATATACATTTAGAGTTTCCAGAAATGATTTCAAACTTGTAATAAGCACTTGAAATAAAAGTAAGTAGGTTCTTACTACATATCCTGCCGTTTTCAATCACTGACATTACCCGTGGAAAGCAGGGAAATGACCAGAAAACTGATATTTACAACTCCGGCCACTTTAGCGAGCGTTTTCACTTGAATTTGCTTTCAAATATTAGGAATTCATGTTTATACAGCTCAAAATTAGTGTAGAAAGACTGTAAGTGAGGACTATACTGCTTATGTTTACAATTGAGGCTGAATTTCTCGAGCGTCTTTTTGGTGAATCAATCAGTTAATATCCTGACGGTGCAAGTAATACTTGTAAGAAAACTGTCTAATTGCGGTATAAGTCTTAAAATACGCATTTAGAGTTTCCAGAAATGATTTCAAACTTGTAATAAGCACTTGAAATAAAAGTAAGTAGGTTCTTACTACATACCCTGCCGTTTTCAATCACTGACATTACCCGTGGAAAGCAGGGAAATGACCAGAAAACTGATAATTTTTACAACTCCGCCCACTTTAGCGAGCGTTTTCACTTGAATTTGCTTTCAAATATTAGGAATTCATGTTTATACAGCTCAAAATTAGTGTAGAAAGACTGAAAGTGAGGACTATACTGCTCATGTTTATAATTGAGGCGGAATTTCTCGAGCATCTTATTGGTGAATCAGGTAATATCCTGACGGTTCCAGTACATACTTGTAAGAAAACTCTCTAATTGTGGTATAACTCTTAAAATACGCATTTACAGTTTCCAGAAATGATTTAAAACTTGAAATAAGCACTTGAAATAAAAGTAAGTAGGTTCTTAATACATACCCTGCCGTGTTCAATCACTGACATTACCCGTGGAAAGCAGGGAAATGACCAGAAAACTGATAATATTTACAACTCCGGCCACTTTAGCGAGCGTTTTACCTTGAATTTGCTTTCAAATATTAGGAATTCAAGTTTATACAGCTCAAAATTAGTGTAGAAAGACTGTAAGTGAGGACTATACTGCTTATGTTTACAATTGAGGCCGAATTTCTCAAGCGTCTTTTTGGTGTATCTGTTAATATCCTGACGGTTCCAGTACATACTGTAAGAAAACTCTCTAATTGTGGTATAACTCTTAAAATACGCATTTACAGTTTCCAGAAATGATTTAAAACTTGTAATAAGCACTTGAAATAAAAGTAAGTAGGTTCTTAATACATACCCTGCCGTGTTCAATCACTGACATTACCCGTGGAAAGCTGGGAAATGACCTGAAAACTGATAATATTTACAACTCCGGGCACTTCAGGGAGTGTTTTCACTTGAATTTGCTTTCAAATACTAGGAATTCATGTTTCTACAGCTCAAAATTAGTGTAGAAAGACTGTAAGTGAGGACTATACTGCTTATGTTTACAATTGAGGCCGAATTTCTCAAGCGTCTTTTTGGTGAATCAGTTAATATCCTGATGGTTCCAGTACATACTTGTAAGAAACGCTGTAATTGTGGTATAACTCTTAAAATATACATTTACAGTTTCCAGAAATGATTTCAAACTTGTAATAAGCACTTGAAATCAAAGTAAGTAGGTTCTTACTACATACCCTGCCGTTTTCAATCACTGACACTACCCGTGGAAAGCAGGGAAATGACCAGAAAACTGATAATATTTACAACTCCGGCCACTTTAGCGAGCGTTTTCACTTGAATTTGCTTTCAAATATTAGGAATTCATGTTTATACAGCTCAAAATTAGTGTAGAAAGACTGTAAGTGAGGACTATACTGCTTATGTTTACAATTGAGGCTGAATTTCTCGAGCGTCTTTATGGTGAATCAGTTAATATCCTGACGGTTCCAGTAATACTTGTAAGAAAACTGTCTAATTGCGGTATAAGTCTTAAAATATGCATTTAGAGTTTCCAGAAATGATTTAAAACTTGTAATAAGCACTTGAAATAAAAGTAAGTAGGTTCTTAATACATACCCTGCCGTGTTCAATCACTGACATTACCCGTGGAAAGCTGGGAAATGACCTGAAAACTGATAATACTTACAACTCCGGGCACTTTAGGGATTGTTTTCACTTGAATTTGCTTTCAAATACTAGGAATTCATGTTTCTACAGCTCAAAATTAGTGAAGAAAGACTGTAAGTGAGGACTATACTGCTTATGTTTACAATTGAGGCCGAATTTCACGATCGTCTTTTTGGTGAATCAGTTAATATCCTGACGGTTCCAGTAATACTTGTAAGAAAACTGTCTAATTGCGGTATAAGTCTTAAAATACGCATTTAGAGTTTCCAGAAATGATTTCAAACTTGTAATAAGCACTTGAAATAAAAGTAAGTAGGTTCTTACTACATACCCTGCCATTTTCAATCACTGACATTACCCGTGGAAAGCTGGGAAATGACCAGAAAACTGATAATATTTACAACTCCGGCCACTTTAGCGAGCGTTTTCACTTGAATTTGCTTTCAAATATTAGGAATTCAAGTTTATACAGCTCAAAATTAGTGTAGAAAGACTGTAAGTGAGGACTATACTGCTTATGTTTACAATTGAGGCCAAATTTCTCGGGCGTCTTTTTGGTGAATCAGTTAATATCCTGATGGTTCCAGTACATACTTGTAAGAAACGCTGTAATTGTGGTATAACTCTTAAAATACGCATTTAGAGTTTCCAGAAATGATTTCAAACTTGTAATAAGCACTTGAAATAAAAGTAAGTAGGTTCTTACTACATACCCTGCCGTGTTCAATCACTGACATTACCCGTGGAAAGCAGGGAAATGACCAGAAAACTGATATTTACAACTCCGGCCACTTTAGCGAGCGTTTTCACTTGAATTTGCTTTCAAATATTAGGAATTCATGTTTATACAGCTCAAAATTAGTGTAGAAAGACTGTAAGTGAGGACTATACTGCTTATGTTTACAATTGAGGCTGAATTTCACGAGCGTCTTTTTGGTGAATCAGTTAATATCCTGACGGTGCAAGTAATACTTGTAAGAAAACTGTCTAATTGCGGTATAAGTCTTAAAATACGCATTTAGAGTTTCCAGAAATGATTTCAAACTTGTAATAAGCACTTGAAATAAAAGTAAGTAGGTTCTTACTACATACCCTGCCGTGTTCAATCACTGACATTACCCGTGGAAAGCAGGGAAATGACCAGAAAACTGATAATATTTACAACTCCGGCAACTTTACAGAGCGTTTTCACTTGAATTTCCTTTAAAATATTACGAATTCAAGTTTATACAGCTCAAAATGAGTGTAGAAAGACTATAAGTGAGGACTCTACTGCTTATGTTTACAATTGAGGCCGAATTTCTCAAGCGTCTTTTTGGTGAATCTGTTAATATCCTGACGGTTCCAGTACATACTTGTAAGAAAACTCTCTAATTGTGGTATAACTCTTAAAATACGCATTTACAGTTTCCAGAAATGATTTAAAACTTGAAATAAGCACTTGAAATAAAAGTAAGTAGGTTCTTAATACATACCCTGCCGTGTTCAATCACTGACATTACCCGTGGAAAGCTGGGAAATGACCTGGAAACTGATAATACTTTCAACTCCGGGCACTTTAGGGAGTGTTTTCACTTGAATTTGCTTTCAAATACTAGGAATTCATGTTTCTACAGCTCAAAATTAGTGTAGAAAGACTGTAAGTGAGGACTATACTGCTTATGTTTACAATTGAGGCCGAATTTCTCAAGCGTCTTTTTGGTGAATCAGTTAATATCCTGATGGTTCCAGTACATACTTGTAAGAAACGCTGTAATTGTGGTATAACTCTTAAAATATACATTTACAGTTTCCAGAAATGATTTCAAACTTGTAATAAGCACTTGAAATCAAAGTAAGTAGGTTCTTACTACATACCCTGCCGTTTTCAATCACTGACACTACCCGTGGAAAGCAGGGAAATGACCAGAAAACTGATAATATTTACAACTCCGGCCACTTTAGCGAGCGTTTTCACTTGAATTTGCTTTCAAATATTAGGAATTCATGTTTATACAGCTCAAAATTAGTGTAGAAAGACTGTAAGTGAGGACTATACTGCTTATGTTTACAATTGAGGCTGAATTTCTCGAGCGTCTTTATGGTGAATCAGTTAATATCCTGACGGTTCCAGTAATACTTGTAAGAAAACTGTCTAATTGCGGTATAAGTCTTAAAATATGCATTTAGAGTTTCCAGAAATGATTTAAAACTTGTAATAAGCACTTGAAATAAAAGTAAGTAGGTTCTTAATACATACCCTGCCGTGTTCAATCACTGACATTACCCGTGGAAAGCTGGGAAATGACCTGAAAACTGATAATACTTACAACTCCGGGCACTTTAGGGATTGTTTTCACTTGAATTTGCTTTCAAATACTAGGAATTCATGTTTCTACAGCTCAAAATTAGTGAAGAAAGACTGTAAGTGAGGACTATACTGCTTATGTTTACAATTGAGGCCGAATTTCACGATCGTCTTTTTGGTGAATCAGTTAATATCCTGACGGTTCCAGTAATACTTGTAAGAAAACTGTCTAATTGCGGTATAAGTCTTAAAATACGCATTTAGAGTTTCCAGAAATGATTTCAAACTTGTAATAAGCACTTGAAATAAAAGTAAGTAGGTTCTTACTACATACCCTGCCATTTTCAATCACTGACATTACCCGTGGAAAGCTGGGAAATGACCAGAAAACTGATAATATTTACAACTCCGGCCACTTTAGCGAGCGTTTTCACTTGAATTTGCTTTCAAATATTAGGAATTCAAGTTTATACAGCTCAAAATTAGTGTAGAAAGACTGTAAGTGAGGACTATACTGCTTATGTTTACAATTGAGGCCAAATTTCTCGGGCGTCTTTTTGGTGAATCAGTTAATATCCTGATGGTTCCAGTACATACTTGTAAGAAACGCTGTAATTGTGGTATAACTCTTAAAATACGCATTTAGAGTTTCCAGAAATGATTTCAAACATGTAATAAGCACTTGAAATAAAAGTAAGTAGGTTCTTACTACATACCCTGCCGTGTTCAATCACTGACATTACCCGTGGAAAGCAGGGAAATGACCAGAAAACTGATATTTACAACTCCGGCCACTTTAGCGAGCGTTTTCACTTGAATTTGCTTTCAAATATTAGGAATTCATGTTTATACAGCTCAAAATTAGTGTAGAAAGACTGTAAGTGAGGACTATACTGCTTATGTTTACAATTGAGGCTGAATTTCACGAGCGTCTTTTTGGTGAATCAGTTAATATCCTGACGGTGCAAGTAATACTTGTAAGAAAACTGTCTAATTGCGGTATAAGTCTTAAAATACGCATTTAGAGTTTCCAGAAATGATTTCAAACTTGTAATAAGCACTTGAAATAAAAGTAAGTAGGTTCTTACTACATACCCTGCCGTGTTCAATCACTGACATTACCCGTGGAAAGCAGGGAAATGACCAGAAAACTGATAATATTTACAACTCCGGCAACTTTACAGAGCGTTTTCACTTGAATTTCCTTTAAAATATTACGAATTCAAGTTTATACAGCTCAAAATGAGTGTAGAAAGACTATAAGTGAGGACTCTACTGCTTATGTTTACAATTGAGGCCGAATTTCTCAAGCGTCTTTTTGGTGAATCTGTTAATATCCTGACGGTTCCAGTACATACTTGTAAGAAAACTCTCTAATTGTGGTATAACTCTTAAAATACGCATTTACAGTTTCCAGAAATGATTTAAAACTTGAAATAAGCACTTGAAATAAAAGTAAGTAGGTTCTTAATACATACCCTGCCGTGTTCAATCACTGACATTACCCGTGGAAAGCAGGGAAATGACCAGAAAACTGATAATATTTACAACTCCGGCCACTTTAGCGAGCGTTTTACCTTGAATTTGCTTTCAAATATTAGGAATTCAAGTTTATACAGCTCAAAATTAGTGTAGAAAGACTGTAAGTGAGGACTATACTGCTTATGTTTACAATTGAGGCCGAATTTCTCAAGCGTCTTTTTGGTGTATCTGTTAATATCCTGACGGTACCAGTACATACTTGTAAGAAAACTCTCTAATTGTGGTATAACTCTTAAAATACGCATTTACAGTTTCCAGAAATGATTTAAAACTTGTAATAAGCACTTGAAATAAAAGTAAGTAGGTTCTTAATACATACCCTGCCGTGTTCAATCACTGACATTACCCGTGGAAAGCTGGGAAATGACCTGAAAACTGATAATATTTACAACTCCGGGCACTTTAGGGAGTGTTTTCACTTGAAATTGCTTTCAAATACTAGGAATTCATGTTTCTACAGCTCAAAATTAGTGTAGAAAGACTGTAAGTGAGGACTATACTGCTCATGTTTATAATTGAGGCGGAATTTCTCGAGCATCTTATTGGTGAATCAGGTAATATCCTGACGGTTCCAGTACATACTTGTAAGAAAACTCTCTAATTGTGGTATAACTCTTAAAATACGCATTTACAGTTTCCAGAAATGATTTAAAACTTGAAATAAGCACTTGAAATAAAAGTAAGTAGGTTCTTAATACATACCCTGCCGTGTTCAATCACTGACATTACCCGTGGAAAGCAGGGAAATGACCAGAAAACTGATAATATTTACAACTCCGGCCACTTTAGCGAGCGTTTTACCTTGAATTTGCTTTCAATTATTAGGAATTCAAGTTTATACAGCTCAAAATTAGTGTAGAAAGACTGTAAGTGAGGACTATACTGCTTATGTTTACAATTGAGGCCGAATTTCTCAAGCGTCTTTTTGGTGTATCTGTTAATATCCTGACGGTTCCAGTACATACTGTAAGAAAACTCTCTAATTGTGGTATAACTCTTAAAATACGCATTTACAGTTTCCAGAAATGATTTAAAACTTGTAATAAGCACTTGAAATGAAAGTAAGTAGGTTCTTAATACATACCCTGCCGTGTTCAATCACTGACATTACCCGTGGAAAGCTGGGAAATGACCTGAAAACTGATAATATTTACAACTCCGGGCACTTCAGGGAGTGTTTTCACTTGAATTTGCTTTCAAATACTAGGAATTCATGTTTCTACAGCTCAAAATTAGTGTAGAAAGACTGTAAGTGAGGACTATACTGCTTATGTTTACAATTGAGGCCGGATTTCTCAAGCGTCTTTTTGGTGAATCAGTTAATATCCTGATGGTTCCAGTACATACTTGTAAGAAACGCTGTAATTGTGGTATAACTCTTAAAATATACATTTAGAGTTTCCAGAAATGATTTCAAACTTGTAATAAGCACTTGAAATAAAAGTAAGTAGGTTCTTACTACATATCCTGCCGTTTTCAATCACTGACATTACCCGTGGAAAGCAGGGAAATGACCAGAAAACTGATATTTACAACTCCGGCCACTTTAGCGAGCGTTTTCACTTGAATTTGCTTTCAAATATTAGGAATTCATGTTTATACAGCTCAAAATTAGTGTAGAAAGACTGTAAGTGAGGACTATACTGCTTATGTTTACAATTGAGGCTGAATTTCTCGAGCGTCTTTATGGTGAATCAGTTAATATCCTGACGGTTCCAGTAATACTTGTAAGAAAACTGTCTAATTGCGGTATAAGTCTTAAAATATGCATTTAGAGTTTCCAGAAATGATTTAAAACTTGTAATAAGCACTTGAAATAAAAGTAAGTAGGTTCTTAATACATACCCTGCCGTGTTCAATCACTGACATTACCCGTGGAAAGCTGGGAAATGACCTGAAAACTGATAATACTTACAACTCCGGGCACTTTAGGGATTGTTTTCACTTGAATTTGCTTTCAAATACTAGGAATTCATGTTTCTACAGCTCAAAATTAGTGAAGAAAGACTGTAAGTGAGGACTATACTGCTTATGTTTACAATTGAGGCCGAATTTCACGATCGTCTTTTTGGTGAATCAGTTAATATCCTGACGGTTCCAGTAATACTTGTAAGAAAACTGTCTAATTGCGGTATAAGTCTTAAAATACGCATTTAGAGTTTCCAGAAATGATTTCAAACTTGTAATAAGCACTTGAAATAAAAGTAAGTAGGTTCTTACTACATACCCTGCCATTTTCAATCACTGACATTACCCGTGGAAAGCTGGGAAATGACCAGAAAACTGATAATATTTACAACTCCGGCCACTTTAGCGAGCGTTTTCACTTGAATTTGCTTTCAAATATTAGGAATTCAAGTTTATACAGCTCAAAATTAGTGTAGAAAGACTGTAAGTGAGGACTATACTGCTTATGTTTACAATTGAGGCCAAATTTCTCGGGCGTCTTTTTGGTGAATCAGTTAATATCCTGATGGTTCCAGTACATACTTGTAAGAAACGCTGTAATTGTGGTATAACTCTTAAAATACGCATTTAGAGTTTCCAGAAATGATTTCAAACATGTAATAAGCACTTGAAATAAAAGTAAGTAGGTTCTTACTACATACCCTGCCGTGTTCAATCACTGACATTACCCGTGGAAAGCAGGGAAATGACCAGAAAACTGATATTTACAACTCCGGCCACTTTAGCGAGCGTTTTCACTTGAATTTGCTTTCAAATATTAGGAATTCATGTTTATACAGCTCAAAATTAGTGTAGAAAGACTGTAAGTGAGGACTATACTGCTTATGTTTACAATTGAGGCTGAATTTCACGAGCGTCTTTTTGGTGAATCAGTTAATATCCTGACGGTGCAAGTAATACTTGTAAGAAAACTGTCTAATTGCGGTATAAGTCTTAAAATACGCATTTAGAGTTTCCAGAAATGATTTCAAACTTGTAATAAGCACTTGAAATAAAAGTAAGTAGGTTCTTACTACATACCCTGCCGTGTTCAATCACTGACATTACCCGTGGAAAGCAGGGAAATGACCAGAAAACTGATAATATTTACAACTCCGGCAACTTTACAGAGCGTTTTCACTTGAATTTCCTTTAAAATATTACGAATTCAAGTTTATACAGCTCAAAATGAGTGTAGAAAGACTATAAGTGAGGACTCTACTGCTTATGTTTACAATTGAGGCCGAATTTCTCAAGCGTCTTTTTGGTGAATCTGTTAATATCCTGACGGTTCCAGTACATACTTGTAAGAAAACTCTCTAATTGTGGTATAACTCTTAAAATACGCATTTACAGTTTCCAGAAATGATTTAAAACTTGAAATAAGCACTTGAAATAAAAGTAAGTAGGTTCTTAATACATACCCTGCCGTGTTCAATCACTGACATTACCCGTGGAAAGCAGGGAAATGACCAGAAAACTGATAATATTTACAACTCCGGCCACTTTAGCGAGCGTTTTACCTTGAATTTGCTTTCAAATATTAGGAATTCAAGTTTATACAGCTCAAAATTAGTGTAGAAAGACTGTAAGTGAGGACTATACTGCTTATGTTTACAATTGAGGCCGAATTTCTCAAGCGTCTTTTTGGTGTATCTGTTAATATCCTGACGGTACCAGTACATACTTGTAAGAAAACTCTCTAATTGTGGTATAACTCTTAAAATACGCATTTACAGTTTCCAGAAATGATTTAAAACTTGTAATAAGCACTTGAAATAAAAGTAAGTAGGTTCTTAATACATACCCTGCCGTGTTCAATCACTGACATTACCCGTGGAAAGCTGGGAAATGACCTGAAAACTGATAATATTTACAACTCCGGGCACTTTAGGGAGTGTTTTCACTTGAAATTGCTTTCAAATACTAGGAATTCATGTTTCTACAGCTCAAAATTAGTGTAGAAAGACTGTAAGTGAGGACTATACTGCTCATGTTTATAATTGAGGCGGAATTTCTCGAGCATCTTATTGGTGAATCAGGTAATATCCTGACGGTTCCAGTACATACTTGTAAGAAAACTCTCTAATTGTGGTATAACTCTTAAAATACGCATTTACAGTTTCCAGAAATGATTTAAAACTTGAAATAAGCACTTGAAATAAAAGTAAGTAGGTTCTTAATACATACCCTGCCGTGTTCAATCACTGACATTACCCGTGGAAAGCAGGGAAATGACCAGAAAACTGATAATATTTACAACTCCGGCCACTTTAGCGAGCGTTTTACCTTGAATTTGCTTTCAATTATTAGGAATTCAAGTTTATACAGCTCAAAATTAGTGTAGAAAGACTGTAAGTGAGGACTATACTGCTTATGTTTACAATTGAGGCCGAATTTCTCAAGCGTCTTTTTGGTGTATCTGTTAATATCCTGACGGTTCCAGTACATACTGTAAGAAAACTCTCTAATTGTGGTATAACTCTTAAAATACGCATTTACAGTTTCCAGAAATGATTTAAAACTTGTAATAAGCACTTGAAATGAAAGTAAGTAGGTTCTTAATACATACCCTGCCGTGTTCAATCACTGACATTACCCGTGGAAAGCTGGGAAATGACCTGAAAACTGATAATATTTACAACTCCGGGCACTTCAGGGAGTGTTTTCACTTGAATTTGCTTTCAAATACTAGGAATTCATGTTTCTACAGCTCAAAATTAGTGTAGAAAGACTGTAAGTGAGGACTATACTGCTTATGTTTACAATTGAGGCCGGATTTCTCAAGCGTCTTTTTGGTGAATCAGTTAATATCCTGATGGTTCCAGTACATACTTGTAAGAAACGCTGTAATTGTGGTATAACTCTTAAAATATACATTTAGAGTTTCCAGAAATGATTTCAAACTTGTAATAAGCACTTGAAATAAAAGTAAGTAGGTTCTTACTACATATCCTGCCGTTTTCAATCACTGACATTACCCGTGGAAAGCAGGGAAATGACCAGAAAACTGATATTTACAACTCCGGCCACTTTAGCGAGCGTTTTCACTTGAATTTGCTTTCAAATATTAGGAATTCATGTTTATACAGCTCAAAATTAGTGTAGAAAGACTGTAAGTGAGGACTATACTGCTTATGTTTACAATTGAGGCTGAATTTCTCGAGCGTCTTTTTGGTGAATCAATCAGTTAATATCCTGACGGTGCAAGTAATACTTGTAAGAAAACTGTCTAATTGCGGTATAAGTCTTAAAATACGCATTTAGAGTTTCCAGAAATGATTTCAAACTTGTAATAAGCACTTGAAATAAAAGTAAGTAGGTTCTTACTACATACCCTGCCGTTTTCAATCACTGACATTACCCGTGGAAAGCAGGGAAATGACCAGAAAACTGATAATTTTTACAACTCCGCCCACTTTAGCGAGCGTTTTCACTTGAATTTGCTTTCAAATATTAGGAATTCATGTTTATACAGCTCAAAATTAGTGTAGAAAGACTGAAAGTGAGGACTATACTGCTCATGTTTATAATTGAGGCGGAATTTCTCGAGCATCTTATTGGTGAATCAGGTAATATCCTGACGGTTCCAGTACATACTTGTAAGAAAACTCTCTAATTGTGGTATAACTCTTAAAATACGCATTTACAGTTTCCAGAAATGATTTAAAACTTGAAATAAGCACTTGAAATAAAAGTAAGTAGGTTCTTAATACATACCCTGCCGTGTTCAATCACTGACATTACCCGTGGAAAGCAGGGAAATGACCAGAAAACTGATAATATTTACAACTCCGGCCACTTTAGCGAGCGTTTTACCTTGAATTTGCTTTCAAATATTAGGAATTCAAGTTTATACAGCTCAAAATTAGTGTAGAAAGACTGTAAGTGAGGACTATACTGCTTATGTTTACAATTGAGGCCGAATTTCTCAAGCGTCTTTTTGGTGTATCTGTTAATATCCTGACGGTTCCAGTACATACTGTAAGAAAACTCTCTAATTGTGGTATAACTCTTAAAATACGCATTTACAGTTTCCAGAAATGATTTAAAACTTGTAATAAGCACTTGAAATAAAAGTAAGTAGGTTCTTAATACATACCCTGCCGTGTTCAATCACTGACATTACCCGTGGAAAGCTGGGAAATGACCTGAAAACTGATAATATTTACAACTCCGGGCACTTCAGGGAGTGTTTTCACTTGAATTTGCTTTCAAATACTAGGAATTCATGTTTCTACAGCTCAAAATTAGTGTAGAAAGACTGTAAGTGAGGACTATACTGCTTATGTTTACAATTGAGGCCGAATTTCTCAAGCGTCTTTTTGGTGAATCAGTTAATATCCTGATGGTTCCAGTACATACTTGTAAGAAACGCTGTAATTGTGGTATAACTCTTAAAATATACATTTACAGTTTCCAGAAATGATTTCAAACTTGTAATAAGCACTTGAAATCAAAGTAAGTAGGTTCTTACTACATACCCTGCCGTTTTCAATCACTGACACTACCCGTGGAAAGCAGGGAAATGACCAGAAAACTGATAATATTTACAACTCCGGCCACTTTAGCGAGCGTTTTCACTTGAATTTGCTTTCAAATATTAGGAATTCATGTTTATACAGCTCAAAATTAGTGTAGAAAGACTGTAAGTGAGGACTATACTGCTTATGTTTACAATTGAGGCTGAATTTCTCGAGCGTCTTTATGGTGAATCAGTTAATATCCTGACGGTTCCAGTAATACTTGTAAGAAAACTGTCTAATTGCGGTATAAGTCTTAAAATATGCATTTAGAGTTTCCAGAAATGATTTAAAACTTGTAATAAGCACTTGAAATAAAAGTAAGTAGGTTCTTAATACATACCCTGCCGTGTTCAATCACTGACATTACCCGTGGAAAGCTGGGAAATGACCTGAAAACTGATAATACTTACAACTCCGGGCACTTTAGGGATTGTTTTCACTTGAATTTGCTTTCAAATACTAGGAATTCATGTTTCTACAGCTCAAAATTAGTGAAGAAAGACTGTAAGTGAGGACTATACTGCTTATGTTTACAATTGAGGCCGAATTTCACGATCGTCTTTTTGGTGAATCAGTTAATATCCTGACGGTTCCAGTAATACTTGTAAGAAAACTGTCTAATTGCGGTATAAGTCTTAAAATACGCATTTAGAGTTTCCAGAAATGATTTCAAACTTGTAATAAGCACTTGAAATAAAAGTAAGTAGGTTCTTACTACATACCCTGCCATTTTCAATCACTGACATTACCCGTGGAAAGCTGGGAAATGACCAGAAAACTGATAATATTTACAACTCCGGCCACTTTAGCGAGCGTTTTCACTTGAATTTGCTTTCAAATATTAGGAATTCAAGTTTATACAGCTCAAAATTAGTGTAGAAAGACTGTAAGTGAGGACTATACTGCTTATGTTTACAATTGAGGCCAAATTTCTCGGGCGTCTTTTTGGTGAATCAGTTAATATCCTGATGGTTCCAGTACATACTTGTAAGAAACGCTGTAATTGTGGTATAACTCTTAAAATACGCATTTAGAGTTTCCAGAAATGATTTCAAACTTGTAATAAGCACTTGAAATAAAAGTAAGTAGGTTCTTACTACATACCCTGCCGTGTTCAATCACTGACATTACCCGTGGAAAGCAGGGAAATGACCAGAAAACTGATATTTACAACTCCGGCCACTTTAGCGAGCGTTTTCACTTGAATTTGCTTTCAAATATTAGGAATTCATGTTTATACAGCTCAAAATTAGTGTAGAAAGACTGTAAGTGAGGACTATACTGCTTATGTTTACAATTGAGGCTGAATTTCACGAGCGTCTTTTTGGTGAATCAGTTAATATCCTGACGGTGCAAGTAATACTTGTAAGAAAACTGTCTAATTGCGGTATAAGTCTTAAAATACGCATTTAGAGTTTCCAGAAATGATTTCAAACTTGTAATAAGCACTTGAAATAAAAGTAAGTAGGTTCTTACTACATACCCTGCCGTGTTCAATCACTGACATTACCCGTGGAAAGCAGGGAAATGACCAGAAAACTGATAATATTTACAACTCCGGCAACTTTACAGAGCGTTTTCACTTGAATTTCCTTTAAAATATTACGAATTCAAGTTTATACAGCTCAAAATGAGTGTAGAAAGACTATAAGTGAGGACTCTACTGCTTATGTTTACAATTGAGGCCGAATTTCTCAAGCGTCTTTTTGGTGAATCTGTTAATATCCTGACGGTTCCAGTACATACTTGTAAGAAAACTCTCTAATTGTGGTATAACTCTTAAAATACGCATTTACAGTTTCCAGAAATGATTTAAAACTTGAAATAAGCACTTGAAATAAAAGTAAGTAGGTTCTTAATACATACCCTGCCGTGTTCAATCACTGACATTACCCGTGGAAAGCTGGGAAATGACCTGGAAACTGATAATACTTTCAACTCCGGGCACTTTAGGGAGTGTTTTCACTTGAATTTGCTTTCAAATACTAGGAATTCATGTTTCTACAGCTCAAAATTAGTGTAGAAAGACTGTAAGTGAGGACTATACTGCTTATGTTTACAATTGAGGCCGAATTTCTCAAGCGTCTTTTTGGTGAATCAGTTAATATCCTGATGGTTCCAGTACATACTTGTAAGAAACGCTGTAATTGTGGTATAACTCTTAAAATATACATTTAGAGTTTCCAGAAATGATTTCAAACTTGTAATAAGCACTTGAAATAAAAGTAAGTAGGTTCTTACTACATACCCTGCCGGTTTCAATCACTGACATTACCCGTGGAAAGCAGGGAAATGACCAGAAAACTGATAATATTTACAACTCCGGCCACTTTAGCGAGCGTTTTCACTTGAATTTGCTTTCAAATATTAGGAATTCATGTTTATACAGCTCAAAATTAGTGCAGAAAGACTGTAAGTGAGGACTATACTGCTTATGTTTACAATTGAGGCTGAATTTCTCGAGCGTGTTTTTGGTGAATCAGTTAATATCCTGACGGTGCAAGTAATACTTGTAAGAAAACTGTCTAATTGCGGTATAAGTCTTAAAATACGCATTTAGAGTTTCCAGAAATGATTTAAAACTTGTAATAAGCACTTGAAATAAAAGTAAGTAGGTTCTTACTACATACCCTGCCGTTTTCAATCACTGACATTACCCGTGGAAAGCAGGGAAATGACCAGAAAACTGATAATATTTACAACTCCGGCCACTTTAGCGAGCGTTTTCAGTTGAATTTGCTTTCAAATATTAGGAATTCATGTTTATACAGCTCAAAATTAGTGTAGAAAGACTGTAAGTGAGGACTATACTGCTTATGTTTACAATTGAGGCTGAATTTCACGAGCGTCTTTTTGGTGAATCAGTTAATATCCTGACGGTTCCAGTAATACTTGTAAGAAAACTGTCTAATTGCGGTATAAGTCTTAAAATACGCATTTAGAGTTTCCAGAAATGATTTCAAACTTGTAATAAGCACTTGAAATAAAAGTAAGTAGGTTCTTACTACATACCCTGCCGTGTTCAATCACTGACATTACCCGTGGAAAGCTGGGAAATGACCAGAAAACTGATAATATTTACAACTCCGGCCACTTTAGCGAGCGTTTTACCTTGAATTTGCTTTCAAATATTAGGAATTCAAGTTTATACAGCTCAAAATTAGTGTAGAAAGACTGTAAGTGAGGACTATACTGCTTATGTTTACAATTGAGGCCGAATTTCTCAAGCGTCTTTTTGGTGAATCTGTTAATATCCTGACGGTTCCAGTACATACTTGTAAGAAAACTCTCTAATTGTGGTATAACTCTTAAAATACGCATTTACAGTTTCCAGAAATGATTTAAAACTTGAAATAAGCACTTGAAATAAAAGTAAGTAGGTTCTTAATACATACCCTGCCGTGTTCAATCACTGACATTACCCGTGGAAAGCAGGGAAATGACCAGAAAACTGATAATATTTACAACTCCGGCCACTTTAGCGAGCGTTTTACCTTGAATTTGCTTTCAAATATTAGGAATTCAAGTTTATACAGCTCAAAATTAGTGTAGAAAGACTGTAAGTGAGGACTATACTGCTTATGTTTACAATTGAGGCCGAATTTCTCAAGCGTCTTTTTGGTGTATCTGTTAATATCCTGACGGTACCAGTACATACTTGTAAGAAAACTCTCTAATTGTGGTATAACTCTTAAAATACGCATTTACAGTTTCCAGAAATGATTTAAAACTTGTAATAAGCACTTGAAATAAAAGTAAGTAGGTTCTTAATACATACCCTGCCGTGTTCAATCACTGACATTACCCGTGGAAAGCTGGGAAATGACCTGAAAACTGATAATATTTACAACTCCGGGCACTTTAGGGAGTGTTTTCACTTGAAATTGCTTTCAAATACTAGGAATTCATGTTTCTACAGCTCAAAATTAGTGTACAAAGACTGTAAGTGAGGACTATACTGCTCATGTTTATAATTGAGGCGGAATTTCTCGAGCATCTTATTGGTGAATCAGGTAATATCCTGACGGTTCCAGTACATACTTGTAAGAAAACTCTCTAATTGTGGTATAACTCTTAAAATACGCATTTACAGTTTCCAGAAATGATTTAAAACTTGAAATAAGCACTTGAAATAAAAGTAAGTAGGTTCTTAATACATACCCTGCCGTGTTCAATCACTGACATTACCCGTGGAAAGCAGGGAAATGACCAGAAAACTGATAATATTTACAACTCCGGCCACTTTAGCGAGCGTTTTACCTTGAATTTGCTTTCAAATATTAGGAATTCAAGTTTATACAGCTCAAAATTAGTGTAGAAAGACTGTAAGTGAGGACTATACTGCTTATGTTTACAATTGAGGCCGAATTTCTCAAGCGTCTTTTTGGTGTATCTGTTAATATCCTGACGGTTCCAGTACATACTGTAAGAAAACTCTCTAATTGTGGTATAACTCTTAAAATACGCATTTACAGTTTCCAGAAATGATTTAAAACTTGTAATAAGCACTTGAAATAAAAGTAAGTAGGTTCTTAATACATACCCTGCCGTGTTCAATCACTGACATTACCCGTGGAAAGCTGGGAAATGACCTGAAAACTGATAATATTTACAACTCCGGGCACTTCAGGGAGTGTTTTCACTTGAATTTGCTTTCAAATACTAGGAATTCATGTTTCTACAGCTCAAAATTAGTGTAGAAAGACTGTAAGTGAGGACTATACTGCTTATGTTTACAATTGAGGCCGGATTTCTCAAGCGTCTTTTTGGTGAATCAGTTAATATCCTGATGGTTCCAGTACATACTTGTAAGAAACGCTGTAATTGTGGTATAACTCTTAAAATATACATTTAGAGTTTCCAGAAATGATTTCAAACTTGTAATAAGCACTTGAAATAAAAGTAAGTAGGTTCTTACTACATATCCTGCCGTTTTCAATCACTGACATTACCCGTGGAAAGCAGGGAAATGACCAGAAAACTGATATTTACAACTCCGGCCACTTTAGCGAGCGTTTTCACTTGAATTTGCTTTCAAATATTAGGAATTCATGTTTATACAGCTCAAAATTAGTGTAGAAAGACTGTAAGTGAGGACTATACTGCTTATGTTTACAATTGAGGCTGAATTTCTCGAGCGTCTTTTTGGTGAATCAATCAGTTAATATCCTGACGGTGCAAGTAATACTTGTAAGAAAACTGTCTAATTGCGGTATAAGTCTTAAAATACGCATTTAGAGTTTCCAGAAATGATTTCAAACTTGTAATAAGCACTTGAAATAATAGTAAGTAGGTTCTTACTACATACCCTGCCGTGTTCAATCACTGACATTACCCGTGGAAAGCAGGGAAATGACCAGAAAACTGAAAATATTTACAACTCCGGGCACTTTAGGGAGTGTTTTCACTTGAATTTGCTTTCAAATATTAGGAATTCATGTATCTACAGCTCAAAATTAGTGTAGAAAGACTGTAAGTGAGGACTATACTGCTTATGTTTACAATTGAGGCTGAATTTCACGAGCGTGTTTTTGGTGAATCAGTTAATATCCTGACGGTTCCAGTAATACTTGTAAGAAAACTGTCTAATTGCGGTATAATTCTTAAAATACGCATTTAGAGTTTCCAGAAATGATTTCAAACTTGTAATAAGCACTTGAAATAAAAGTAAGTAGGTTCTTAATACATACCCTGCCGTGTTCAATCACTGACATTACCCGTGGAAAGCTGGGAAATGACCAGAAAACTGATAATATTTACAACTCCGGCCACTTTAGCGAGCGTTTTACCTTGAATTTGCTTTCAAATATTAGGAATTCAAGTTTATACAGCTCAAAATTAGTGTAGAAAGACTGTAAGTGAGGACTATACTGCTTATGTTTACAATTGAGGCCGAATTTCTCAAGCGTCTTTTTGGTGAATCTGTTAATATTCTGACGGTTCCAGTACATACTTGTAAGAAAACTCTCTAATTGTGGTATAACTCTTAAAATACGCATTTACAGTTTCCAGAAATGATTTAAAACTTGAAATAAGCACTTGAAATAAAAGTAAGTAGGTTCTTAATACATACCCTGCCGTGTTCAATCACTGACATTACCCGTGGAAAGCAGGGAAATGACCAGAAAACTGATAATATTTACAACTCCGGCAACTTTACAGAGCGTTTTCACTTGAATTTTCTTTAAAATATTACGAATTCAAGTTTATACAGCTCAAAATTAGTGTAGAAAGACTGTAAGTGAGGACTCTACTGCTTATGTTTACAATTGAGGCCGAATTTCTCGAGCGTCTTTTTGGTGAATCTGTTAATATCCTGACGGTTCCAGTACATACTTGTAAGAAAACTCTCTAATTGTGGTATAACTCTTAAAATACGCATTTACAGTTTCCAGAAATGATTTAAAACTTGTAATAAGCACTTGAAATAAAAGTAAGTAGGTTCTTAATACATACCCTGCCGTGTTCAATCACTGACATTACCCGTGGAAAGCTGGGAAATGACCTGGATACTGGTAATACTTTCAACTCCGGGCACTTTAGGGAGTGTTTTCACTTGAATTTGCTTTCAAATACTAGGAATTCATGTTTCTACAGCTCAAAATTAGTGTAGAAAGACTGTAAGTGAGGACTATACTGCTTATGTTTACAATTGAGGCCGAATTTCTCAAGCGTCTTTTTGGTGATTCAGTTAATATCCTGATGGTTCCAGTACATACTTGTAAAAAACGCTGTAATTGTGGTATAACTCTTAAAATATACATTTAGAGTTTCCAGAAATGATTTCAAACTTGTAATAAGCACTTGAAATAAAAGTAAGTAGGTTCTTACTACATACCCTGCCGTTTTCAATCACTGACATTACCCGTGGAAAGCAGGGAAATGACCAGAAAACTGATAATATTTACAACACCGGCCACTTTAGCGAGCGTTTTCACTTGAATTTGCTTTCAAATATTAGGAATTCATGTTTATACAGCTCAAAATTAGTGTAGAAAGACTGTAAGTGAGGACTATACTGCTTATGTTTACAATTGAGGCAGAATTTCTCGAGCGTCTTTTTGGTGAATCAGTTAATATCCTGACGGTTCCAGTAATACTTGTAAGAAAACTGTCTAATTGCGGTATAAATCTTAAAATACGCATTTAGAGTTTCCAGAAATGATTTAAAACTTGTAATAAGCACTTGAAATAAAAGTAAGTAGGTTCTTAATACATACCCTGCCGTTTTCAATCACTGACATTACCCGTGGAAAGCAGGGAAATGACCAGAAAACTGATAATATTTACAACTCCGGCCACTTTAGCGAGCGTTTTCACTTGAATTTGCTTTCAAATATTAGGAATTCATGTTTATACAGCTCAAAATTAGTGTAGAAAGACTGTAAGTGAGGACTATACTGCTTATATTTACAATTGAGTCTGAATTTCACGAGCGTCTTTTTGGTGAATCAGTTAATATCCTGACGGTTCCAGTAATACTTGTAAGAAAACTGTCTAATTGCGGTATAAGTCTTAAAATACCCATTTAGAGTTACCAGAAATGATTTCAAACTTGTAATAAGCACTTGAAATAAAAGTAAGTAGGTTCTTACTACATACCCTGCCGTTTTCAATCACTGACATTACCCGTGGAAAGCAGGGAAATGACCAGAAAACTGAAAATATTTACAACTCCGGGCACTTAAGGGAGTGTTTTTACTTGAATTTGCTTTCAAATACTAGGAATTCATGGTTATACAGCTCAAAATTAGTGTAGAAAGACTGTAAGTGAGGACTATACTGCTTATGTTTACAATTGAGGCCGAATTTCTCAAGCGTCTTATTGGTGAATCAGTTAATATCCTGACGGTTCCAGTACATACTTGTAAGAAAACTCTCTAATTGTGGTATAAGTCTTAAAATACGCATTTAGAGTTTCCAAAAATGATTTCAAACTTGTAATAAGCACTTGAAATAAAAGTAAGTAGGTTCTTACTACATACCCTGCCGTTTTCAATCACTGACATTACCCGTGGAAAGCAGGGAAATGACCAGAAAACTGATAATATTTACAACTCCGGCCACTTTAGCGAGCGTTTTCACTTGAATTTGCTTTCAAATATTAGGAATTCATGTTTATACAGCTCAAAATTAGTGTAGAAAGACTGTAAGTGAGGACTATACTGCTTATGTTTACAATTGAGGTCGAATTTCTCGAGCGTCTTATTGGTGAATCAGTTAATATCCTGATGGTTCCAGTACATACTTGTAAGAAACGTTGTAATTGTGGTATAACTCTTAAAATCTACATTTAGAGTTTCCAGAAATGATTTCAAACTTGTAATAAGCACTTGAAATAAAAGTAAGTAGGTTCTTACTACATACCCTGCCGTTTTCAATCACTGACATTACCCGTGGAAAGCAGGGAAATGATCAGAAAACTGAAAATATTTACAACTCCGGGCACTTTAGGGAGTGTTTTTACATGAATGTGTTTTCAAATACTAGGAATTCATGTTTATACAGCTCAAAATTAGTGTAGAAAGACTGTAAGTGAGGACTATACTGCTTATGTTTACAATTGAGGCTGAATTTCTCGAGCGTCTTATTGGTGAATCAGTTAATATCCTGACGGTTCCAGTACATACTTGTAAGAAAACTCTATAATTGTGGTATAACTCTTAAAATACGCATTTACAGTTTCCAGAAATGATTTAAATCTTGTAATAAGCACTTGAAATAAAAGTAAGTAGCTTCTTAATACATACCCTGCCGTTTTCAATCACTGACATTACCCGTGGAAAGCAGGGAAATGACCAGAAAACTGATAATATTTACAACTCTGGCCACTTTAGCGAGCATTTTCACTTGAATTTGCTTTCAAATATTAGGAATTCATGTTTATACAGCTCAAAATTAGTGTAGAAAGACTGTAAGTGAGGACTATACTGCTTATGTTTCAATTGAGGCCGAATTTCTCGAGCGTCTTTTTGGTGAATCAGTTAATATCCTGACGGTTCCAGTAATACTTGTAAGAAAATTGTCTAATTGCGGTATAAGTCTTAAAATACGCATTTAGAGTTTCCAGAAATGATTTCAAACTTGTAATAAGCACTTGAAATAAAAGTAAGTAGGTTCTTACTACATACCCTGCCGTGTTCAATCACTGACATTACCCGTGGAAAGCAGGGAAATGACCAGAAAACTGATAATATTTACAACTCCGGCAACTTTACAGAGTGTTTTCACTTGAATTTCCTTTAAAATATTACGAATTCAAGTTTATACAGCTCAAAATTAGTGTAGAAAGACTGTAAGTGAGGACTATACTGCTTATGTTTACAATTGAGGCCAAATTTCTCAAGCGTCTTTTTGGTGAATCTGATAATATCCTTACGGTTCCAGTACATACTTGTAAGAAAACTCTCTAATTGTGGTATAACTCTTAAAATACGCATTTTCAGTTTCCAGAAATGATTTAAAACTTGTAATAAGCACTTGAAATAAAAGTAAGTAGGTTCTTAATACATACCCTGCCGTGTTCAATCACTGACATTACCCGTGGAAAGCTGGGAAATGACCTGAAAACTGATAATACTTACAACTCCGGGCACTTTAGGGAGTGTTTTCACTTGAATTTGCTTTCAAATACTAGGAATTCATGTTTCTACAGCTCAAAATTAGTGAAGAAAGACTGTAAGTGAGGACTATACTGCTTATGTTTACAATTGAGGCCGAATTTCTCGAGCGTCTTTTTGCTGAATCAGTTAATATCCTGATGGTTTCAGTACATACTTGGAAGAAACTGTCTAATTGTGGTATAACTCTTAAAATACGCATGTAGAGTTTCCTGAAATGATTTAAAACTTGTAATAAGCACTTGAAATAAAAGTAAGTAGGTTCTTACTACATACCCTGCCGTTTTCAATCACTGACATTACCCGTGCAAAGCAGGGAAATGACCAGAAAACTGATAATATTTACAACTCCGGGCACTTTAGGGAGTGTTTTTACTTGAATTTGCTTTCAAATACTAGGAATTCATGTTTATACACCTCAACATTAGTGTAGAAAGACTGTAAGTGAGGACTATACTGCTTATGTTTACAATTGAGGCCGAATTTCTCAAGCGTCTTTTTGGTGAATCAGTTAATATCCTGATGGTTCCAGTACATACTTGTAAGAAACGCTGTAATTGTGGTATAACTCTTAAAATATACATTTAGAGTTTCCAGAAATGATTTCAAACTTGTAATAAGCACTTGAAATAAAAGTAAGTAGGTTCTTACTACATACCCTGCCGTGTTCAATCACTGACATTACCCGTGGAAAACAGGGAAATGACCAGAAAACTGATAATATTTACAACTCCGGCAACTTTACAGAGTGTTTTCACTTGAATTTGCTTTCAAATATTAGGAATTCAAGTTTATACAGCTCAAAATTAGTGTAGAAAGACTGTAAGTGAGGACTATACTGCTTATGTTTAAAATTGAGGCCGAATTTCTCAAGCGTCTTTTTGGTGAATCTGATAATATCCTGACGGTTCCAGTACATACTTGTAAGAAAACTCTCTAATTGTGGTATAACTCTTAAAATACGCATTTTCAGTTTCCAGAAATGATTTAAAACTTGTAATAAGCACTTGAAATAAAAGTAAGTAGGTTCTTAATACATACCCTGCCGTGTTCAACCACTGACATTACCCGTGGAAAGCTGGGAAATGACCTGAAAACTGATAATACTTACAACTCCGGGCACTTTAGGGAGTGTTTTCACTTGAATTTGCTTTCAAATACTAGGAATTCATGTTTATACAGCTCAAAATTAGTGTAGAAAGACTGTAAGTGAGGACTATACTGCTTATGTTTACAATTGAGGCCGAATTTCTCCAGCGTCTTATTGGTGAATCAGTTAATATCCTGACGGTTCCAGTACATACTTGTAAGAAAACTCTCTAATTGTGGTATAAGTCTTAAAATACGCATTTAGAGTTTCCAGAAATGGTTTCAAACTTGTAATAAGCACTTGAAATAAAAGTAAGTAGGTTCTTACTACATACCCTGCCGTTTTCAATCACTGACATTACCCGTGGAAAGCAGGGAAATGATCAGAAAACTGAAAATATTTACAACTCCGGGCACTTTAGGGAGTGTTTTTACATGAATGTGTTTTCAAATACTAGGAATTCATGTTTATACAGCTCAAAATTAGTGTAGAAAGACTGTAAGTGAGGACTATACTGCTTATGTTTACAATTGAGGCCGAATTTCTCCAGCGTCTTATTGGTGAATCAGTTAATATCCTGACGGTTCCAGTACATACTTGTAAGAAAACTCTCTAATTGTGGTATAACTCTTAAAATACGCATTTACAGTTTCCAGAAATGATTTAAAACTTGTAATAAGCACTTGAAATAAAAGTAAGTAGCTTCTTAATACATACCCTGCCGTTTTCAATCACTGACATTACCCGTGGAAAGCAGGGAAATGACCAGAAAACTGATAATATTTACAACTCCGGCCACTTTAGCGAGCATTTTCACTTGAATTTGCTTTCAAATATTAGGAATTCATGTTTATACAGCTCAAAATTAGTGTAGAAAGACTGTAAGTGAGGACTATACTGCTTATGTTTCAATTGAGGCCGAATTTCTCGAGCGTCTTTTTGGTGAATCAGTTAATATCCTGACGGTTCCAGTAATACTTGTAAGAAAATTGTCTAATTGCGGTATAAGTCTTAAAATACGCATTTAGAGTTTCCAGAAATGATTTCAAACTTGTAATAAGCACTTGAAATAAAAGTAAGTAGGTTTTTACTACATACCCTGCCGTGTTCAATCACTGACATTACCCGTGGAAAGCAGGGAAATGACCAGAAAACTGATAATATTTACAACTCCGGCAACTTTACAGAGTGTTTTCACTTGAATTTGCTTTCAAATATTAGGAATTCAAGTTTATACAGCTCAAAATTAGTGTAGAAAGACTGTAAGTGAGGACTATACTGCTTATGTTTACAATTGAGGCCGAATTTCTCAAGCGTCTTTTTGGTGAATCTGATAATATCCTGACGGTTCCAGTACATACTTGTAAGAAAACTCTCTAATTGTGGTATAACTCTTAAAATACGCATTTTCAGTTTCCAGAAATGATTTAAAACTTGTAATAAGCACTTGAAATAAAAGTAAGTAGGTTCTTAATACATACCCTGCCGTGTTCAACCACTGACATTACCCGTGGAAAGCTAGGAAATGACCTGAAAACTGATAATACTTACAACTCCGGGCACTTTAGGGAGTGTTTTCACTTGAATTTGCTTTCAAATACTAGGAATTCATGTTTCTACAGCTCAAAATTAGTGTAGAAAGACTGTAAGTGAGGACTATACTGCTTATGTTTACAATTGAGGCCGAATTTCTCAAGCGTCTTTTTGGTGAATCAGTTAATATCCTGATGGTTCCAGTACATACTTGTAAGAAACGCTCTAATTGTGGTACAAGTCTTAAAATACGCATTTAGAGTTTCCAGAAATGATTTAAAACTTGTAATAAGCACTTGAAATAAAAGTAAGTAGGTTCTTACTACATACCCTGCCGTTTTCAATCACTGACATTACCCGTGGAAAGCAGGGAAATGACCAGAAAACTGAAAATATTTACAACTCCGGGCACTTTAGGGAGTGTTTTTACTTGAATTTGCTTTCAAATACTAGGAATTCATGTTTATACAGCTCAAAATTAGTGTAGAAAGACTGTAAGTGAGGACTATACTGCTTATGTTTACAATTGAGGCCGAATTTCTCCAGCGTCTTATTGGTGAATCAGTTAATATCCTGACAGTTCCAGTACATACTTGTAAGAAAACTCTCTAATTGTGGTATAAGTCTTAAAATACGCATTTAGAGTTTCCAGAAATGATTTCAAACTTGTAATAAGCACTTGAAATAAAAGTAAGTAGGTTCTTACTACATACCCTGCCATTTTCAATCACTGACATTACCCGTGGAAAGCAGGGAAATGACCAGAAAACTGATAATATTTACAACTCCGGCCACTTTAGCGAGCGTTTTCACTTGAATTTGCTTTCAAATATTAGGAATTCATGTTTCTACAGCTCAAAATTAGTGTAGAAAGACTGTAAGTGAGGACTATACTGCTTATGTTTACAATTGAGGTCGAATTTCTCAAGCGTCTTATTGGTGAATCAGTTAATATCCTGATGGTTCCAGTACATACTTGTAAGAAACGTTGTAATTGTGGTATAACTCTTAAAATATACATTTAGAGTTTCCAGAAATGATTTCAAACTTGTAATAAGCACTTGAAATAAAAGTAAGTAGGTTCTTACTACATACCCTGCCGTTTTCAATCACTGACCTTACCCGTGGAAAGTAGGGAAATGATCAGAAAACTGAAAATATTTACAACTCCGGGCACTTTAGGGAGTGTTTTTACATGAATGTGTTTTCAAATACTAGGAATTCATGTTTATACAGCTCAAAATTAGTGTAGAAAGACTGTAAGTGAGGACTATACTGCTTATGTTTACAATTGAGGCCGAATTTCTCGAGCGTCTTATTGGTGAATCAGTTAATATCCTGACGGTTCCAGTACATACTTGTAAGAAAACTCTCTAATTGTGGTATAACTCTTAAAATACGCATTTACAGTTTCCAGAAATGATTTAAAACTTGTAATAAGCACTTGAAATAAAAGTAAGTAGCTTCTTAATACATACCCTGCCGTTTTCAATCACTGACATTACCCGTGGAAAGCAGGGAAATGACCAGAAAACTGATAATATTTACAACTCCGGCCACTTTAGCGAGCATTTTCACTTGAATTTGCTTTCAAATATTAGGAATTCATGTTTATACAGCTCAAAATTAGTGTAGAAAGACTGTAAGTGAGGACTATACTGCTTATGTTTCAATTGAGGCCGAATTTCTCGAGCGTCTTTTTGGTGAATCAGTTAATATCCTGACGGTTCCAGTAATACTTGTAAGAAAATTGTCTAATTGCGGTATAAGTCTTAAAATACGCATTTAGAGTTTCCAGAAATGATTTCAAACTTGTAATAAGCACTTGAAATAAAAGTAAGTAGGTTCTTACTACATACCCTGCCGTGTTCAATCACTGACATTACCCGTGGAAAGCAGGGAAATGACCAGAAAACTGATAATATTTACAACTCCGGCAACTTTACAGAGTGTTTTCACTTGAATTTCCTTTAAAATATTACGAATTCAAGTTTATACAGCTCAAAATTAGTGTAGAAAGACTGTAAGTGAGGACTATACTGCTTATGTTTACAATTGAGGCCGAATTTCTCCAGCGTCTTATTGGTGAATCAGTTAATATCCTGACGGTTCCAGTACATACTTGTAAGAAAACTCTCTAATTGTGGTATAAGTCTTAAAATACGCATTTAAAGTTTCCAGAAATGATTTCAAACTTGTAATAAGCACTTGAAATAAAAGTAAGTAGGTTCTTACTACATACCCTGCCGTTTTCAATCACTGACATTACCCGTGGAAAGCAGGGAAATGACCAGAAAACTGATAATATTTACAACTCCGGCCACTTTAGCGAGCGTTTTCACTTGAATTTGCTTTCAAATATTCGGAATTCATGTTTATACAGCTCAAAATTAGTGTAGAAAGACCGTAAGTGAGGACTATACTGCTTATGTTTACAATTGAGGTGGAATTTCTCGAGCGTCTTATTGGTGAATCAGTTAATATCCTGATGGTTCCAGTACATACTTGTAAGAAACGTTGTAATTGTGGTATAACTCTTAAAATATACATTTAGAGTTTCCAGAAATGATTTCAAACTTGTAATAAGCACTTGAAATAAAAGTAAGTAGGTTCTTACTACACACCCTGCCGTTTTCAATCACTGACATTACCCGTGGAAAGCAGGGAAATGACCAGAAAACTGATAATATTTACAACTCCGGGCACTTTAGGGAGTGTTTTTACTTGAATTTGCTTTCAAATACTAGGAATTCATGTTTCTACAGCTCAAAATTAGTGAAGAAAGACTGTAAGTGAGGACTATACTGCTTATGTTTACAATTGAGGCCGAATTTCTCGAGCGTCTTTTTGCTGAATCAGTTAATATCCTGATGGTTTCAGTACATACTTGTAAGAAACTGTCTAATTGTGGTATAACTCTTAAAATACGCATGTAGAGTTTCCAGAAATGATTTAAAACTTGTAATAAGCACTTGAAATAAAAGTAAGTAGGTTCTTACTACATACCCTGCCGTTTTCAATCACTGACATTACCCGTGGAAAGCAGGGAAATGACCAGAAAACTGATAATATTTACAACTCCGGCCCCTTTAGGGAGTGTTTTTACTTGAATGTGTTTTCAAATAATAGGAATTCATGTTAATACAGCTCAAAATTAGTGTAGAAAGACTGTAAGTGAGGACTATACTGCTTATGTTTACAATTGAGGCCGAATTTCTCAAGCGTCTTTTTGGTGAATCAGTTAATATCCTGATGGTTCCAGTACATACTTGTAAGAAACGATGTAATTGTGGTATAACTCTTAAAATATACATTTAGAGTTTCCAGAAATGATTTCAAACTTGTAATAAGCACTTGAAATAAAAGTAAGTAGGTTCTTACTACATACCCTGCCGTGTTCAATCACTGACATTACCCGTGGAAAGCAGGGAAATGACCAGAAAACTGATAATATTTACAACTCCGGCAACTTTACAGAGTGTTTTCACTTGAATTTCCTTTAAAATATTACGAATTCAAGTTTATACAGCTCAAAATTAGTGTAGAAAGACTGTAAGTGAGGACTATACTGCTTATGTTTACAATTGAGGCCAAATTTCTCAAGCGTCTTTTTGGTGAATCTGATAATATCCTGACGGTTCCAGTACATACTTGTAAGAAAACTCTCTAATTGTGGTATAACTCTTAAAATACGCATTTTCAGTTTCCAGAAATGATTTAAAACTTGTAATAAGCACTTGAAATAAAAGTAAGTAGGTTCTTAATACATACCCTGCCGTGTTCAACCACTGACATTACCCGTGGAAAGCTGGGAAATGACCTGAAAACTGATAATACTTACAACTCCGGGCACTTTAGGGAGTGTTTTCACTTGAATTTGCTTTCAAATACTAGGAATTCATGTTTCTACAGCTCAAAATTAGTGTAGAAAGACTGTAAGTGAGGACTATACTGCTTATGTTTACAATTGAGGCCGAATTTCTCAAGCGTCTTTTTGGTGAATCAGTTAATATCCTGATGGTTCCAGTACATACTTGTAAGAAACGCTGTAATTGTGGTACAAGTCTTAAAATACGCATTTAGAGTTTCCAGAAATGATTTAAAACTTGTAATAAGCACTTGAAATAAAAGTAAGTAGGTTCTTACTACATACCCTGCCGTTTTCAATCACTGACATTACCCGTGGAAAGCAGGGAAATGACCAGAAAACTGAAAATATTTACAACTCCGGGCACTTTAGGGAGTGTTTTTACTTGAATTTGCTTTCAAATACTAGGAATTCATGTTTATACAGCTCAAAATTAGTGTAGAAAGACTGTAAGTGAGGACTATACTGCTCATGTTTACAATTGAGGCCAAATTTCTCAAGCGTCTTTTTGGTGAATCAGTTAATATCCTGACGGTTCCAGTAATACTTGTAAGAAAATTGTCTAATTGCGGTATAAGTCTTAAAATACGCATTTAGAGTTTCCAGAAATGATTTCAAACTTGTAATAAGCACTTGAAATAAAAGTAAGTAGGTTCTTACTACATACCCTGCCGTGTTCAATCACTGACATTACCCGTGGAAAGCAGGGAAATGACCAGAAAACTGATAATATTTACAACTCCGGCAACTTTACAGAGTGTTTTCACTTGAATTTCCTTTAAAATATTACGAATTCAAGTTTATACAGCTCAAAATTAGTGTAGAAAGACTGTAAGTGAGGACTATACTGCTTATGTTTACAATTGAGGCCGAATTTCTCCAGCGTCTTATTGGTGAATCAGTTAATATCCTGACGGTTCCAGTACATACTTGTAAGAAAACTCTCTAATTGTGGTATAAGTCTTAAAATACGCATTTAAAGTTTCCAGAAATGATTTCAAACTTGTAATAAGCACTTGAAATAAAAGTAAGTAGGTTCTTACTACATACCCTGCCGTTTTCAATCACTGACATTACCCGTGGAAAGCAGGGAAATGACCAGAAAACTGATAATATTTACAACTCCGGCCACTTTAGCGAGCGTTTTCACTTGAATTTGCTTTCAAATATTCGGAATTCATGTTTATACAGCTCAAAATTAGTGTAGAAAGACCGTAAGTGAGGACTATACTGCTTATGTTTACAATTGAGGTGGAATTTCTCGAGCGTCTTATTGGTGAATCAGTTAATATCCTGATGGTTCCAGTACATACTTGTAAGAAACGTTGTAATTGTGGTATAACTCTTAAAATATACATTTAGAGTTTCCAGAAATGATTTCAAACTTGTAATAAGCACTTGAAATAAAAGTAAGTAGGTTCTTACTACACACCCTGCCGTTTTCAATCACTGACATTACCCGTGGAAAGCAGGGAAATGACCAGAAAACTGATAATATTTACAACTCCGGGCACTTTAGGGAGTGTTTTTACTTGAATTTGCTTTCAAATACTAGGAATTCATGTTTCTACAGCTCAAAATTAGTGAAGAAAGACTGTAAGTGAGGACTATACTGCTTATGTTTACAATTGAGGCCGAATTTCTCGAGCGTCTTTTTGCTGAATCAGTTAATATCCTGATGGTTTCAGTACATACTTGTAAGAAACTGTCTAATTGTGGTATAACTCTTAAAATACGCATGTAGAGTTTCCAGAAATGATTTAAAACTTGTAATAAGCACTTGAAATAAAAGTAAGTAGGTTCTTACTACATACCCTGCCGTTTTCAATCACTGACATTACCCGTGGAAAGCAGGGAAATGACCAGAAAACTGATAATATTTACAACTCCGGCCCCTTTAGGGAGTGTTTTTACTTGAATGTGTTTTCAAATAATAGGAATTCATGTTAATACAGCTCAAAATTAGTGTAGAAAGACTGTAAGTGAGGACTATACTGCTTATGTTTACAATTGAGGCCGAATTTCTCAAGCGTCTTTTTGGTGAATCAGTTAATATCCTGATGGTTCCAGTACATACTTGTAAGAAACGCTGTAATTGTGGTATAACTCTTAAAATATACATTTAGAGTTTCCAGAAATGATTTCAAACTTGTAATAAGCACTTGAAATAAAAGTAAGTAGGTTCTTACTACATACCCTGCCGTGTTCAATCACTGACATTACCCGTGGAAAGCAGGGAAATGACCAGAAAACTGATAATATTTACAACTCCGGCAACTTTACAGAGTGTTTTCACTTGAATTTCCTTTAAAATATTACGAATTCAAGTTTATACAGCTCAAAATTAGTGTAGAAAGACTGTAAGTGAGGACTATACTGCTTATGTTTACAATTGAGGCCGAATTTCTCAAGCGTCTTTTTGGTGAATCTGATAATATCCTGACGGTTCCAGTACATACTTGTAAGAAAACTCTCTAATTGTGGTATAACTCTTAAAATACGCATTTTCAGTTTCCAGAAATGATTTAAAACTTGTAATAAGCACTTGAAATAAAAGTAAGTAGGTTCTTAATACATACCCTGCCGTGTTCAACCACTGACATTACCCGTGGAAAGCTGGGAAATGACCTGAAAACTGATAATACTTACAACTCCGGGCACTTTAGGGAGTGTTTTCACTTGAATTTGCTTTCAAATACTAGGAATTCATGTTTCTACAGCTCAAAATTAGTGTAGAAAGACTGTAAGTGAGGACTATACTGCTTATGTTTACAATTGAGGCCGAATTTCTCAAGCGTCTTTTTGGTGAATCAGTAAATATCCTGATGGTTCCAGTACATACTTGTAAGAAACGCTGTAATTGTGGTACAAGTCTTAAAATACGCATTTAGAGTTTCCAGAAATGATTTAAAACTTGTAATAAGCACTTGAAATAAAAGTAAGTAGGTTCTTACTACATACCCTGCCGTTTTCAATCACTGACATTACCCGTGGAAAGCAGGGAAATGACCAGAAAACTGAAAATATTTACAACTCCGGGCACTTTAGGGAGTGTTTTTACTTGAATTTGCTTTCAAATACTAGGAATTCATGTTTATACAGCTCAAAATTAGTGTAGAAAGACTGTAAGTGAGGACTATACTGCTCATGTTTACAATTGAGGCCAAATTTCTCAAGCGTCTTATTGGTGAATCAGTTAATATCCTGACGGTTCCAGTACATACTTGTAAGAAAACTCTCTAATTGTGGTATAAGTCTTAAAATACGCATTTAGAGTTTCCAGAAATGATTTCAAACTTGTAATAAGCACTTGAAATAAAAGTAAGTAGGTTCTTACTACATACCCTGCCGTTTTCAATCACTGACATTACCCGTGGAAAGCAGGGAAATGACAAGAAAACTGATAATATTTACAACTCCGGCCACTTTAGCGAGCGTTTTCACTTGAATTTGCTTTCAAATATTAGGAATTCATGTTTATACAGCTCAAAATTAGTGTAGAAAGACTGTAAGTGAGGACTATACTGCTTATGTTTACAATTGAGGTCGAATTTCTCGAGCGTCTTATTGGTGAATCAGTTAATATCCTGATGGTTCCAGTACATACTTGTAAGAAACGTTGTAATTGTGGTATAACTCTTAAAATATACATTTAGAGTTTCCAGAAATGATTTCAAACTTGTAATAAGCACTTGAAATAAAAGTAAGTAGGTTCTTACTACATACCCTGCCGTTTTCAATCACTGACATTACCCGTGGAAAGCAGGGAAATGATCAGAAAACTGAAAATATTTACAACTCCGGGCACTTTAGGGAGTGTTTTTACATGAATGTGTTTTCCAATACTAGGAATTCATGTTTATACAGCTCAAAATTAGTGTAGAAAGACTGTAAGTGAGGACTATACTGCTTATGTTTACAATTGAGGCCGAATTTCTCGAGCGTCTTATTGGTGAATCAGTTAATATCCTGACGGTTCCAGTAATACTTGTAAGAAAATTGTCTAATTGCGGTATAAGTCTTAAAATACGCATTTAGAGTTTCCAGAAATGATTTCAAACTTGTAATAAGCACTTGAAATAAAAGTAAGTAGGTTCTTACTACATACCCTGCCGTGTTCAATCACTGACATTACCCGTGGAAAGCAGGGAAATGACCAGAAAACTGATAATATTTACAACTCCGGCAACTTTACAGAGTGTTTTCACTTGAATTTCCTTTAAAATATTACGAATTCAAGTTTATACAGCTCAAAATTAGTGTAGAAAGACTGTAAGTGAGGACTATACTGCTTATGTTTACAATTGAGGCCGAATTTCTCAAGCGTCTTTTTGGTGAATCTGATAATATCCTGACGGTTCCAGTACATACTTGTAAGAAAACTCTCTAATTGTGGTATAACTCTTAAAATACGCATGTAGAGTTTCCAGAAATGATTTAAAACTTGTAATAAGCACTTGAAATAAAAGTAAGTAGGTTCTTACTACATACCCTGCCGTTTTCAATCACTGACATTACCCGTGCAAAGCAGGGAAATGACCAGAAAACTGATAATATTTACAACTCCGGGCACTTTAGGGAGTGTTTTTACTTGAATTTGCTTTCAAATACTAGGAATTTATGTTTATACACCTCAACATTAGTGTAGAAAGACTGTAAGTGAGGACTATACTGCTTATGTTTACAATTGAGGCCGAATTTCTCAAGCGTCTTTTTGGTGAATCAGTTAATATCCTGATGGTTCCAGTACATACTTGTAAGAAACGCTGTAATTGTGGTATAACTCTTAAAATATACATTTAGAGTTTCCAGAAATGATTTCAAACTTGTAATAAGCACTTGAAATAAAAGTAAGTAGGTTCTTACTACATACCCTGCCGTGTTCAATCACTGACATTACCCGTGGAAAGCAGGGAAATGACCAGAAAACTGATAATATTTACAACTCCGGCAACTTTACAGAGTGTTTTCACTTGAATTTCCTTTAAAATATTACGAATTCAAGTTTATACAGCTCAAAATTAGTGTAGAAAGACTGTAAGTGAGGACTATACTGCTTATGTTTACAATTGAGGCCGAATTTCTCAAGCGTCTTTTTGGTGAATCTGATAATATCCTGACGGTTCCAGTACATACTTGTAAGAAAACTCTCTAATTGTGGTATAACTCTTAAAATACGCATTTTCAGTTTCCAGAAATGATTTAAAACTTGTAATAAGCACTTGAAATAAAAGTAAGTAGGTTCTTAATACATACCCTGCCGTGTTCAACCACTGACATTACCCGTGGAAAGCTGGGAAATGACCTGAAAACTGATAATACTTACAACTCCGGGCACTTTAGGGAGTGTTTTCACTTGAATTTGCTTTCAAATACTAGGAATTCATGTTTCTACAGCTCAAAATTAGTGTAGAAAGACTGTAAGTGAGGACTATACTGCTTATGTTTACAATTGAGGCCGAATTTCTCAAGCGTCTTTTTGGTGAATCAGTTAATATCCTGATGGTTCCAGTACATACTTGTAAGAAACGCTGTAATTGTGGTACAAGTCTTAAAATACGCATTTAGAGTTTCCAGAAATGATTTAAAACTTGTAATAAGCACTTGAAATAAAAGTAAGTAGGTTCTTACTACATACCCTGCCGTTTTCAATCACTGACATTACCCGTGGAAAGCAGGGAAATGACCAGAAAACTGAAAATATTTACAACTCCGGGCACTTTAGGGAGTGTTTTTACTTGAATTTGCTTTCAAATACTAGGAATTCATGTTTATACAGCTCAAAATTAGTGTAGAAAGACTGTAAGTGAGGACTATACTGCTCATGTTTACAATTGAGGCCAAATTTCTCAAGCGTCTTTTTGGTGAATCAGTTAATATCCTGACGGTTCCAGTAATACTTGTAAGAAAATTGTCTAATTGCGGTATAAGTCTTAAAATACGCATTTAGAGTTTCCAGAAATGATTTCAAACTTGTAATAAGCACTTGAAATAAAAGTAAGTAGGTTCTTACTACATACCCTGCCGTGTTCAATCACTGACATTACCCGTGGAAAGCAGGGAAATGACCAGAAAACTGATAATATTTACAACTCCGGCAACTTTACAGAGTGTTTTCACTTGAATTTCCTTTAAAATATTACGAATTCAAGTTTATACAGCTCAAAATTAGTGTAGAAAGACTGTAAGTGAGGACTATACTGCTTATGTTTACAATTGAGGCCGAATTTCTCCAGCGTCTTATTGGTGAATCAGTTAATATCCTGACGGTTCCAGTACATACTTGTAAGAAAACTCTCTAATTGTGGTATAAGTCTTAAAATACGCATTTAAAGTTTCCAGAAATGATTTCAAACTTGTAATAAGCACTTGAAATAAAAGTAAGTAGGTTCTTACTACATACCCTGCCGTTTTCAATCACTGACATTACCCGTGGAAAGCAGGGAAATGACCAGAAAACTGATAATATTTACAACTCCGGCCACTTTAGCGAGCGTTTTCACTTGAATTTGCTTTCAAATATTCGGAATTCATGTTTATACAGCTCAAAATTAGTGTAGAAAGACCGTAAGTGAGGACTATACTGCTTATGTTTACAATTGAGGTGGAATTTCTCGAGCGTCTTATTGGTGAATCAGTTAATATCCTGATGGTTCCAGTACATACTTGTAAGAAACGTTGTAATTGTGGTATAACTCTTAAAATATACATTTAGAGTTTCCAGAAATGATTTCAAACTTGTAATAAGCACTTGAAATAAAAGTAAGTAGGTTCTTACTACACACCCTGCCGTTTTCAATCACTGACATTACCCGTGGAAAGCAGGGAAATGACCAGAAAACTGATAATATTTACAACTCCGGGCACTTTAGGGAGTGTTTTTACTTGAATTTGCTTTCAAATACTAGGAATTCATGTTTCTACAGCTCAAAATTAGTGAAGAAAGACTGTAAGTGAGGACTATACTGCTTATGTTTACAATTGAGGCCGAATTTCTCGAGCGTCTTTTTGCTGAATCAGTTAATATCCTGATGGTTTCAGTACATACTTGTAAGAAACTGTCTAATTGTGGTATAACTCTTAAAATACGCATGTAGAGTTTCCAGAAATGATTTAAAACTTGTAATAAGCACTTGAAATAAAAGTAAGTAGGTTCTTACTACATACCCTGCCGTTTTCAATCACTGACATTACCCGTGGAAAGCAGGGAAATGACCAGAAAACTGATAATATTTACAACTCCGGCCCCTTTAGGGAGTGTTTTTACTTGAATGTGTTTTCAAATAATAGGAATTCATGTTAATACAGCTCAAAATTAGTGTAGAAAGACTGTAAGTGAGGACTATACTGCTTATGTTTACAATTGAGGCCGAATTTCTCAAGCGTCTTTTTGGTGAATCAGTTAATATCCTGATGGTTCCAGTACATACTTGTAAGAAACGCTGTAATTGTGGTATAACTCTTAAAATATACATTTAGAGTTTCCAGAAATGATTTCAAACTTGTAATAAGCACTTGAAATAAAAGTAAGTAGGTTCTTACTACATACCCTGCCGTGTTCAATCACTGACATTACCCGTGGAAAGCAGGGAAATGACCAGAAAACTGATAATATTTACAACTCCGGCAACTTTACAGAGTGTTTTCACTTGAATTTCCTTTAAAATATTACGAATTCAAGTTTATACAGCTCAAAATTAGTGTAGAAAGACTGTAAGTGAGGACTATACTGCTTATGTTTACAATTGAGGCCGAATTTCTCAAGCGTCTTTTTGGTGAATCTGATAATATCCTGACGGTTCCAGTACATACTTGTAAGAAAACTCTCTAATTGTGGTATAACTCTTAAAATACGCATTTTCAGTTTCCAGAAATGATTTAAAACTTGTAATAAGCACTTGAAATAAAAGTAAGTAGGTTCTTAATACATACCCTGCCGTGTTCAACCACTGACATTACCCGTGGAAAGCTGGGAAATGACCTGAAAACTGATAATACTTACAACTCCGGGCACTTTAGGGAGTGTTTTCACTTGAATTTGCTTTCAAATACTAGGAATTCATGTTTCTACAGCTCAAAATTAGTGTAGAAAGACTGTAAGTGAGGACTATACTGCTTATGTTTACAATTGAGGCCGAATTTCTCAAGCGTCTTTTTGGTGAATCAGTTAATATCCTGATGGTTCCAGTACATACTTGTAAGAAACGCTGTAATTGTGGTACAAGTCTTAAAATACGCATTTAGAGTTTCCAGAAATGATTTAAAACTTGTAATAAGCACTTGAAATAAAAGTAAGTAGGTTCTTACTACATACCCTGCCGTTTTCAATCACTGACATTACCCGTGGAAAGCAGGGAAATGACCAGAAAACTGAAAATATTTACAACTCCGGGCACTTTAGGGAGTGTTTTTACTTGAATTTGCTTTCAAATACTAGGAATTCATGTTTATACAGCTCAAAATTAGTGTAGAAAGACTGTAAGTGAGGACTATACTGCTCATGTTTACAATTGAGGCCAAATTTCTCAAGCGTCTTATTGGTGAATCAGTTAATATCCTGACGGTTCCAGTACATACTTGTAAGAAAACTCTCTAATTGTGGTATAAGTCTTAAAATACGCATTTAGAGTTTCCAGAAATGATTTCAAACTTGTAATAAGCACTTGAAATAAAAGTAAGTAGGTTCTTACTACATACCCTGCCGTTTTCAATCACTGACATTACCCGTGGAAAGCAGGGAAATGACAAGAAAACTGATAATATTTACAACTCCGGCCACTTTAGCGAGCGTTTTCACTTGAATTTGCTTTCAAATATTAGAAATTCATGTTTATACAGCTCAAAATTAGTGTAGAAAGACTGTAAGTGAGGACTATACTGCTTATGTTTACAATTGAGGTCGAATTTCTCGAGCGTCTTATTGGTGAATCAGTTAATATCCTGATGGTTCCAGTACATACTTGTAAGAAACGTTGTAATTGTGGTATAACTCTTAAAATATACATTTAGAGTTTCCAGAAATGATTTCAAACTTGTAATAAGCACTTGAAATAAAAGTAAGTAGGTTCTTACTACATACCCTGCCGTTTTCAATCACTGACATTACCCGTGGAAAGCAGGGAAATGATCAGAAAACTGAAAATATTTACAACTCCGGGCACTTTAGGGAGTGTTTTTACATGAATGTGTTTTCCAATACTAGGAATTCATGTTTATACAGCTCAAAATTAGTGTAGAAAGACTGTAAGTGAGGACTATACTGCTTATGTTTACAATTGAGGCCGAATTTCTCGAGCGTCTTATTGGTGAATCAGTTAATATCCTGACGGTTCCAGTAATACTTGTAAGAAAATTGTCTAATTGCGGTATAAGTCTTAAAATACGCATTTAGAGTTTCCAGAAATGATTTCAAACTTGTAATAAGCACTTGAAATAAAAGTAAGTAGGTTCTTACTACATACCCTGCCGTGTTCAATCACTGACATTACCCGTGGAAAGCAGGGAAATGACCAGAAAACTGATAATATTTACAACTCCGGCAACTTTACAGAGTGTTTTCACTTGAATTTCCTTTAAAATATTACGAATTCAAGTTTATACAGCTCAAAATTAGTGTAGAAAGACTGTAAGTGAGGACTATACTGCTTATGTTTACAATTGAGGCCGAATTTCTCAAGCGTCTTTTTGGTGAATCTGATAATATCCTGACGGTTCCAGTACATACTTGTAAGAAAACTCTCTAATTGTGGTATAACTCTTAAAATACGCATGTAGAGTTTCCAGAAATGATTTAAAACTTGTAATAAGCACTTGAAATAAAAGTAAGTAGGTTCTTACTACATACCCTGCCGTTTTCAATCACTGACATTACCCGTGCAAAGCAGGGAAATGACCAGAAAACTGATAATATTTACAACTCCGGGCACTTTAGGGAGTGTTTTTACTTGAATTTGCTTTCAAATACTAGGAATTTATGTTTATACACCTCAACATTAGTGTAGAAAGACTGTAAGTGAGGACTATACTGCTTATGTTTACAATTGAGGCCGAATTTCTCAAGCGTCTTTTTGGTGAATCAGTTAATATCCTGATGGTTCCAGTACATACTTGTAAGAAACGCTGTAATTGTGGTATAACTCTTAAAATATACATTTAGAGTTTCCAGAAATGATTTCAAACTTGTAATAAGCACTTGAAATAAAAGTAAGTAGGTTCTTACTACATACCCTGCCGTGTTCAATCACTGACATTACCCGTGGAAAGCAGGGAAATGACCAGAAAACTGATAATATTTACAACTCCGGCAACTTTACAGAGTGTTTTCACTTGAATTTGCTTTCAAATATTAGGAATTCAAGTTTATACAGCTCAAAATTAGTGTAGAAAGACTGTAAGTGAGGACTATACTGCTTATGTTTACAATTGAGGCCGAATTTCTCAAGCGTCTTTTTGGTGAATCTGATAATATCCTGACGGTTCCAGTACATACTTGTAAGAAAACTCTCTAATTGTGGTATAACTCTTAAAATACGCATTTTCAGTTTCCAGAAATGATTTAAAACTTGTAATAAGCACTTGAAATAAAAGTAAGTAGGTTCTTAATACATACCCTGCCGTGTTCAACCACTGACATTACCCGTGGAAAGCTGGGAAATGACCTGAAAACTGATAATACTTACAACTCCGGGAACTTTAGGGAGTGTTTTCACTTGAATTTGCTTTCAAATACTAGGAATTCATGTTTCTACAGCTCAAAATTAGTGTAGAAAGACTGTAAGTGAGGACTATACTGCTTATGTTTACAATTGAGGCCGAATTTCTCAAGCGTCTTTTTGGTGAATCAGTTAATATCCTGATGGTTCCAGTACATACTTGTAAGAAACGCTGTAATTGTGGTACAAGTCTTAAAATACGCATTTAGAGTTTCCAGAAATGATTTAAAACTTGTAATAAGCACTTGAAATAAAAGTAAGTAGGTTCTTACTACATACCCTGCCGTGTTCAAACACTGACATTACCCGTGGAAAGCAGGGAAATGACCAGAAAACTGAAAATATTTACAACTCCGGGCACTTTAGGGAGTGTTTTTACTTGAATTTGCTTTCAAATACTAGGAATTCATGTTTATACAGCTCAAAATTAGTGTAGAAAGACTGTAAGTGAGGACTATACTGCTTATGTTTACAATTGAGGCCGAATTTCTCAAGCGTCTTTTTGGTGAATCTGATAATATCCTGACGGTTCCAGTACATACTTGTAAGAAAACTCTCTAATTGTGGTATAAGTCTTAAAATACGCATTTAGAGTTTCCAGAAATGATTTCAAACTTGTAATAAGCACTTGAAATAAAAGTAAGTAGGTTCTTACTACATACCCTGCCGTTTTCAATCACTGACATTACCCGTGGAAAGCAGGGAAATGACCAGAAAACTGATAATATTTACAACTCCGGCCACTTTAGCGAGCGTTTTCACTTGAATTTGCTTTCAAATATTAGGAATTCATGTTTATACAGCTCAAAATTAGTGTAGAAAGACTGTAAGTGAGGACTCTACTGCTTATGTTTACAATTGAGGCCGAATTTCTCGAGCGTCTTATTGGTGAATCAGTTAATATCCTGATGGTTCCAGTACATACTTGTAAGAAACGTTGTAATTGTGGTATAACAATTAAAATATACATTTAGAGTTTCCAGAAATGATTTCAAACTTGTAATAAGCACTTGAAATAAAAGTAAGTAGGTTCTTACTACATACCCTGCCGTTTTCAATCACTGACATTACCCGTGGAAAGCAGGGAAATGATCAGAAAACTGAAAATATTTACAACTCCGGGCACTTTAGGGAGTGTTTTTACATGAATGTGTTTTCAAATACTAGGAATTCATGTTTATACAGCTCAAAATTAGTGTAGAAAGACTGTAAGTGAGGACTATACTGCTTATGTTTACAATTGAGGCCGAATTTCTCGAGCGTCTTATTGGTGAATCAGTTAATATCCTGACGGTTCCAGTACATACTTGTAAGAAAACTCTCTAATTGTGGTATAACTCTTAAAATACGCATTTACAGTTTCCAGAAATGATTTAAAACTTGTAATAAGCACTTGAAATAAAAGTAAGTAGCTTCTTAATACATACCCTGCCGTTTTCAATCACTGACATTACCCGTGGAAAGCAGGGAAATGACCAGAAAACTGATAATATTTACAACTCCGGCCACTTTAGCGAGCATTTTCACTTGAATTTGCTTTCAAATATTAGGAATTCATGTTTATACAGCTCAAAATTAGTGTAGAAAGACTGTAAGTGAGGACTATACTGCTTATGTTTCAATTGAGGCCGAATTTCTCGAGCGTCTTTTTGGTGAATCAGTTAATATCCTGACGGTTCCAGTAATATTGTAAGAAAATTGTCTAATTGCGGTATAAGTCTTAAAATACGCATTTAGAGTTTCCAGAAATGATTTCAAACTTGTAATAAGCACTTGAAATAAAAGTAAGTAGGTTCTTACTACATACCCTGCCGTGTTCAATCACTGACATTACCCGTGGAAAGCAGGGAAATGACCAGAAAACTGATAATATTTACAACTCCGGCCACTTTAGCGAGCGTTTTCACTTGAATTTGCTTTCAAATATTGGGAATTCATGTTTATACAGCTCAAAATTAGTGTAGAAAGACCGTAAGTGAGGACTATACTGCTTATGTTTACAATTGAGGTGGAATTTCTCGAGCGTCTTATTGGTGAATCAGTTAATATCCTGATGGTTCCAGTACATACTTGTAAGAAACGTTGTAATTGTGGTATAACTCTTAAAATATACATTTAGAGTTTCCAGAAATGATTTCAAACTTGTAATAAGCACTTGAAATAAAAGTAAGTAGGTTCTTACTACACACCCTGCCGTGTTCAATCACTGACATTACCCGTGGAAAGCAGGGAAATGACCAGAAAACTGATAATATTTACAACTCCGGGCACTTTAGGGAGTGTTTTTACTTGAATTTGCTTTCAAATACTAGGAATTCATGTTTCTACAGCTCAAAATTAGTGAAGAAAGACTGTAAGTGAGGACTATACTGCTTATGTTTACAATTGAGGCCGAATTTCTCGAGCGTCTTTTTGCTGAATCAGTTAATATCCTGATGGTTTCAGTACATACTTGTAAGAAACTGTCTAATTGTGGTATAACTCTTAAAATACGCATGTAGAGTTTCCAGAAATGATTTAAAACTTGTAATAAGCACTTGAAATAAAAGTAAGTAGGTTCTTACTACATACCCTGCCGTTTTCAATCACTGACATTACCCGTGGAAAGCAGGGAAATGACCAGAAAACTGATAATATTTACAACTCCGGCCCCTTTAGGGAGTGTTTTTACTTGAATGTGTTTTCAAATAATAGGAATTCATGTTAATACAGCTCAAAATTAGTGTAGAAAGACTGTAAGTGAGGACTATACTGCTTATGTTTACAATTGAGGCCGAATTTCTCAAGCGTCTTTTTGGTGAATCAGTTAATATCCTGATGGTTCCAGTACATACTTGTAAGAAACGCTGTAATTGTGGTATAACTCTTAAAATATACATTTAGAGTTTCCAGAAATGATTTCAAACTTGTAATAAGCACTTGAAATAAAAGTAAGTAGGTTCTTACTACATACCCTGCCGTGTTCAATCACTGACATTACCCGTGGAAAGCAGGGAAATGACCAGAAAACTGATAATATTTACAACTCCGGCAACTTTACAGAGTGTTTTCACTTGAATTTCCTTTAAAATATTACGAATTCAAGTTTATACAGCTCAAAATTAGTGTAGAAAGACTGTAAGTGAGGACTATACTGCTTATGTTTACAATTGAGGCCGAATTTCTCAAGCGTCTTTTTGGTGAATCTGATAATATCCTGACGGTTCCAGTACATACTTGTAAGAAAACTCTCTAATTGTGGTATAACTCTTAAAATACGCATTTTCAGTTTCCAGAAATGATTTAAAACTTGTAATAAGCACTTGAAATAAAAGTAAGTAGGTTCTTAATACATACCCTGCCGTGTTCAACCACTGACATTACCCGTGGAAAGCTGGGAAATGACCTGAAAACTGATAATACTTACAACTCCGGGCACTTTAGGGAGTGTTTTCACTTGAATTTGCTTTCAAATACTAGGAATTCATGTTTCTACAGCTCAAAATTAGTGTAGAAAGACTGTAAGTGAGGACTATACTGCTTATGTTTACAATTGAGGCCGAATTTCTCAAGCGTCTTTTTGGTGAATCAGTTAATATCCTGATGGTTCCAGTACATACTTGTAAGAAACGCTGTAATTGTGGTACAAGTCTTAAAATACGCATTTAGAGTTTCCAGAAATGATTTAAAACTTGTAATAAGCACTTGAAATAAAAGTAAGTAGGTTCTTACTACATACCCTGCCGTTTTCAATCACTGACATTACCCGTGGAAAGCAGGGAAATGACCAGAAAACTGAAAATATTTACAACTCCGGGCACTTTAGGGAGTGTTTTTACTTGAATTTGCTTTCAAATACTAGGAATTCATGTTTATACAGCTCAAAATTAGTGTAGAAAGACTGTAAGTGAGGACTATACTGCTCATGTTTACAATTGAGGCCAAATTTCTCAAGCGTCTTATTGGTGAATCAGTTAATATCCTGACGGTTCCAGTACATACTTGTAAGAAAACTCTCTAATTGTGGTATAAGTCTTAAAATACGCATTTAGAGTTTCCAGAAATGATTTCAAACTTGTAATAAGCACTTGAAATAAAAGTAAGTAGGTTCTTACTACATACCCTGCCGTTTTCAATCACTGACATTACCCGTGGAAAGCAGGGAAATGACAAGAAAACTGATAATATTTACAACTCCGGCCACTTTAGCGAGCGTTTTCACTTGAATTTGCTTTCAAATATTAGGAATTCATGTTTATACAGCTCAAAATTAGTGTAGAAAGACTGTAAGTGAGGACTATACTGCTTATGTTTACAATTGAGGTCGAATTTCTCGAGCGTCTTATTGGTGAATCAGTTAATATCCTGATGGTTCCAGTACATACTTGTAAGAAACGTTGTAATTGTGGTATAACTCTTAAAATATACATTTAGAGTTTTCAGAAATGATTTCAAACTTGTAATAAGCACTTGAAATAAAAGTAAGTAGGTTCTTACTACATACCCTGCCGTTTTCAATCACTGACATTACCCGTGGAAAGCAGGGAAATGATCAGAAAACTGAAAATATTTACAACTCCGGGCACTTTAGGGAGTGTTTTTACATGAATGTGTTTTCAAATACTAGGAATTCATGTTTATACAGCTCAAAATTAGTGTAGAAAGACTGTAAGTGAGGACTATACTGCTTATGTTTACAATTGAGGCCGAATTTCTCGAGCGTCTTATTGGTGAATCAGTTAATATCCTGACGGTTCCAGTAATACTTGTAAGAAAATTGTCTAATTGCGGTATAAGTCTTAAAATACGCATTTAGAGTTTCCAGAAATGATTTCAAACTTGTAATAAGCACTTGAAATAAAAGTAAGTAGGTTCTTACTACATACCCTGCCGTGTTCAATCACTGACATTACCCGTGGAAAGCAGGGAAATGACCAGAAAACTGATAATATTTACAACTCCGGCAACTTTACAGAGTGTTTTCACTTGAATTTCCTTTAAAATATTACGAATTCAAGTTTATACAGCTCAAAATTAGTGTAGAAAGACTGTAAGTGAGGACTATACTGCTTATGTTTACAATTGAGGCCGAATTTCTCAAGCGTCTTTTTGGTGAATCTGATAATATCCTGACGGTTCCAGTACATACTTGTAAGAAAACTCTCTAATTGTGGTATAACTCTTAAAATACGCATGTAGAGTTTCCAGAAATGATTTAAAACTTGTAATAAGCACTTGAAATAAAAGTAAGTAGGTTCTTACTACATACCCTGCCGTTTTCAATCACTGACATTACCCGTGCAAAGCAGGGAAATGACCAGAAACTGATAATATTTACAACTCCGGGCACTTTAGGGAGTGTTTTTACTTGAATTTGCTTTCAAATACTAGGAATTTATGTTTATACACCTCAACATTAGTGTAGAAAGACTGTAAGTGAGGACTATAGTGCTTATGTTTACAATTGAGGCCGAATTTCTCAAGCGTCTTTTTGGTGAATCAGTTAATATCCTGATGGTTCCAGTACATACTTGTAAGAAACGCTGTAATTGTGGTATAACTCTTAAAATATACATTTAGAGTTTCCAGAAATGATTTCAAACTTGTAATAAGCACTTGAAATAAAAGTAAGTAGGTTCTTACTACATACCCTGCCGTGTTCAATCACTGACATTACCCGTGGAAAGCAGGGAAATGACCAGAAAACTGATAATATTTACAACTCCGGCAACTTTACAGAGTGTTTTCACTTGAATTTGCTTTCAAATATTAGGAATTCAAGTTTATACAGCTCAAAATTAGTGTAGAAAGACTGTAAGTGAGGACTATACTGCTTATGTTTACAATTGAGGCCGAATTTCTCAAGCGTCTTTTTGGTGAATCTGATAATATCCTGACGGTTCCAGTACATACTTGTAAGAAAACTCTCTAATTGTGGTATAACTCTTAAAATACGCATTTTCAGTTTCCAGAAATGATTTAAAACTTGTAATAAGCACTTGAAATAAAAGTAAGTAGGTTCTTAATACATACCCTGCCGTGTTCAACCACTGACATTACCCGTGGAAAGCTGGGAAATGACCTGAAAACTGATAATACTTACAACTCCGGGAACTTTAGGGAGTGTTTTCACTTGAATTTGCTTTCAAATACTAGGAATTCATGTTTCTACAGCTCAAAATTAGTGTAGAAAGACTGTAAGTGAGGACTATACTGCTTATGTTTACAATTGAGGCCGAATTTCTCAAGCGTCTTTTTGGTGAATCAGTTAATATCCTGATGGTTCCAGTACATACTTGTAAGAAACGCTGTAATTGTGGTACAAGTCTTAAAATACGCATTTAGAGTTTCCAGAAATGATTTAAAACTTGTAATAAGCACTTGAAATAAAAGTAAGTAGGTTCTTACTACATACCCTGCCGTGTTCAAACACTGACATTACCCGTGGAAAGCAGGGAAATGACCAGAAAACTGAAAATATTTACAACTCCGGGCACTTTAGGGAGTGTTTTTACTTGAATTTGCTTTCAAATACTAGGAATTCATGTTTATACAGCTCAAAATTAGTGTAGAAAGACTGTAAGTGAGGACTATACTGCTTATGTTTACAATTGAGGCCGAATTTCTCAAGCGTCTTTTTGGTGAATCTGATAATATCCTGACGGTTCCAGTACATACTTGTAAGAAAACTCTCTAATTGTGGTATAAGTCTTAAAATACGCATTTAGAGTTTCCAGAAATGATTTCAAACTTGTAATAAGCACTTGAAATAAAAGTAAGTAGGTTCTTACTACATACCCTGCCGTTTTCAATCACTGACATTACCCGTGGAAAGCAGGGAAATGACCAGAAAACTGATAATATTTACAACTCCGGCCACTTTAGCGAGCGTTTTCACTTGAATTTGCTTTCAAATATTAGGAATTCATGTTTATACAGCTCAAAATTAGTGTAGAAAGACTGTAAGTGAGGACTCTACTGCTTATGTTTACAATTGAGGCCGAATTTTTCGAGCGTCTTATTGGTGAATCAGTTAATATCCTGATGGTTCCAGTACATACTTGTAAGAAACGTTGTAATTGTGGTATAACAATTAAAATATACATTTAGAGTTTCCAGAAATGATTTCAAACTTGTAATAAGCACTTGAAATAAAAGTAAGTAGTTTCTTAATACATACCCTGCCGTGTTCAATCACTGACATTACCCGTGGAAAGCTGGGAAATGACCTGAAAACTGATAATACTTACAACTCCGGGCACTTTAGGGAGTGTTTTCACTTGAATTTGCTTTCAAATACTAGGAATTCATGTTTCTACAGCTCAAAATTAGTGAAGAAAGACTGTAAGTGAGGACTATACTGCTTATGTTTACAATTGAGGCCGAATTTCTCGAGCGTCTTTTTGCTGAATCAGTTAATATCCTGATGGTTTCAGTACATACTTGTAAGAAACTGTCCAATTGTGGTATAACTCTTAAAATACGCATGTAGAGTTTCCAGAAATGATTTAAAACTTGTAATAAGCACTTGAAATAAAAGTAAGTAGGTTCTTAATACATACCCTGCCGTGTTCAATCACTGACATTACCCGTGGAAAGCTGGAAATGACCTGAAAACTGATAATACTTACAACTCCGGGCACTTTAGGGAGTGTTTTCACTTGAATTTGCTTTCAAATACTAGGAATTCATGTTTCTACAGCTCAAAATTAGTGTAGAAGGACTGTAAGTGAGGACTATACTGCTTATGTTTCCAACTGAGGCCGAATTTCTCAAGCGTCTTTTTAGTGAATCAGTTAATATCCTGATGGTTCCAGTACATACTTGTAAGAAACGTTGTAATTGTGGTATAACTCTTAAAATATACATTTAGAGTTTCCAGAAATGATTTCAAACTTGTAATAAGCACTTGAAATAAAAGTAAGTAGGTTCTTACTACATACCCTGCCGTTTTCAATCACTGACATTACCCAGGAAAGCAGGGAAATGATCAGAAAACTGAAAATATTTACAACTCCGGGCACTTTAGGGAGTGTTTTTACATGAATGTGTTTTCAAATACTAGGAATTCATGTTTATAGAGCTCAAAATTAGTGTAGAAAGACTGTAAGTGAGGACTATACTGCTTATGTTTACAATTGAGGCCGAATTTCTCGAGCGTCTTATTGGTGAATCAGTTAATATCCTGACGGTTCCAGTACATACTTGTAAGAAAACTCTCTAATTGTGGTATAACTCTTAAAATACGCATTTACAGTTTCCAGAAATGATTTAAAACTTGTAATAAGCACTTGAAATAAAAGTAAGTAGCTTCTTAATACATACCCTGCCGTTTTCAATCACTGACATTACCCGTGGAAAGCAGGGAAATGACCAGAAAACTGATAATATTTACAACTCCGGCCACTTTAGCGAGCATTTTCACTGGAATTTGCTTTCAAATATTAGGAATTCATGTTTATACAGCTCAAAATTAGTGTAGAAAGACTGTAAGTGAGGACTATACTGCTTATGTTTCAATTGAGGCCGAATTTCTCGAGCGTCTTTTTGGTGAATCAGTTAATATCCTGACGGTTCCAGTACATACTTGTAAGAAAATTGTCTAATTGCGGTATAAGTCTTAAAATACGCATTTACAGTTTCCAGAAATGATTTCAAACTTGTAATAAGCACTTGAAATAAAAGTAAGTAGGTTCTTACTACATACCCTGTCGTGTTCAATCACTGACATTACCCGTGGAAAGCAGGGAAATGACCAGAAAACTGATAATATTTACAACTCCGGCAACTTTACAGAGTGTTTTCACTTGAATTTCCTTTAAAATATTACGAATTCAAGTTTATACAGCTCAAAATTAGTGTAGAAAGACTGTAAGTGAGGACTATACTGCATATGTTTACAATTTTGGCCGAATTTCTCAAGCGTCTTTTTGGTGAATCTGTTAATATCCTGACGGTTCCAGTACATACTTGTAAGAAAACTCTCTAATTGTGGTATAACTCTTAAAATACGCATTTTCAGTTTCCAGAAATGATTTAAAACTTGTGATAAGCACTTGAAATAAAAGTAAGTAGGTTCTTAATACATACCCTGCCGTGTTCAATCACTGACATTACCCGTGGAAAGCTGGGAAATGACCTGAAAACTGATAATACTTACAACTCCGGGCACTTTAGGGAGTGTTTTCACTTGAATTTCCTTTCAAATACAAGGAATTCATGTTTCTACAGCTCAAAATTAGTGAAGAAAGACTGTAAGTGAGGACTATACTGCTTATGTTTACAATTGAGGCCGAATTTCTCGAGCGTCTTTTTGCTGAATCAGTTAATATACTGATGGTTTCAGTACATACTTGTAAGAAACTGTCTAATTGTGGTATAACTCTTAAAATACGCATGTAGAGTTTCCAGAAATGATTTAAAACTTGTAATAAGCACTTGAAATAAAAGTAAGTAGGTTCTTACTACATACCCTGCCGTTTTCAATCACTGACATTACCCGTGGAAAGCAGGGAAATGACCAGAAAACTGATAATATTTACAACTCCGGGCACTTTAGGGAGTGTTTTTACTTGAATTTGCTTTCAAATACTAGGAATTCATGTTTATACAGCTCAAAATTAGTGTAGAAAGACTGTAAGTGAGGACTATACTGCTTATGTTTACAATTGAGGCCGAATTTCTCGAGCGTCTTTTTGCTGAATCAGTTAATATCCTGATAGTTCCAGTACATACTTGTAAGAAATGCTGTAATTGTGGTATAACTCTCAAAATATACATTTAGAGTTTCCAGAAATGATTTCAAACTTGTAATAAGCACTTGAAATAAAAGTAAGTAGGTTCTTACTACATACCCTGCCGTTTTCAATCACTGACATTACCCGTGGAAAGCAGGGAAATGATCAGAAAAATTAAAATATTTACAACTCCGGGCACTTTAGGGAGTGTTTTTACATGAATGTGTTTTCAAATACTAGGAATTCATGTTTATACAGCTCAAAATTAGTGTAGAAAGACTGTAAGTGAGGACTATACTGCTTATGTTTACAATTGAGGCCGAATTTCTCAAGCGTCTTTTTGGTGAATCAGTTAATATCCTGATGGTTCCAGTACATACTTGTAAGAAACGCTGTAATTGTGGTATAACTCTTAAAATATACATTTAGAGTTTCCAGAAATGATTTCAAACTTGTAATAAGCACTTGAAATAAAAGTAAGTAGGTTCTTACTACATACCCTGCCGTGTTCAATCACTGACATTACCCGTGGAAAGCAGGGAAATGACCAGAAAACTGATAATATTTACAACTCCGGCAACTTTACAGAGTGTTTTCACTTGAATTTCCTTTAAAATATTACGAATTCAAGTTTATACAGCTCAAAATTAGTGTAGAAAGACTGTAAGTGAGGACTATACTGCTTATGTTTACAATTGAGGCCGAATTTCTCAAGCGTCTTTTTGGTGAATCTGATAATATCCTGACGGTTCCAGTACATACTTGTAAGAAAACTCTCTAATTGTGGTATAACTCTTAAAATACGCATTTTCAGTTTCCAGAAATGATTTAAAACTTGTAATAAGCACTTGAAATAAAAGTAAGTAGGTTCTTAATACATACCCTGCCGTGTTCAACCACTGACATTACCCGTGGAAAGCTGGGAAATGACCTGAAAACTGATAATACTTACAACTCCGGGCACTTTAGGGAGTGTTTTCACTTGAATTTGCTTTCAAATACTAGGAATTCATGTTTCTACAGCTCAAAATTAGTGTAGAAAGACTGTAAGTCAGGACTATACTGCTTATGTTTACAATTGAGGCCGAATTTCTCGAGCGTCTTATTGGTGAATCAGTTAATATCCTGATGGTTCCAGTACATACTTGTAAGAAACGTTGTAATTGTGGTATAACTCTTAAAATATACATTTAGAGTTTCCAGAAATGATTTCAAACTTGTAATAAGCACTTGAAATAAAAGTAAGTAGGTTCTTACTACATACCCTGCCGTTTTCAATCACTGACATTACCCGTGGAAAGCAGGGAAATGATCAGAAAACTGAAAATATTTACAACTCCGGGCACTTTAGGGAGTGTTTTTACATGAATGTGTTTTCAAATACTAGGAATTCATGTTTATACAGCTCAAAATTAGTGTAGAAAGACTGTAAGTGAGGACTATACTGCTTATGTTTACAATTGAGGCCGAATTTCTCGAGCGTCTTTTTGGTGAATTAGTTAATATCCTGACGGTTCCAGTACATACTTGTAAGAAAACTCTCTAATTGTGGTATAACTCTTAAAATACGCATTTACAGTTTCCAGAAATGATTTAAAACTTGTAATAAGCACTTGAAATAAAAGTAAGTAGCTTCTTAATACATACCCTGCCGTTTTCAATCACTGACATTACCCGTGGAAAGCAGGGAAATGACCAGAAAACTGATAATATTTACAACTCCGGCCACTTTAGCGAGCATTTTCACTTGAATTTGCTTTCAAATATTAGGAATTCATGTTTATACAGCTCAAAATTAGTGTAGAAAGACTGTAAGTGAGGACTATACTGCTTATGTTTCAATTGAGGCCGAATTTCTCGAGCGTCTTTTTGTTGAATCAGTTAATATCCTGACGGTTCCAGTACATAATTGTAAGAAAACTCTCTAATTGTGGTATAAGTCTTAAAATACGCATTTAGAGTTTCCAGAAATGATTTAAAACTTGTAATAAGCACTTGAAATAAAAGTAAGTAGGTTCTTAATACATACCCTGCCGTGTTCAATCACTGACATTACCCGTGGAAAGCTGGAAATGACCTGAAAACTGATAATACTTACAACTCCGGGCACTTTAGGGAGTGATTTCACTTGAATTTGCTTTCAAATACTAGGAATTCATGTTTCTACAGCTCAAAATTAGTGTAGAAGGACTGTAAGTGAGGACTATACTGCTTATGTTTACAACTGAGCCCGAATTTCTCAAGCGTCTTTTTGGTGAATCAGTTAATATCCTGATGGTTCCAGTACATACTTGTAAGAAACGTTGTAATTGTGGTATAACTCTTAAAATATACATTTAGAGTTTCCAGAAATGATTTCAAACTTGTAATAAGCACTTGAAATAAATGTAAGTAGGTTCTTACTACATACCCTGCCGTTTTCAATCACTGACATTACCCGTGGAAAGCAGGGAAATGACCAGAAAACTGAAAATATTTACAACTCCGGGCACTTTAGGGAGTGCTTTTACATGAATTTGTTTTCAAATACTAGGAATTCATGTTTATACAGCTCAAAATTAGTGTAGAAAGACTGTAAGTGCGGACTATACTGCTTATGTTTACAATTGAGGCCGAATTTCACGAGCTTCTTATTGGTGAATCAGTTAATATCCTGACAGTTCCAGTACATACTTGTAAGAAAACTCTCTAATTGTGGTATAAGTCTTAAAATACGCATTTAGACTTTCCGGAAATAATTTCAAACTTGTAATAAGCACTTGAAATAAAAGTAAGTAGGTTCTTACTACATACCCTGCCGTTTTCAATCACTGACATTACCCGTGGAAAGCAGGGAAATGACCAGAAAACTGATAATATTTACAACTCCGGCAACTTTACAGAGCGTTTTCACTTGAATTTGCTTTCAAATATTAGAAATTCATGTTTATACAGCTCAAAATTAGTGTAGAAAGACTGTAAGTGAGGACTATACTGCTTATGTTTACAACTGAGGCTGAATTTCTCGAGCGTCTTTTTGGTGAATCAGTTAATATCCTGACGGTTCCAGTAATACTTGTAAGAAAACTGTCTAATTGCGGTATAAGTCTTAAAATACGCATGTAGAGTTTCCAGAAATGATTTCAAACTTGTAATAAGCACTTGAAATAAAAGTAAGTAGGTTCTTACTACATACCCTGCCGTGTTCAATCACTGACATTACCCGTGAAAAGCAGGGAAATGACCAGAAAACTGAAAATATTTACAACTCCGGGCACTTTAGGGAGTGTTTTCACTTGAATTTGCTTTCAAATACTAGGAATTCATGTTTATACAGCTCAAAATTAGTGTAGAAGGACTGTAAGTGAGGACTATACTGCTTATGTTTACAACTGAGGCCGAATTTCTCAAGCGTCTTTTTGGTGAATCAGTTAATATCCTGATGGTTCCAGTACATACTTGTAAGAAACGCTGTAATTGTGGTATAACTCTTAAAATATACATTTAGAGTTTCCAGAAATGATTTCAAACTTGTAATAAGCACTTGAAATAAAAGTAAGTAGGTTCTTACTACATACCCTGCCGTTTTCAATCACTGACATTACCCGTGGAAAGCAGGGAAATGACCAGAAAACTGAAAATATTTACAACTTCGGCCACTTTAGGGAGTGTTTTTACATGAATTTGTTTTCAAATACTAGGAATTCATGTTTATACAGCTCAAAATTAGTGTAGAAAGACTGTAAGTGCGGACTATACTGCTTATGTTTACAATTGAGGCCGAATTTCACGAGCTTCTTATTGGTGAATCAGTTAATATCCTGACAGTTCCAGTACATACTTGTAAGAAAACTCTCTAATTGTGGTATAAGTCTTAAAATACGCATTTAGACTTTCCGGAAATAATTTCAAACTTGTAATAAGCACTTGAAATAAAAGTAAGTAGGTTCTTACTACATACCCTGCCGTTTTCAATCACTGACATTACCCGTGGAAAGCAGGGAAATGACCAGAAAACTGATAATATTTACAACTCCGGCAACTTTACAGAGCGTTTTCTCTTGAATTTGCTTTCAAATATTAGAAATTCATGTTTATACAGCTCAAAATTAGTGTAGAAAGACTGTAAGTGAGGACTATACTGCTTATGTTTACAACTGAGGCTGAATTTCTCGAGCGTCTTTTTGGTGAATCAGTTAATATCCTGATGGTTCCAGTACATACTTGTAAGAAACGTTGTAATTGTGGTATAACTCTTAAAATATACATTTAGAGTTTCCAGAAATGATTTCAAACTTGTAATAAGCACTTGAAATAAATGTAAGTAGGTTCTTACTACATACCCTGCCGTTTTCAATCACTGACATTACCCGTGGAAAGCAGGGAAATGACCAGAAAACTGAAAATATTTACAACTCCGGGCACTTTAGGGAGTGCTTTTACATGAATTTGTTTTCAAATACTAGGAATTCATGTTTATACAGCTCAAAATTAGTGTAGAAAGACTGTAAGTGCGGACTATACTGCTTATGTTTACAATTGAGGCCGAATTTCACGAGCTTCTTATTGGTGAATCAGTTAATATCCTGACAGTTCCAGTACATACTTGTAAGAAAACTCTCTAATTGTGGTATAAGTCTTAAAATACGCATTTAGACTTTCCGGAAATAATTTCAAACTTGTAATAAGCACTTGAAATAAAAGTAAGTAGGTTCTTACTACATACCCTGCCGTTTTCAATCACTGACATTACCCGTGGAAAGCAGGGAAATGACCAGAAAACTGATAATATTTACAACTCCGGCAACTTTACAGAGCGTTTTCACTTGAATTTGCTTTCAAATATTAGAAATTCATGTTTATACAGCTCAAAATTAGTGTAGAAAGACTGTAAGTGAGGACTATACTGCTTATGTTTACAACTGAGGCTGAATTTCTCGAGCGTCTTTTTGGTGAATCAGTTAATATCCTGACGGTTCCAGTAATACTTGTAAGAAAACTGTCTAATTGCGGTATAAGTCTTAAAATACGCATGTAGAGTTTCCAGAAATGATTTCAAACTTGTAATAAGCACTTGAAATAAAAGTAAGTAGGTTCTTACTACATACCCTGCCGTGTTCAATCACTGACATTACCCGTGAAAAGCAGGGAAATGACCAGAAAACTGAAAATATTTACAACTCCGGGCACTTTAGGGAGTGTTTTCACTTGAATTTGCTTTCAAATACTAGGAATTCATGTTTATACAGCTCAAAATTAGTGTAGAAGGACTGTAAGTGAGGACTATACTGCTTATGTTTACAACTGAGGCCGAATTTCTCAAGCGTCTTTTTGGTGAATCAGTTAATATCCTGATGGTTCCAGTACATACTTGTAAGAAACGCTGTAATTGTGGTATAACTCTTAAAATATACATTTAGAGTTTCCAGAAATGATTTCAAACTTGTAATAAGCACTTGAAATAAAAGTAAGTAGGTTCTTACTACATACCCTGCCGTTTTCAATCACTGACATTACCCGTGGAAAGCAGGGAAATGACCAGAAAACTGAAAATATTTACAACTCCGGCCACTTTAGGGAGTGTTTTTACATGAATTTGTTTTCAAATACTAGGAATTCATGTTTATACAGCTCAAAATTAGTGTAGAAAGACTGTAAGTGCGGACTATACTGCTTATGTTTACAATTGAGGCCGAATTTCACGAGCTTCTTATTGGTGAATCAGTTAATATCCTGACAGTTCCAGTACATACTTGTAAGAAAACTCTCTAATTGTGGTATAAGTCTTAAAATACGCATTTAGACTTTCCGGAAATAATTTCAAACTTGTAATAAGCACTTGAAATAAAAGTAAGTAGGTTCTTACTACATACCCTGCCGTTTTCAATCACTGACATTACCCGTGGAAAGCAGGGAAATGACCAGAAAACTGATAATATTTACAACTCCGGCAACTTTACAGAGCGTTTTCTCTTGAATTTGCTTTCAAATATTAGAAATTCATGTTTATACAGCTCAAAATTAGTGTAGAAAGACTGTAAGTGAGGACTATACTGCTTATGTTTACAACTGAGGCTGAATTTCTCGAGCGTCTTTTTGGTGAATCAGTTAATATCCTGACGGTTCCAGTAATACTTATAAGAAAACTGTCTAATTGCGGTATAAGTCTTAAAATACGCATGTAGAGTTTCCAGAAATGATTTCAAACTTGTAATAAGCACTTGAAATAAAAGTAAGTAGGTTCTTACTACATAGCCTGCCGTGTTCAATCACTGACATTACCCGTGGAAAGCAGGGAAATGACCAGAAAACTGAAAATATTTACAACTCCGGGCACTTTAGGGAGTGTTTTTACTTGAATTTGCTTTCAAATACTAGGAATTCATGTTTATACAGCTCGAAATTAGTGTAGAAGGACTGTAAGTGAGGACTATACTGCTTATGTTTACAATTGAGGCCGAATTTCTCCAGCGTCTTATTGGTGAATCAGTTAATATCCTGACGGTTCCAGTACATACTTGTAAGAAAACTCTCTAATTGTGGTATAACTCTTAAAATACGCATTTTGAGTTTCCAGAAATGATTTCAAACTTGTAATAAGCACTTGAAATAAACGTAAGTAGGTTCTTACTACATACCCTGCCGTTTTCAATCACTGACATTACCCGTGGAAAGCAGGGAAATGACCAGAAAACTGATAATATTTACAACTCCGGCAACTTTTGCGAGCGTTTTCACTTGAATTTGCTTTCAAATACTAGGAATTCATGTTTATACAGCTCAAAATTAGTGTAGAAAGACTGTAAGTGAGGACTATACTGCTTATGTTTACAATTGAGGCAGAATTTCTCGAGCGTCTTTTTGGTGAATCAGTTAATATCCTGACGGTTCCAGTAATACTTGTAAGAAAACTGTCTAATTGCAGTATAAGTCTTAAAATACGCATTTAGAGTTTCCAGAAATGATTTCAAACTTGAAATAAGCACTTGAAATAAAAGTGAGTAGGTTCTTACTACATACCCTACCGTGTTCAATCACTGACATTACATGTGGAAAGCAGGGAAATGACCAGAAAACTGATAATATTTACAACACCGGCAACTTTACAGAGTGTTTTCACTTGAATTTCCTTTAAAATATTACGAATTCAAGTTTATACAGCTCAAAATTAGTGTAGAAAGACTGTAAGTGAGGAATCTACTGCTTATTTTTACAATTGAGGCCGAATTTCTCGAGCGTCTTTTTGGTGAATCAGTTAATATCCTGTCGATTCCAGTACATACTTGTAAGAAAACACTCTAATTGTGGTATAAGTCTTAAAATACGCATTTAGACTTTCCAGAAATAATTTCAAACTTGTAATAAGCACTTGAAATAAAAGTAAGTAGGTTCTTACTACATACCCTGCCGTTTTCAATCACTGACATTACCCGTGGAAAGCAGGGAAATGACCAGAAAACTGATAATATTTACAACTCCGGCCACTTTAGCGAGCATTTTCACTTGAATTTGCTTTCAAATATTAGGAATTCATGTTTATACAGCTCAAAATTAGTGTAGAAAGACTGTAAGTGAGGACTATACTGCTTATGTTTACAATTGAGGCCGAATTTCTCGAGCGTCTTTTTGGTGAATCAGTTAATATCCTGACGGTTCCAGTAATACTTGTAAGAAAACTGTCTAATTGCGGTATATGTCTTAAAATACGCATTTAGAGTTTCCAGAAATGATTTCAAACTTGTAATAAGCACTTGAAATAAAAGTAAGTAGGTTCTTACTACATACCCTACCGTGTTCAATCACTGACATTACCCGTGGAAAGCAGGGAAATGACCAGAAAACTGATAATATTTACAACTCCGGCAACTTTACAGAACGTTTTCACTTGAATTTCCTTTAAAATATTACGAATTCAAGTTTATACAGCTCAAAATTAGTGTAGAAAGACTGTAAGTGAGGACTATACTGCTTATGTTTACAATTGAGGCCGAATTTCTCAAGCGTCTTTTTGGTGAATCTGTTAATATCCTGACGTTTCCAGTACATACTTGTAAGAAAACTCTCTAATTGTGGTATAACTCTTAAAATATGCATTTAGAGTTTCCAGAAATGATTTCAAACTTGTAATAAGCACTTGAAATAAAAGTAAGTAGGTTCTTACTACATACCCTGCCGTGTTCACTCACTGACATTACCAGTGGAAAGCTGGGAAATGACCTGAAAACTGATAATACTTACAACTCCGGGCACTTTAGGGAGTGTTTTCACTTGAATTTGCTTTCAAATACTAGGAATTCATGTTTCTACAGCTCAAAATTAGTGAAGAAAGACTGTAAGTGAGGACTATACTGCTTATGTTTACAATTGAGGCCGAATTTCTCAAGCGTCTTTTTGGTGAATCTGATAATATCCTGACGGTTCCAGTAATACTTGTAAGAAAACTGTCTAATTGCGGCATAAGTCTTAAAATACGCATGTAGAGTTTCCAGAAATGATTTCAAACTTGTAATAAGCACTTGAAATAAAAGTAAGTAGGTTCTTACTACATACCCTGCCGTGTTCAATCACTGACATTACCCGTGGAAAGCAGGGAAATGACCAGAAAACTGAAAATATTTACAACTCCGGGCACTTTAGGGAGTGTTTTCACTTGAATTTGCTTTCAAATACTAGGAATTCATGTTTATACAGCTCAAAATTAGTGTAGAAGGACTGTAAGTGAGGACTATACTGCTTATGTTTACAACTGAGGCCGAATTTCTCAAGCGTCTTTTTGGTGAATCAGTTAATATCCTGATGGTTCCAGTACATACTTGTAAGAAACGTTGTAATTGTGGTATAACTCTTAAAATATACATTTAGAGTTTCCAGAAATGATTTCAAACTTGTAATAAGCACTTGAAATAAAAGTAAGTAGGTTCTTACTACATACCCTGCCGTTTTCAATCACTGACATTACCCGTGGAAAGCAGGGAAATGACCAGAAAACTGAAAATATTTACAACTCCGGGCACTTTAGGGAGTGTTTTTACATGAATTTGTTTTCAAATACTAGGAATTCATGTTTCTACAGCTCAAAATTAGTGTAGAAAGACTGTAAGTGCGGACTATACTGCTTATGTTTACAATTGAGGCCGAATTTCACGAGCTTCTTATTGGTGAATCAGTTAATATCCTGACAGTTCCAGTACATACTTGTAAGAAAACTCTCTAATTGTGGTATAAGTCTTAAAATACGCATTTAGACTTTCCGGAAATAATTTCAAACTTGTAATAAGCACTTGAAATAAAAGTAAGTAGGTTCTTACTACATACCCTGCCGTTTTCAATCACTGACATTACCCGTGGAAAGCAGGGAAATGACCAGAAAACTGATAATATTTACAACTCCGGCCACTTTAGCGAGCGTTTTCACTTGAATTTGCTTTCAAATATTAGAAATTCATGTTTATACAGCTCAAAATTAGTGTAGAAGGACTGTAAGTGAGGACGATACTGCTTATGTTTACAATTGAGGCCGAATTTCTCCAGCGTCTTATTGGTGAATCAGTTAATATCCTGACAGTTCCAGTACATACTTGTAAGAAAACTCTCTAATTGTGGTATAAGTCTTAAAATACGCATTTAGAGTTTCCAGAAATGATTTAAAACTTGTAATAAGCACTTGAAATAAAAGTAAGTAGGTTCTTACTACATACCCTGCCGTTTTCTATCACTGACATTACCCGTGGAAAGCAGGGAAATGACCAGAAAACTGATAATATTTACAACTCCGGCCACTTTTGCGAGCGTTTTCACTTGAATTTGCTTTCAAATATTAGGAATTCAAGTTTATACAGCTCAAAATTAGTGTAGAAAGACTGTGAGTGAGGACTATACTGCTTATGTTTACAATTGAGGCTGAATTTCTCGAGCGTCTTTTTGGTGAATCAGTTAATATCCTGACGATTCCAGTACATACTTGTAAGAAAACTCTCTAATTGTGGTATAAGTCTTAAAATACGCATTTAGACTTTCCAGAAATAATTTCAAACTTGTAATAAGCACTTGAAATAAAAGTAAGTAGGTTCTTACTACATACCCTGCCGTTTTCAATCACTGACATTACCCGTGGAAAGCAGGGAAATGACCAGAAAACTGATAATATTTACAACTCCGGCCACTTTAGCGAGCATTTTCACTTGAATTTGCTTTCAAATATTAGGAATTCATGTTTATACAGCTCAAAATTAGTGTAGAAAGACTGTAAGTGAGGACTATACTGCTTATCTTTCCAATTGAGGCCGAATTTCTCGAGCGTCTTTTTGGTGAATCAGTTAATATCCTGACGGTTCCAGTAATACTTTTAAGAAAACTGTCTAATTGCGGTATATGTCTTAAAATACGCATTTAGAGTTTCCAGAAATGATTTCAAACTTGTAATAAGCACTTGAAATAAAAGTAAGTAGGTTCTTACTACATACCCTACCGTGTTCAATCACTGACATTACCCGTGGAAAGCAGGGAAATGACCAGAAAACTGATAATATTTACAACTCCGGCAACTTTACAGAACGTTTTCACTTGAATTTCCTTTAAAATATTACGAATTCAAGTTTATACAGCTCAAAATTAGTGTAGAAAGACTGTAAGTGAGGACTATACTGCTTATGTTTACAATTGAGGCCGAATTTCTCAAGCGTCTTTTTGGTGAATCTGTTAATATCCTGACGTTTCCAGTACATACTTGTAAGAAAACTCTCTAATTGTGGTATAACTCTTAAAATATGCATTTAGAGTTTCCAGAAATGATTTCAAACTTGTAATAAGCACTTGAAATAAAAGTAAGTAGGTTCTTACTACATACCCTGCCGTTTTCAATCACTGACATTACCCGTGGAAAGCAGGGAAATGATCAGAAAACTGAAAATATTTACAACTCCGGGCACTTTAGGGAGTGTTTTTACATGAATGTGTTTTCAAATACTAGGAATTCATGTTTATACAGCTCAAAATTAGTGTAGAAAGACTGTAAGTGAGGACTATACTGCTTATGTTTACAATTGAGGCCGAATTTCTCGAGCGTCTTATTGGTTAATCAGTTAATATCCTGACGGTTCCAGTACATACTTGTAAGAAAACTCTCTAATTGTGGTATAACTCTTAAAATACGCATTTACAGTTTCCAGAAATGATTTCAAACTTGTAATAAGCACTTGAAATAAAAGTAAGTAGCTTCTTAATACATACCCTGCCGTTTTCAATCACTGACATTACCCGTGGAAAGCAGGGAAATGAACAGAAAACTGATAATATTTACAACTCCGGCCACTTTAGCGAGCATTTTCACTTGAATTTGCTTTCAAATATTAGGAATTCATGTTTATACAGCTCAAAATTAGTGTAGAAAGACTGTAAGTGAGGACTATACTGCTTATGTTTCAATTGAGGCCGAATTTCTCGAGCGTCTTTTTGTTGAATCAGTTAATATCCTGACGGTTCCAGTAATACTTGTAAGAAAATTGTCTAATTGCGGTATAAGTCTTAAAATACGCATTTAGAGTTTCCAGAAATGATTTCAAACTTGTAATAAGCACTTGAAATAAAAGTAAGTAGGTTCTTACTACATACCCTGCCGTGTTCAATCACTGACATTACCCGTGGAAAGCAGGGAAATGACCAGAAAACTGATAATATTTACAACTCCGGCAACTTTACAGAGTGTTTTCACTTGAATTTCCTTTAAAATATTACGAATTCAAGTTTACACAGCTCAAAATTAGTGTAGAAAGACTGTAAGTGAGGACTATACTGCTTATGTTTACAATTGAGGCCGAATTTCTCAAGCGTCTTTTTGGTGAATCTGATAATATCCTGACGGTTCCAGTACATAATTGTAAGAAAACTCTCTAATTGTGGTATAAGTCTTAAAATACGCATTTAGAGTTTCCAGAAATGATTTAAAACTTGTAATAAGCACTTGAAATAAAAGTAAGTAGGTTCTTAATACATACCCTGCCGTGTTCAATCACTGACATTACCCGTGGAAAGCTGGAAATGACCTGAAAACTGATAATACTTACAACTCGGGGCATTTTAGGGAGTGTTTTCACTTGAATTTGCTTTCAAATACTAGGAATTCATGTTTCTACAGCTCAAAATTAGTGTAGAAGAACTGTAAGTGAGGACTATACTGCTTATGTTTACAACTGAGGCCGAATTTCTCAAGCGTCTTTTTGGTGAATCAGTTAATATCCTGATGGTTCCAGTACATACTTGTAAGAAACGTTGTAATTGTGGTATAACTCTTAAAATATACATTTAGAGTTTCCAGAAATGATTTCAAACTTGTAATAAGCACTTGAAATAAAAGTAAGTAGGTTCTTACTACATACCCTGCCATTTTCAATCACTGACATTACCCGTGGAAAGCAGGGAAATGACCAGAAAACTGAAAATATTTACAACTCCGGGCACTTTAGGGAGTGTTTTTACATGAATTTGTTTTCAAATACTAGGAATTCATGTTTATACAGCTCAAAATTAGTGTAGAAAGACTGTAAGTGCGGACTATACTTCTTATGTTTACAATTGAGGCCGAATTTCAAGAGCTTCTTATTGGTGAATCAGTTAATATCCTGACAGTTCCAGTACATACTTGTAAGAAAACTCTCTAATTGTGGTATAAGTCTTAAAATACGCATTTAGACTTTCCGGAAATAATTTCAAACTTGTAATAAGCACTTGAAATAAAAGTAAGTAGGTTCTTACTACATACCCTGCCGTTTTCAATCACTGACATTACCCGTGGAAAGCAGGGAAATGACCAGAAAACTGATAATATTTACAACTCCGGCAACTTTACAGAGCGTTTTCACTTGAATTTGCTTTCAAATATTAGAAATTCATGTTTATACAGCTCAAAATTAGTGTAGAAAGACTGTAAGTGAGGACTATACTGCTTATGTTTCCAATTGAGGCCGAATTTCTCGAGCGTCTTTTTGGTGAATCAGTTAATATCCTGACGGTTCCAGTAATACTTTTAAGAAAACTGTCTAATTGCGGTATATGTCTTAAAATACGCATTTAGAGTTTCCAGAAATGATTTCAAACTTGTAATAAGCACTTGAAATAAAAGTAAGTAGGTTCTTACTACATACCCTACCGTGTTCAATCACTGACATTACCCGTGGAAAGCAGGGAAATGACCAGAAAACTGATAATATTTACAACTCCGGCAACTTTACAGAACGTTTTCCCTTGAATTTCCTTTAAAATATTACGAATTCAAGTTTATACAGCTCAAAATTAGTGTAGAAAGACTGTAAGTGAGGACTATACTGCTTATGTTTACAATTGAGGCCGAATTTCTCAAGCGTCTTTTTGGTGAATCTGTTAATATCCTGACGTTTCCAGTACATACTTGTAAGAAAACTCTCTAATTGTGGTATAACTCTTAAAATATGCATTTAGAGTTTCCAGAAATGATTTCAAACTTGTAATAAGCACTTGAAATAAAAGTAAGTAGGTTCTTACTACATACCCTGCCGTTTTCAATCACTGACATTACCCGTGGAAAGCAGGGAAATGATCAGAAAACTGAAAATATTTACAACTCCGGGCACTTTAGGGAGTGTTTTTACATGAATGTGTTTTCAAATACTAGGAATTCATGTTTATACAGCTCAAAATTAGTGTAGAAAGACTGTAAGTGAGGACTATACTGCTTATGTTTACAATTGAGGCCGAATTTCTCGAGCGTCTTATTGGTGAATCAGTTAATATCCTGACGGTTCCAGTACATACTTGTAAGAAAACTCTCTAATTGTGGTATAACTCTTAAAATACGCATTTACAGTTTCCAGAAATGATTTCAAACTTGTAATAAGCACTTGAAATAAAAGTAAGTAGGTTCTTACTACATACCCTGCCGTTTTCAATCACTGACATTACCCGTGGAAAGCAGGGAAATGATCAGAAAACTGAAAATATTTACAACTCCGGGCACTTTAGGGAGTGTTTTTACATGAATGTGTTTTCAAATACTAGGAATTCATGTTTATACAGCTCAAAATTAGTGTAGAAAGACTGTAAGTGAGGACAATACTGCTTATGTTTACAATTGAGGCCGAATTTCTCGAGCGTCTTATTGGTGAATCAGTTAATATCCTGACGGTTCCAGTACATACTTGTAAGAAAACTCTCTAATTGTGGTATAACTCTTAAAATACGCATTTACAGTTTCCAGAAATGATTTCAAACTTGTAATAAGCACTTGAAATAAAAGTAAGTAGCTTCTTAATACATACCCTGCCGTTTTCAATCACTGACATTACCCGTGGAAAGCAGGGAAATGAACAGAAAACTGATAATATTTACAACTCCGGCCACTTTAGCGAGCATTTTCACTTGAATTTGCTTTCAAATATTAGGAATTCATGTTTATACAGCTCAAAATTAGTGTAGAAAGACTGTAAGTGAGGACTATACTGCTTATGTTTCAATTGAGGCCGAATTTCTCGAGCGTCTTTTTGTTGAATCAGTTAATATCCTGACGTTTCCAGTAATACTTGTAAGAAAATTGTCTAATTGCGGTATAAGTCTTAAAATACGCATTTAGAGTTTCCAGAAAAGATTTCAAACTTGTAATAAGCACTTGAAATAAAAGTAAGTAGGTTCTTACTACATACCCTGCCGTGTTCAATCACTGACATTACCCGTGGAAAGCAGGGAAATGACCAGAAAACTGATAATATTTACAACTCCGGCAACTTTACAGAGTGTTTTCACTTGAATTTCCTTTAAAATATTACGAATTCAAGTTTACACAGCTCAAAATTAGTGTAGAAAGACTGTAAGTGAGGACTATACTGCTTATGTTTACAATTGAGGCCGAATTTCTCAAGCGTCTTTTTGGTGAATCTGATAATATCCTGACGGTTCCAGTACATAATTGTAAGAAAACTCTCTAATTGTGGTATAAGTCTTAAAATACGCATTTAGAGTTTCCAGAAATGATTTAAAACTTGTAATAAGCACTTGAAATAAAAGTAAGTAGGTTCTTAATACATACCCTGCCGTGTTCAATCACTGACATTACCCGTGGAAAGCTGGAAATGACCTGAAAACTGATAATACTTACAACTCGGGGCATTTTAGGGAGTGTTTTCACTTGAATTTGCTTTCAAATACTAGGAATTCATGTTTCTACAGCTCAAAATTAGTGTAGAAGAACTGTAAGTGAGGACTATACTGCTTATGTTTACAACTGAGGCCGAATTTCTCAAGCGTCTTTTTGGTGAATCAGTTAATATCCTGATGGTTCCAGTACATACTTGTAAGAAACGTTGTAATTGTGGTATAACTCTTAAAATATACATTTAGAGTTTCCAGAAATGATTTCAAACTTGTAATAAGCACTTGAAATAAAAGTAAGTAGGTTCTTACTACATACCCTGCCATTTTCAATCACTGACATTACCCGTGGAAAGCAGGGAAATGACCAGAAAACTGAAAATATTTACAACTCCGGGCACTTTAGGGAGTGTTTTTACATGAATTTGTTTTCAAATACTAGGAATTCATGTTTATACAGCTCAAAATTAGTGTAGAAAGACTGTAAGTGCGGACTATACTTCTTATGTTTACAATTGAGGCCGAATTTCAAGAGCTTCTTATTGGTGAATCAGTTAATATCCTGACAGTTCCAGTACATACTTGTAAGAAAACTCTCTAATTGTGGTATAAGTCTTAAAATACGCATTTAGACTTTCCGGAAATAATTTCAAACTTGTAATAAGCACTTGAAATAAAAGTAAGTAGGTTCTTACTACATACCCTGCCGTTTTCAATCACTGACATTACCCGTGGAAAGCAGGGAAATGACCAGAAAACTGATAATATTTACAACTCCGGCAACTTTACAGAGCGTTTTCACTTGAATTTGCTTTCAAATATTAGAAATTCATGTTTATACAGCTCAAAATTAGTGTAGAAAGACTGTAAGTGAGGACTATACTGCTTATGTTTCCAATTGAGGCCGAATTTCTCGAGCGTCTTTTTGGTGAATCAGTTAATATCCTGACGGTTCCAGTAATACTTTTAAGAAAACTGTCTAATTGCGGTATATGTCTTAAAATACGCATTTAGAGTTTCCAGAAATGATTTCAAACTTGTAATAAGCACTTGAAATAAAAGTAAGTAGGTTCTTACTACATACCCTACCGTGTTCAATCACTGACATTACCCGTGGAAAGCAGGGAAATGACCAGAAAACTGATAATATTTACAACTCCGGCAACTTTACAGAACGTTTTCCCTTGAATTTCCTTTAAAATATTACGAATTCAAGTTTATACAGCTCAAAATTAGTGTAGAAAGACTGTAAGTGAGGACTATACTGCTTATGTTTACAATTGAGGCCGAATTTCTCAAGCGTCTTTTTGGTGAATCTGTTAATATCCTGACGTTTCCAGTACATACTTGTAAGAAAACTCTCTAATTGTGGTATAACTCTTAAAATATGCATTTAGAGTTTCCAGAAATGATTTCAAACTTGTAATAAGCACTTGAAATAAAAGTAAGTAGGTTCTTACTACATACCCTGCCGTTTTCAATCACTGACATTACCCGTGGAAAGCAGGGAAATGATCAGAAAACTGAAAATATTTACAACTCCGGGCACTTTAGGGAGTGTTTTTACATGAATGTGTTTTCAAATACTAGGAATTCATGTTTATACAGCTCAAAATTAGTGTAGAAAGACTGTAAGTGAGGACTATACTGCTTATGTTTACAATTGAGGCCGAATTTCTCGAGCGTCTTATTGGTGAATCAGTTAATATCCTGACGGTTCCAGTACATACTTGTAAGAAAACTCTCTAATTGTGGTATAACTCTTAAAATACGCATTTACAGTTTCCAGAAATGATTTCAAACTTGTAATAAGCACTTGAAATAAAAGTAAGTAGGTTCTTACTACATACCCTGCCGTTTTCAATCACTGACATTACCCGTGGAAAGCAGGGAAATGATCAGAAAACTGAAAATATTTACAACTCCGGGCACTTTAGGGAGTGTTTTTACATGAATGTGTTTTCAAATACTAGGAATTCATGTTTATACAGCTCAAAATTAGTGTAGAAAGACTGTAAGTGAGGACAATACTGCTTATGTTTACAATTGAGGCCGAATTTCTCGAGCGTCTTATTGGTGAATCAGTTAATATCCTGACGGTTCCAGTACATACTTGTAAGAAAACTCTCTAATTGTGGTATAACTCTTAAAATACGCATTTACAGTTTCCAGAAATGATTTCAAACTTGTAATAAGCACTTGAAATAAAAGTAAGTAGCTTCTTAATACATACCCTGCCGTTTTCAATCACTGACATTACCCGTGGAAAGCAGGGAAATGAACAGAAAACTGATAATATTTACAACTCCGGCCACTTTAGCGAGCATTTTCACTTGAATTTGCTTTCAAATATTAGGAATTCATGTTTATACAGCTCAAAATTAGTGTAGAAAGACTGTAAGTGAGGACTATACTGCTTATGTTTCAATTGAGGCCGAATTTCTCGAGCGTCTTTTTGTTGAATCAGTTAATATCCTGACGGTTCCAGTACATACTTGTAAGAAAACTCTCTAATTGTGGTATAACTCTTAAAATACGCATTTACAGTTTCCAGAAATGATTTCAAACTTGTAATAAGCACTTGAAATAAAAGTAAGTAGGTTCTTACTACATACCCTGCCGTTTTCAATCACTGACATTACCCGTGGAAAGCAGGGAAATGATCAGAAAACTGAAAATATTTACAACTCCGGGCACTTTAGGGAGTGTTTTTACATGAATGTGTTTTCAAATACTAGGAATTCATGTTTATACAGCTCAAAATTAGTGTAGAAAGACTGTAAGTGAGGACAATACTGCTTATGTTTACAATTGAGGCCGAATTTCTCGAGCGTCTTATTGGTGAATCAGTTAATATCCTGACGGTTCCAGTACATACTTGTAAGAAAACTCTCTAATTGTGGTATAACTCTTAAAATACGCATTTACAGTTTCCAGAAATGATTTCAAACTTGTAATAAGCACTTGAAATAAAAGTAAGTAGCTTCTTAATACATACCCTGCCGTTTTCAATCACTGACATTACCCGTGGAAAGCAGGGAAATGAACAGAAAACTGATAATATTTACAACTCCGGCCACTTTAGCGAGCATTTTCACTTGAATTTGCTTTCAAATATTAGGAATTCATGTTTATACAGCTCAAAATTAGTGTAGAAAGACTGTAAGTGAGGACTATACTGCTTATGTTTCAATTGAGGCCGAATTTCTCGAGCGTCTTTTTGTTGAATCAGTTAATATCCTGACGTTTCCAGTAATACTTGTAAGAAAATTGTCTAATTGCGGTATAAGTCTTAAAATACGCATTTAGAGTTTCCAGAAAAGATTTCAAACTTGTAATAAGCACTTGAAATAAAAGTAAGTAGGTTCTTACTACATACCCTGCCGTGTTCAATCACTGACATTACCCGTGGAAAGCAGGGAAATGACCAGAAAACTGATAATATTTACAACTCCGGCAACTTTACAGAGTGTTTTCACTTGAATTTCCTTTAAAATATTACGAATTCAAGTTTACACAGCTCAAAATTAGTGTAGAACGACTGTAAGTGAGGACTATACTGCTTATGTTTACAATTGAGGCCGAATTTCTCAAGCGTCTTTTTGGTGAATCTGATAATATCCTGACGGTTCCAGTACATAATTGTAAGAAAACTCTCTAATTGTGGTATAAGTCTTAAAATACGCATTTAGAGTTTCCAGAAATGATTTAAAACTTGTAATAAGCACTTGAAATAAAAGTAAGTAGGTTCTTAATACATACCCTGCCGTGTTCAATCACTGACATTACCCGTGGAAAGCTGGAAATGACCTGAAAACTGATAATACTTACAACTCGGGGCATTTTAGGGAGTGTTTTCACTTGAATTTGCTTTCAAATACTAGGAATTCATGTTTCTACAGCTCAAAATTAGTGTAGAAGAACTGTAAGTGAGGACTATACTGCTTATGTTTACAACTGAGGCCGAATTTCTCAAGCGTCTTTTTGGTGAATCAGTTAATATCCTGATGGTTCCAGTACATACTTGTAAGAAACGTTGTAATTGTGGTATAACTCTTAAAATATACATTTAGAGTTTCCAGAAATGATTTCAAACTTGTAATAAGCACTTGAAATAAAAGTAAGTAGGTTCTTACTACATACCCTGCCATTTTCAATCACTGACATTACCCGTGGAAAGCAGGGAAATGACCAGAAAACTGAAAATATTTACAACTCCGGGCACTTTAGGGAGTGTTTTTACATGAATTTGTTTTCAAATACTAGGAATTCATGTTTATACAGCTCAAAATTAGTGTAGAAAGACTGTAAGTGCGGACTATACTTCTTATGTTTACAATTGAGGCCGAATTTCAAGAGCTTCTTATTGGTGAATCAGTTAATATCCTGACAGTTCCAGTACATACTTGTAAGAAAACTCTCTAATTGTGGTATAAGTCTTAAAATACGCATTTAGACTTTCCGGAAATAATTTCAAACTTGTAATAAGCACTTGAAATAAAAGTAAGTAGGTTCTTACTACATACCCTGCCGTTTTCAATCACTGACATTACCCGTGGAAAGCAGGGAAATGACCAGAAAACTGATAATATTTACAACTCCGGCAACTTTACAGAGCGTTTTCACTTGAATTTGCTTTCAAATATTAGAAATTCATGTTTATACAGCTCAAAATTAGTGTAGAAAGACTGTAAGTGAGGACTATACTGCTTATGTTTCCAATTGAGGCCGAATTTCTCGAGCGTCTTTTTGGTGAATCAGTTAATATCCTGACGGTTCCAGTAATACTTTTAAGAAAACTGTCTAATTGCGGTATATGTCTTAAAATACGCATTTAGAGTTTCCAGAAATGATTTCAAACTTGTAATAAGCACTTGAAATAAAAGTAAGTAGGTTCTTACTACATACCCTACCGTGTTCAATCACTGACATTACCCGTGGAAAGCAGGGAAATGACCAGAAAACTGATAATATTTACAACTCCGGCAACTTTACAGAACGTTTTCCCTTGAATTTCCTTTAAAATATTACGAATTCAAGTTTATACAGCTCAAAATTAGTGTAGAAAGACTGTAAGTGAGGACTATACTGCTTATGTTTACAATTGAGGCCGAATTTCTCAAGCGTCTTTTTGGTGAATCTGTTAATATCCTGACGTTTCCAGTACATACTTGTAAGAAAACTCTCTAATTGTGGTATAACTCTTAAAATATGCATTTAGAGTTTCCAGAAATGATTTCAAACTTGTAATAAGCACTTGAAATAAAAGTAAGTAGGTTCTTACTACATACCCTGCCGTTTTCAATCACTGACATTACCCGTGGAAAGCAGGGAAATGATCAGAAAACTGAAAATATTTACAACTCCGGGCACTTTAGGGAGTGTTTTTACATGAATGTGTTTTCAAATACTAGGAATTCATGTTTATACAGCTCAAAATTAGTGTAGAAAGACTGTAAGTGAGGACTATACTGCTTATGTTTACAATTGAGGCCGAATTTCTCGAGCGTCTTATTGGTGAATCAGTTAATATCCTGACGGTTCCAGTACATACTTGTAAGAAAACTCTCTAATTGTGGTATAACTCTTAAAATACGCATTTACAGTTTCCAGAAATGATTTCAAACTTGTAATAAGCACTTGAAATAAAAGTAAGTAGGTTCTTACTACATACCCTGCCGTTTTCAATCACTGACATTACCCGTGGAAAGCAGGGAAATGATCAGAAAACTGAAAATATTTACAACTCCGGGCACTTTAGGGAGTGTTTTTACATGAATGTGTTTTCAAATACTAGGAATTCATGTTTATACAGCTCAAAATTAGTGTAGAAAGACTGTAAGTGAGGACAATACTGCTTATGTTTACAATTGAGGCCGAATTTCTCGAGCGTCTTATTGGTGAATCAGTTAATATCCTGACGGTTCCAGTACATACTTGTAAGAAAACTCTCTAATTGTGGTATAACTCTTAAAATACGCATTTACAGTTTCCAGAAATGATTTCAAACTTGTAATAAGCACTTGAAATAAAAGTAAGTAGCTTCTTAATACATACCCTGCCGTTTTCAATCACTGACATTACCCGTGGAAAGCAGGGAAATGAACAGAAAACTGATAATATTTACAACTCCGGCCACTTTAGCGAGCATTTTCACTTGAATTTGCTTTCAAATATTAGGAATTCATGTTTATACAGCTCAAAATTAGTGTAGAAAGACTGTAAGTGAGGACTATACTGCTTATGTTTCAATTGAGGCCGAATTTCTCGAGCGTCTTTTTGTTGAATCAGTTAATATCCTGACGTTTCCAGTAATACTTGTAAGAAAATTGTCTAATTGCGGTATAAGTCTTAAAATACGCATTTAGAGTTTCCAGAAAAGATTTCAAACTTGTAATAAGCACTTGAAATAAAAGTAAGTAGGTTCTTACTACATACCCTGCCGTGTTCAATCACTGACATTACCCGTGGAAAGCAGGGAAATGACCAGAAAACTGATAATATTTACAACTCCGGCAACTTTACAGAGTGTTTTCACTTGAATTTCCTTTAAAATATTACGAATTCAAGTTTACACAGCTCAAAATTAGTGTAGAAAGACTGTAAGTGAGGACTATACTGCTTATGTTTACAATTGAGGCCGAATTTCTCAAGCGTCTTTTTGGTGAATCTGATAATATCCTGACGGTTCCAGTACATAATTGTAAGAAAACTCTCTAATTGTGGTATAAGTCTTAAAATACGCATTTAGAGTTTCCAGAAATGATTTAAAACTTGTAATAAGCACTTGAAATAAAAGTAAGTAGGTTCTTAATACATACCCTGCCGTGTTCAATCACTGACATTACCCGTGGAAAGCTGGAAATGACCTGAAAACTGATAATACTTACAACTCCGGGCACTTTAGGGAGTGTTTTCACTTGAATTTGCTTTCAAATACTAGGAATTCATGTTTCTACAGCTCAAAATTAGTGTAGAAGGACTGTAAGTGAGGACTATACTGCTTATGTTTACAACTGAGGCCGAATTTCTCAAGCGTCTTTTTGGTGAATCAGTTAATATCCTGATGGTTCCAGTACATACTTGTAAGAAACGTTGTAATTGTGGTATAACTCTTAAAATATACATTTAGAGTTTCCAGAAATGATTTCAAACTTGTAATAAGCACTTGAAATAAAAGTAAGTAGGTTCTTACTACATACCCTGCCGTTTTCAATCACTGACATTACCCGTGGAAAGCAGGGAAATGACCAGAAAACTGAAAATATTTACAACTCCGGGCACTTTAGGGAGTGTTTTTACATGAATTTGTTTTCAAATACTAGGAATTCATGTTTATACAGCTCAAAATTAGTGTAGAAAGACTGTAAGTGCGGACTATACTTCTTATGTTTACAATTGAGGCCGAATTTCACGAGCTTCTTATTGGTGAATCAGTTAATATCCTGACGATTCCAGTACATACTTGTAAGAAAACTCTCTAATTGTGGTATAAGTCTTAAAATACGCATTTAGACTTTCCGGAAATAATTTCAAACTTGTAATAAGCACTTGAAATAAAAGTAAGTAGGTTCTTACTACATACCCTGCCGTTTTCAATCACTGACATTATCCGTGGAAAGCAGGGAAATGACCAGAAAACTGATAATATTTACAACTCCGGCAACTTTACAGAGCGTTTTCACTTGAATTTGCTTTCAAATATTAGAAATTCATGTTTATACAGCTCAAAATTAGTGTAGAAAGACTGTAAGTGAGGACTATACTGCTTATGTTTCCAATTGAGGCCGAATTTCTCGAGCGTCTTTTTGGTGAATCAGTTAATATCCTGACGGTTCCAGTAATACTTTTAAGAAAACTGTCTAATTGCGGTATATGTCTTAAAATACGCATTTAGAGTTTCCAGAAATGATTTCAAACTTGTAATAAGCACTTGAAATAAAAGTAAGTAGGTTCTTACTACATACCCTACCGTGTTCAATCACTGACATTACCCGTGGAAAGCAGGGAAATGACCAGAAAACTGATAATATTTACAACTCCGGCAACTTTACAGAACGTTTTCACTTGAATTTCCTTTAAAATATTACGAATTCAAGTTTATACAGCTCAAAATTAGTGTAGAAAGACTGTAAGTGAGGACTATACTGCTTATGTTTACAATTGAGGCCGAATTTCTCAAGCGTCTTTTTGGTGAATCTGTTAATATCCTGACGTTTCCAGTACATACTTGTAAGAAAACTCTCTAATTGTGGTATAACTCTTAAAATATGCATTTAGAGTTTCCAGAAATGATTTCAAACTTGTAATAAGCACTTGAAATAAAAGTAAGTAGGTTCTTACTACATACCCTGCCGTTTTCAATCACTGACATTACCCGTGGAAAGCAGGGAAATGATCAGAAAACTGAAAATATTTACAACTCCGGGCACTTTAGGGAGTGTTTTTACATGAATGTGTTTTCAAATACTAGGAATTCATGTTTATACAGCTCAAAATTAGTGTAGAAAGACTGTAAGTGAGGACTATACTGCTTATGTTTCAATTGAGGCCGAATTTCTCGAGCGTCTTATTGGTGAATCAGTTAATATCCTGACGGTTCCAGTACATACTTGTAAGAAAACTCTCTAATTGTGGTATAACTCTTAAAATACGCATTTACAGTTTCCAGAAATGATTTCAAACTTGTAATAAGCACTTGAAATAAAAGTAAGTAGGTTCTTACTACATACCCTGCCGTTTTCAATCACTGACATTACCCGTGGAAAGCAGGGAAATGATCAGAAAACTGAAAATATTTACAACTCCGGGCACTTTAGGGAGTGTTTTTACATGAATGTGTTTTCAAATACTAGGAATTCATGTTTATACAGCTCAAAATTAGTGTAGAAAGACTGTAAGTGAGGACTATACTGCTTATGTTTACAATTGAGGCCGAATTTCTCGAGCGTCTTATTGGTGAATCAGTTAATATCCTGACGGTTCCAGTACATACTTGTAAGAAAACTCTCTAATTGTGGTATAACTCTTAAAATACGCATTTACAGTTTCCAGAAATGATTTCAAACTTGTAATAAGCACTTGAAATAAAAGTAAGTAGCTTCTTAATACATACCCTGCCGTTTTCAATCACTGACATTACCCGTGGAAAGCAGGGAAATGAACAGAAAACTGATAATATTTACAACTCCGGCCACTTTAGCGAGCATTTTCACTTGAATTTGCTTTCAAATATTAGGAATTCATGTTTATACAGCTCAAAATTAGTGTAGAAAGACTGTAAGTGAGGACTATACTGCTTATGTTTCAATTGAGGCCGAATTTCTCGAGCGTCTTTTTGTTGAATCAGTTAATATCCTGACGTTTCCAGTAATACTTGTAAGAAAATTGTCTAATTGCGGTATAAGTCTTAAAATACGCATTTAGAGTTTCCAGAAAAGATTTCAAACTTGTAATAAGCACTTGAAATAAAAGTAAGTAGGTTCTTACTACATACCCTGCCGTGTTCAATCACTGACATTACCCGTGGAAAGCAGGGAAATGACCAGAAAACTGATAATATTTACAACTCCGGCAACTTTACAGAGTGTTTTCACTTGAATTTCCTTTAAAATATTACGAATTCAAGTTTACACAGCTCAAAATTAGTGTAGAAAGACTGTAAGTGAGGACTATACTGCTTATGTTTACAATTGAGGCCGAATTTCTCAAGCGTCTTTTTGGTGAATCTGATAATATCCTGACGGTTCCAGTACATAATTGTAAGAAAACTCTCTAATTGTGGTATAAGTCTTAAAATACGCATTTAGAGTTTCCAGAAATGATTTAAAACTTGTAATAAGCACTTGAAATAAAAGTAAGTAGGTTCTTAATACATACCCTGCCGTGTTCAATCACTGACATTACCCGTGGAAAGCTGGAAATGACCTGAAAACTGATAATACTTACAACTCCGGGCACTTTAGGGAGTGTTTTCACTTGAATTTGCTTTCAAATACTAGGAATTCATGTTTCTACAGCTCAAAATTAGTGTAGAAGGACTGTAAGTGAGGACTATACTGCTTATGTTTACAACTGAGGCCGAATTTCTCAAGCGTCTTTTTGGTGAATCAGTTAATATCCTGATGGTTCCAGTACATACTTGTAAGAAACGTTGTAATTGTGGTATAACTCTTAAAATATACATTTAGAGTTTCCAGAAATGATTTCAAACTTGTAATAAGCACTTGAAATAAAAGTAAGTAGGTTCTTACTACATACCCTGCCGTTTTCAATCACTGACATTACCCGTGGAAAGCAGGGAAATGACCAGAAAACTGAAAATATTTACAACTCCGGGCACTTTAGGGAGTGTTTTTACATGAATTTGTTTTCAAATACTAGGAATTCATGTTTATACAGCTCAAAATTAGTGTAGAAAGACTGTAAGTGCGGACTATACTTCTTATGTTTACAATTGAGGCCGAATTTCACGAGCTTCTTATTGGTGAATCAGTTAATATCCTGACAGTTCCAGTACATACTTGTAAGAAAACTCTCTAATTGTGGTATAAGTCTTAAAATACGCATTTAGACTTTCCGGAAATAATTTCAAACTTGTAATAAGCACTTGAAATAAAAGTAAGTAGGTTCTTACTACATACCCTGCCGTTTTCAATCACTGACATTACCCGTGGAAAGCAGGGAAATGACCAGAAAACTGATAATATTTACAACTCCGGCAACTTTACAGAGCGTTTTCACTTGAATTTGCTTTCAAATATTAGAAATTCATGTTTATACAGCTCAAAATTAGTGTAGAAAGACTGTAAGTGAGGACTATACTGCTTATGTTTACAACTGAGGCTGAATTTCTCGAGCGTCTTTTTGGTGAATCAGTTAATATCCTGACGGTTCCAGTAATACTTGTAAGAAAACTGTCTAATTGCGGTATAAGTCTTAAAATACGCATGTAGAGTTTCCAGAAATGATTTCAAACTTGTAATAAGCACTTGAAATAAAAGTAAGTAGGTCCTTACTACATACCCTGCCGTGTTCAATCACTGACATTACCCGTGGAAAGCAGGGAAATGACCAGAAAACTGAAAATATTTACAACTCCGGGCACTTTAGGGAGTGTTTTTACTTGAATTTGCTTTCAAATACTAGGAATTCATGTTTATACAGCTCAAAATTAGTGTAGAAGGACTGTAAGTGAGGACTATACTGCTTATGTTTACAACTGAGGCCGAATTTCTCAAGCGTCTTTTTGGTGAATCAGTTAATATCCTGATGGTTCCAGTACATACTTGTAAGAAACGTTGTAATTGTGGTATAACTCTTAAAATATACATTTAGAGTTTCCAGAAATGATTTCAAACTTGTAATAAGCCCTTGAAATAAAAGTAAGTAGGTTCTTACTACATACCCTGCCGTTTTCAATCACTGACATTACCCGTGGAAAGCAGGGAAATGACCAGAAAACTGAAAATATTTACAACTCCGGGCACTTTAGGGAGTGTTTTTACATGAATTTGTTTTCAAATACTAGGAATTCATGTTTATACAGCTCAAAATTAGTGTAGAAAGACTGTAAGTGCGGACTATACTGCTTATGTTTACAATTGAGGCCGAATTTCACGAGCTTCTTATTGGTGAATCAGTTAATATCCTGACAGTTCCAGTACATACTTGTAAGAAACGTTGTAATTGTGGTATAACTCTTAAAATATACATTTAGAGTTTCCAGAAATGATTTCAAACTTGTAATAAGCACTTGAAATAAAAGTAAGTAGGTTCTTACTACATACCCTGCCGTGTTCAATCACTGACATTACCCGTGGAAAGCAGGGAAATGACCAGAAAACTGATAATATTTACAACTCCGGCAACTTTACAGAGTGTTTTCACTTGAATTTCCTTTAAAATATTACGAATTCAAGTTTATACAGCTCAAAATTAGTGTAGAAAGACTGTAAGTGAGGAATCTACTGCTTATTTTTACAATTGAGGCCGAATTTCTCGAGCGTCTTTTTGGTGAATCAGTTAATATCCTGACGATTCCAGTACATACTTGTAAGAAAACTCTCTAATTGTGGTATAAGTCTTAAAATACGCATTTAGACTTTCCAGAAATAATTTCAAACTTGTAATAAGCACTTGAAATAAAAGTAAGTAGGTTCTTACTACATACCCTGCCTTTTTCAATCACTGACATTACCCGTGGAAAGCAGGGAAATGACCAGAAAACTGATAATATTTACAACTCCGGCCACTTTAGCAAGCATTTTCACTTGAATTTGCTTTCAAATATTAGGAATTCATGTTTATACAGCTCAAAATTAGTGTAGAAAGACTGTAAGTGAGGACTATACTGCTTATGTTTACAATTGAGGCCGAATTTCTCGAGCGTCTTTTTGGTGAATCAGTTAATATCCTGACGGTTCCAGTAATACTTGTAAGAAAACTGTCTAATTGCGGTATATGTCTTAAAATACGCATTTAGAGTTTCCAGAAATGATTTCAAACTTGTAATAAGCACTTGAAATAAAAGTAAGTAGGTTCTTACTACATACCCTACCGTGTTCAATCACTGACATTACCCGTGGAAAGCAGGGAAATGACCAGAAAACTGATAATATTTACAGCTCCGGCAACTTTACAGAACGTTTTCACTAGAATTTCCTTTAAAATATTACGAATTCAAGTTTATACAGCTCAAAATTAGTGTAGAAAGACTGTAAGTGAGGACTATACTGCTTACGTTTACAATTGAGGCCGAATTTCTCAAGCGTCTTTTTGGTGAATCTGTTAATATCCTGACGTTTCCAGTACATACTTGTAAGAAAACTCTCTAATTGTGGTATAACTCTTAAAATATGCATTTAGAGTTTCCAGAAATGATTTCAAACTTGTAATAAGCACTTGAAATAAAAGTAAGTAGGTTCTTACTACATACCCTGCCGTGTTCACTCACTGACATTACCAGTGGAAAGCTGGGAAATGACCTGAAAACTGATAATACTTACAACTCCGGGCACTTTAGGAAGTGTTTTCACTTGAATTTGCTTTCAAATACTAGGAATTCATGTTTCTACAGCTCAAAATTAGTGAAGAAAGACTGTAAGTGAGGACTATACTGCTTATGTTTACAATTGAGGCCGAATTTCTCAAGCGTCTTTTTGGTGAATCTGATAATATCCTGACGGTTCCAGTACATAATTGTAAGAAAACTCTCTAATTGTGGTATAAGTCTTAAAATACGCATTTAGAGTTTCCAGAAATGATTTAAAACTTGTAATAAGCACTTGAAATAAAAGTAAGTAGGTTCTTAATACATACCCTGCCTTTTTCAATCACTGACATTACCCGTGGAAAGCTGGAAATGACCTGAAAACTGATAATACTTACAACTCCGGGCACTTTAGGGAGTGTTTTCACTTGAATTTGCTTTCAAATACTAGGAATTCATGTTTCTACAGCTCAAAATTAGTGTAGAAGGACTGTAAGTGAGGACTATACTGCTTATGTTTACAACTGAGGCCGAATTTCTCAAGCGTCTTTTTGGTGAATCAGTTAATATCCTGATGGTTCCAGTACATACTTGTAAGAAACGTTGTAATTGTGGTATAACTCTTAAAATATACATTTAGAGTTTCCAGAAATGATTTCAAACTTGTAATAAGCACTTGAAATAAAAGTAAGTAGGTTCTTACTACATACCCTGCCGTGTTCAATCACTGACATTACCCGTGGAAAGCAGGGAAATGACCAGAAAACTGAAAATATTTACAACTCCGGCAACTTTACAGAGTGTTTTCACTTGAATTTCCTTTAAAATATTACGAATTCAAGTTTATACAGCTCAAAATTAGTGTAGAAAGACTGTAAGTGAGGACTATACTGCTTATGTTTACAATTGAGGCCGAATTTCTCAAGCGTCTTTTTGGTGAATCTGATAATATCCTGACGGTTCCAGTACATACTTGTAAGAAAACTCTCTAATTGTGGTATAACTCTTAAAATACGCATTTTCAGTTTCCAGAAATGATTTAAAACTTGTAATAAGCACTTGAAATAAAAGTAAGTAGGTTCTTAATACATACCCTGCCGTGTTCAACCACTGACATTACCCGTGGAAAGCTGGGAAATGACCTGAAAACTGATAATACTTACAACTCCGGGCACTTTAGGGAGTGTTTTCACTTGAATTTGCTTTCAAATACTAGGAATTCATGTTTCTACAGCTCAAAATTAGTGTAGAAAGACTGTAAGTGAGGACTCTACTGCTTATGTTTACAATTGAGGCCGAATTTCTCAAGCGTCTTTTTGGTGAATCAGTTAATATCCTGATGGTTCCAGTACATACTTGTAAGAAACGCTGTAATTGTGGAACAAGTCTTAAAATACGCATTTAGAGTTTCCAGAAATGATTAAAAACTTGTAATAAGCACTTGAAATAAAAGTAAGTAGGTTCTTACTACATACCCTGCCGTTTTCAATACTGACATTACCCGTGGAAAGCAGGGAAATGACCAGAAAACTGAAAATATTTACAACTCCGGGCACTTTAGGGAGTGTTTTTACTTGAATTTGCTTTCAAATACTAGGAATTCATGTTTATACAGCTCAAAATTAGTGTAGAAAGACTGTAAGTGCGGACTATACTGCTTATGTTTACAATTGAGGCCGAATTTCACGAGCTTCTTATTGGTGAATCAGTTAATATCCTGACAGTTCCAGTACATACTTGTAAGAAAACTCTCTAATTGTGGTATAAGTCTTAAAATACGCATTTAGACTTTCCGGAAATAATTTCAAACTTGTAATAAGCACTTGAAATAAAAGTAAGTAGGTTCTTACTACATACCCTGCCGTTTTCAATCACTGACATTACCCGTGGAAAGCAGGGAAATGACCAGAAAACTGATAATATTTACAACTCCGGCAACTTTACAGAGCGTTTTCACTTGAATTTGCTTTCAAATATTAGAAATTCATGTTTATACAGCTCAAAATTAGTGTAGAAAGACTGTAAGTGAGGACTATACTGCTTATGTTTACAACTGAGGCTGAATTTCTCGAGCGTCTTTTTGGTGAATCAGTTAATATCCTGATGGTTCCAGTACATACTTGTAAGAAACGTTGTAATTGTGGTATAACTCTTAAAATATACATTTAGAGTTTCCAGAAATGATTTCAAACTTGTAATAAGCACTTGAAATAAAAGTAAGTAGGTTCTTACTACATACCCTGCCGTGTTCAATCACTGACATTACCCGTGGAAAGCAGGGAAATGACCAGAAAACTGATAATATTTACAACTCCGGCAACTTTACAGAGTGTTTTCACTTGAATTTCCTTTAAAATATTACGAATTCAAGTTTATACAGCTCAAAATTAGTGTAGAAGGACTGTAAGTGAGGAATCTACTGCTTATTTTTACAATTGAGGCCGAATTTCTCGAGCGTCTTTTTGGTGAATCAGTTAATATCCTGACGATTCCAGTACATACTTGTAAGAAAACTCTCTAATTGTGGTATAAGTCTTAAAATACGCATTTAGACTTTCCAGAAATAATTTCAAACTTGTAATAAGCACTTGAAATAAAAGTAAGTAGGTTCTTACTACATACCCTGCCGTTTTCAATCACTGACATTACCCGTGGAAAGCAGGGAAATTATCAGAAAACTGAAAATATTTACAACTCCGGGCACTTTAGGGAGTGTTTTTACATGAATGTGTTTTCAAATACTAGGAATTCATGTTTATACAGCTCAAAATTAGTGTAGAAAGACTGTAAGTGAGGACTATACTGCTTATGTTTACAATTGAGGCCGAATTTCTCGAGCGTCTTATTGGTGAATCAGTTAATATCCTGACGGTTCCAGTACATACTTGTAAGAAAACTCTCTAATTGTGGTATAACTCTTAAAATACGCATTTACAGTTTCCAGAAATGATTTCAAACTTGTAATAAGCACTTGAAATAAAAGTAAGTAGCTTCTTAATACATACCCTGCCGTTTTCAATCACTGACATTACCCGTGGAAAGCAGGGAAATGAACAGAAAACTGATAATATTTACAACTCCGGCCACTTTAGCGAGCATTTTCACTTGAATTTGCTTTCAAATATTAGGAATTCATGTTTATACAGCTCAAAATTAGTGTAGAAAGACTGTAAGTGAGGACTATACTGCTTATGTTTCAATTGAGGCCGAATTTCTCGAGCGTCTTTTTGTTGAATCAGTTAATATCCTGACGGTTCCAGTAATACTTGTAAGAAAATTGTCTAATTGCGGTATAAGTCTTAAAATACGCATTTAGAGTTTCCAGAAATGATTTCAAACTTGTAATAAGCACTTGAAATAAAAGTAAGTAGGTTCTTACTACATACCCTGCCGTGTTCAATCACTGACATTACCCGTGGAAAGCAGGGAAATGACCAGAAAACTGATAATATTTACAACTCCGGCAACTTTACAGAGTGTTTTCACTTGAATTTCCTTTAAAATATTACGAATTCAAGTTTACACAGCTCAAAATTAGTGTAGAAAGACTGTAAGTGAGGACTATACTGCTTATGTTTACAATTGAGGCCGAATTTCTCAAGCGTCTTTTTGGTGAATCTGATAATATCCTGACGGTTCCAGTACATAATTGTAAGAAAACTCTCTAATTGTGGTATAAGTCTTAAAATACGCATTTAGAGTTTCCAGAAATGATTTAAAACTTGTAATAAGCACTTGAAATAAAAGTAAGTAGGTTCTTAATACATACCCTGCCGTGTTCAATCACTGACATTACCCGTGGAAAGCTGGAAATGACCTGAAAACTGATAATACTTACAACTCCGGGCACTTTAGGGAGTGTTTTCACTTGAATTTGCTTTCAAATACTAGGAATTCATGTTTCTACAGCTCAAAATTAGTGTAGAAGGACTGTAAGTGAGGACTATACTGCTTATGTTTACAACTGAGGCCGAATTTCTCAAGCGTCTTTTTGGTGAATCTGTTAATATCCTGACGTTTCCAGTACATACTTGTAAGAAAACTCTCTAATTGTGGTATAACTCTTAAAATATGCATTTAGAGTTTCCAGAAATGATTTCAAACTTGTAATAAGCACTTGAAATAAAAGTAAGTAGGTTCTTACTACATACCCTGCCGTGTTCACTCACTGACATTACCAGTGGAAAGCTGGGAAATGACCTGAAAACTGATAATACTTACAACTCCGGGCACTTTAGGAAGTGTTTTCACTTGAATTTGCTTTCAAATACTAGGAATTCATGTTTCTACAGCTCAAAATTAGTGAAGAAAGACTGTAAGTGAGGACTATACTGCTTATGTTTACAATTGAGGCCGAATTTCTCAAGCGTCTTTTTGGTGAATCTGATAATATCCTGACGGTTCCAGTACATAATTGTAAGAAAACTCTCTAATTGTGGTATAAGTCTTAAAATACGCATTTAGAGTTTCCAGAAATGATTTAAAACTTGTAATAAGCACTTGAAATAAAAGTAAGTAGGTTCTTAATACATACCCTGCCTTTTTCAATCACTGACATTACCCGTGGAAAGCTGGAAATGACCTGAAAACTGATAATACTTACAACTCCGGGCACTTTAGGGAGTGTTTTCACTTGAATTTGCTTTCAAATACTAGGAATTCATGTTTCTACAGCTCAAAATTAGTGTAGAAGGACTGTAAGTGAGGACTATACTGCTTATGTTTACAACTGAGGCCGAATTTCTCAAGCGTCTTTTTGGTGAATCAGTTAATATCCTGATGGTTCCAGTACATACTTGTAAGAAACGTTGTAATTGTGGTATAACTCTTAAAATATACATTTAGAGTTTCCAGAAATGATTTCAAACTTGTAATAAGCACTTGAAATAAAAGTAAGTAGGTTCTTACTACATACCCTGCCGTGTTCAATCACTGACATTACCCGTGGAAAGCAGGGAAATGACCAGAAAACTGAAAATATTTACAACTCCGGCAACTTTACAGAGTGTTTTCACTTGAATTTCCTTTAAAATATTACGAATTCAAGTTTATACAGCTCAAAATTAGTGTAGAAAGACTGTAAGTGAGGACTATACTGCTTATGTTTACAATTGAGGCCGAATTTCTCAAGCGTCTTTTTGGTGAATCTGATAATATCCTGACGGTTCCAGTACATACTTGTAAGAAAACTCTCTAATTGTGGTATAACTCTTAAAATACGCATTTTCAGTTTCCAGAAATGATTTAAAACTTGTAATAAGCACTTGAAATAAAAGTAAGTAGGTTCTTAATACATACCCTGCCGTGTTCAACCACTGACATTACCCGTGGAAAGCTGGGAAATGACCTGAAAACTGATAATACTTACAACTCCGGGCACTTTAGGGAGTGTTTTCACTTGAATTTGCTTTCAAATACTAGGAATTCATGTTTCTACAGCTCAAAATTAGTGTAGAAAGACTGTAAGTGAGGACTCTACTGCTTATGTTTACAATTGAGGCCGAATTTCTCAAGCGTCTTTTTGGTGAATCAGTTAATATCCTGATGGTTCCAGTACATACTTGTAAGAAACGCTGTAATTGTGGAACAAGTCTTAAAATACGCATTTAGAGTTTCCAGAAATGATTAAAAACTTGTAATAAGCACTTGAAATAAAAGTAAGTAGGTTCTTACTACATACCCTGCCGTTTTCAATACTGACATTACCCGTGGAAAGCAGGGAAATGACCAGAAAACTGAAAATATTTACAACTCCGGGCACTTTAGGGAGTGTTTTTACTTGAATTTGCTTTCAAATACTAGGAATTCATGTTTATACAGCTCAAAATTAGTGTAGAAAGACTGTAAGTGCGGACTATACTGCTTATGTTTACAATTGAGGCCGAATTTCACGAGCTTCTTATTGGTGAATCAGTTAATATCCTGACAGTTCCAGTACATACTTGTAAGAAAACTCTCTAATTGTGGTATAAGTCTTAAAATACGCATTTAGACTTTCCGGAAATAATTTCAAACTTGTAATAAGCACTTGAAATAAAAGTAAGTAGGTTCTTACTACATACCCTGCCGTTTTCAATCACTGACATTACCCGTGGAAAGCAGGGAAATGACCAGAAAACTGATAATATTTACAACTCCGGCAACTTTACAGAGCGTTTTCACTTGAATTTGCTTTCAAATATTAGAAATTCATGTTTATACAGCTCAAAATTAGTGTAGAAAGACTGTAAGTGAGGACTATACTGCTTATGTTTACAACTGAGGCTGAATTTCTCGAGCGTCTTTTTGGTGAATCAGTTAATATCCTGATGGTTCCAGTACATACTTGTAAGAAACGTTGTAATTGTGGTATAACTCTTAAAATATACATTTAGAGTTTCCAGAAATGATTTCAAACTTGTAATAAGCACTTGAAATAAAAGTAAGTAGGTTCTTACTACATACCCTGCCGTGTTCAATCACTGACATTACCCGTGGAAAGCAGGGAAATGACCAGAAAACTGATAATATTTACAACTCCGGCAACTTTACAGAGTGTTTTCACTTGAATTTCCTTTAAAATATTACGAATTCAAGTTTATACAGCTCAAAATTAGTGTAGAAGGACTGTAAGTGAGGAATCTACTGCTTATTTTTACAATTGAGGCCGAATTTCTCGAGCGTCTTTTTGGTGAATCAGTTAATATCCTGACGATTCCAGTACATACTTGTAAGAAAACTCTCTAATTGTGGTATAAGTCTTAAAATACGCATTTAGACTTTCCAGAAATAATTTCAAACTTGTAATAAGCACTTGAAATAAAAGTAAGTAGGTTCTTACTACATACCCTGCCGTTTTCAATCACTGACATTACCCGTGGAAAGCAGGGAAATTATCAGAAAACTGAAAATATTTACAACTCCGGGCACTTTAGGGAGTGTTTTTACATGAATGTGTTTTCAAATACTAGGAATTCATGTTTATACAGCTCAAAATTAGTGTAGAAAGACTGTAAGTGAGGACTATACTGCTTATGTTTACAATTGAGGCCGAATTTCTCGAGCGTCTTATTGGTGAATCAGTTAATATCCTGACGGTTCCAGTACATACTTGTAAGAAAACTCTCTAATTGTGGTATAACTCTTAAAATACGCATTTACAGTTTCCAGAAATGATTTCAAACTTGTAATAAGCACTTGAAATAAAAGTAAGTAGCTTCTTAATACATACCCTGCCGTTTTCAATCACTGACATTACCCGTGGAAAGCAGGGAAATGAACAGAAAACTGATAATATTTACAACTCCGGCCACTTTAGCGAGCATTTTCACTTGAATTTGCTTTCAAATATTAGGAATTCATGTTTATACAGCTCAAAATTAGTGTAGAAAGACTGTAAGTGAGGACTATACTGCTTATGTTTCAATTGAGGCCGAATTTCTCGAGCGTCTTTTTGTTGAATCAGTTAATATCCTGACGGTTCCAGTAATACTTGTAAGAAAATTGTCTAATTGCGGTATAAGTCTTAAAATACGCATTTAGAGTTTCCAGAAATGATTTCAAACTTGTAATAAGCACTTGAAATAAAAGTAAGTAGGTTCTTACTACATACCCTGCCGTGTTCAATCACTGACATTACCCGTGGAAAGCAGGGAAATGACCAGAAAACTGATAATATTTACAACTCCGGCAACTTTACAGAGTGTTTTCACTTGAATTTCCTTTAAAATATTACGAATTCAAGTTTACACAGCTCAAAATTAGTGTAGAAAGACTGTAAGTGAGGACTATACTGCTTATGTTTACAATTGAGGCCGAATTTCTCAAGCGTCTTTTTGGTGAATCTGATAATATCCTGACGGTTCCAGTACATAATTGTAAGAAAACTCTCTAATTGTGGTATAAGTCTTAAAATACGCATTTAGAGTTTCCAGAAATGATTTAAAACTTGTAATAAGCACTTGAAATAAAAGTAAGTAGGTTCTTAATACATACCCTGCCGTGTTCAATCACTGACATTACCCGTGGAAAGCTGGAAATGACCTGAAAACTGATAATACTTACAACTCCGGGCACTTTAGGGAGTGTTTTCACTTGAATTTGCTTTCAAATACTAGGAATTCATGTTTCTACAGCTCAAAATTAGTGTAGAAGGACTGTAAGTGAGGACTATACTGCTTATGTTTACAACTGAGGCCGAATTTCTCAAGCGTCTTTTTGGTGAATCAGTTAATATCCTGATGGTTCCAGTACATACTTGTAAGAAACGTTGTAATTGTGGTATAACTCTTAAAATATACATTTAGAGTTTCCAGAAATGATTTCAAACTTGTAATAAGCACTTGAAATAAAAGTAAGTAGGTTCTTACTACATACCCTGCCGTTTTCAATCACTGACATTACCCGTGGAAAGCAGGGAAATGACCAGAAAACTGAAAATATTTACAACTCCGGGCACTTTAGGAAGTGTTTTCACTTGAATTTGCTTTCAAATACTAGGAATTCATGTTTCTACAGCTCAAAATTAGTGAAGAAAGACTGTAAGTGAGGACTATACTGCTTATGTTTACAATTGAGGCCGAATTTCTCAAGCGTCTTTTTGGTGAATCTGATAATATCCTGACGGTTCCAGTACATAATTGTAAGAAAACTCTCTAATTGTGGTATAAGTCTTAAAATACGCATTTAGAGTTTCCAGAAATGATTTAAAACTTGTAATAAGCACTTGAAATAAAAGTAAGTAGGTTCTTAATACATACCCTGCCGTGTTCAATCACTGACATTACCCGTGGAAAGCTGGAAATGACCTGAAAATTGATAATACTTACAACTCCGGGCACTTTAGGGAGTGTTTTCACTTGAATTTGCTTTCAAATACTAGGAATTCATGTTTCTACAGCTCAAAATTAGTGTAGAAGGACTGTAAGTGAGGACTATACTGCTTATGTTTACAACTGAGGCCGAATTTCTCAAGCGTCTTTTTGGTGAATCAGTTAATATCCTGATGGTTCCAGTACATACTTGTAAGAAACGTTGTAATTGTGGTATAACTCTTAAAATATACATTTAGAGTTTCCAGAAATGATTTCAAACTTGTAATAAGCACTTGAAATAAAAGTAAGTAGGTTCTTACTACATACCCTGCCGTGTTCAATCACTGACATTACCCGTGGAAAGCAGGGAAATGACCAGAAAACTGATAATATTTACAACTCCGGCAACTTTACAGAGTGTTTTCACTTGAATTTCCTTTAAAATATTACGAATTCAAGTTTATACAGCTCAAAATTAGTGTAGAAAGACTGTAAGTGAGGACTATACTGCTTATGTTTACAATTGAGGCCGAATTTCTCAAGCGTCTTTTTGGTGAATCTGATAATATCCTGACGGTTCCAGTACATACTTGTAAGAAAACTCTCTAATTGTGGTATAACTCTTAAAATACGCATTTTCAGTTTCCAGAAATGATTTAAAACTTGTAATAAGCACTTGAAATAAAAGTAAGTAGGTTCTTAATACATACCCTGCCGTGTTCAACCACTGACATTACCCGTGGAAAGCTGGGAAATGACCTGAAAACTGATAATACTTACAACTCCGGGCACTTTAGGGAGTGTTTTCACTTGAATTTGCTTTCAAATACTAGGAATTCATGTTTCTACAGCTCAAAATTAGTGTAGAAAGACTGTAAGTGAGGACTCTACTGCTTATGTTTACAATTGAGGCCGAATTTCTCAAGCGTCTTTTTGGTGAATCAGTTAATATCCTGATGGTTCCAGTACATACTTGTAAGAAACGCTGTAATTGTGGAACAAGTCTTAAAATACGCATTTAGAGTTTCCAGAAATGATTAAAAACTTGTAATAAGCACTTGAAATAAAAGTAAGTAGGTTCTTACTACATACCCTGCCGTTTTCAATACTGACATTACCCGTGGAAAGCAGGGAAATGACCAGAAAACTGAAAATATTTACAACTCCGGGCACTTTAGGGAGTGTTTTTACTTGAATTTGCTTTCAAATACTAGGAATTCATGTTTATACAGCTCAAAATTAGTGTAGAAAGACTGTAAGTGCGGACTATACTGCTTATGTTTACAATTGAGGCCGAATTTCACGAGCTTCTTATTGGTGAATCAGTTAATATCCTGACAGTTCCAGTATATACTTGTAAGAAAACTCTCTAATTGTGGTATAAGTCTTAAAATACGCATTTAGACTTTCCGGAAATAATTTCAAACTTGTAATAAGCACTTGAAATAAAAGTAAGTAGGTTCTTACTACATACCCTGCCGTTTTCAATCACTGACATTACCCGTGGAAAGCAGGGAAATGACCAGAAAACTGATAATATTTACAACTCCGGCAACTTTACAGAGCGTTTTCACTTGAATTTGCTTTCAAATATTAGAAATTCATGTTTATACAGCTCAAAATTAGTGTAGAAAGACTGTAAGTGAGGACTATACTGCTTATGTTTACAACTGAGGCTGAATTTCTCGAGCGTCTTTTTGGTGAATCAGTTAATATCCTGATGGTTCCAGTACATACTTGTAAGAAACGTTGTAATTGTGGTATAACTCTTAAAATATACATTTAGAGTTTCCAGAAATGATTTCAAACTTGTAATAAGCACTTGAAATAAAAGTAAGTAGGTTCTTACTACATACCCTGCCGTGTTCAATCACTGACATTACCCGTGGAAAGCAGGGAAATGACCAGAAAACTGATAATATTTACAACTCCGGCAACTTTACAGAGTGTTTTCACTTGAATTTCCTTTAAAATATTACGAATTCAAGTTTATACAGCTCAAAATTAGTGTAGAAGGACTGTAAGTGAGGAATCTACTGCTTATTTTTACAATTGAGGCCGAATTTCTCGAGCGTCTTTTTGGTGAATCAGTTAATATCCTGACGATTCCAGTACATACTTGTAAGAAAACTCTCTAATTGTGGTATAAGTCTTAAAATACGCATTTAGACTTTCCAGAAATAATTTCAAACTTGTAATAAGCACTTGAAATAAAAGTAAGTAGGTTCTTACTACATACCCTGCCGTTTTCAATCACTGACATTACCCGTGGAAAGCAGGGAAATGATCAGAAAACTGAAAATATTTACAACTCCGGGCACTTTAGGGAGTGTTTTTACATGAATGTGTTTTCAAATACTAGGAATTCATGTTTATACAGCTCAAAATTAGTGTAGAAAGACTGTAAGTGAGGACTATACTGCTTATGTTTACAATTGAGGCCGAATTTCTCGAGCGTCTTATTGGTGAATCAGTTAATATCCTGACGGTTCCAGTACATACTTGTAAGAAAACTCTCTAATTGTGGTATAACTCTTAAAATACGCATTTACAGTTTCCAGAAATGATTTCAAACTTGTAATAAGCACTTGAAATAAAAGTAAGTAGCTTCTTAATACATACCCTGCCGTTTTCAATCACTGACATTACCCGTGGAAAGCAGGGAAATGAACAGAAAACTGATAATATTTACAACTCCGGCCACTTTAGCGAGCATTTTCACTTGAATTTGCTTTCAAATATTAGGAATTCATGTTTATACAGCTCAAAATTAGTGTAGAAAGACTGTAAGTGAGGACTATACTGCTTATGTTTCAATTGAGGCCGAATTTCTCGAGCGTCTTTTTGTTGAATCAGTTAATATCCTGACGGTTCCAGTAATACTTGTAAGAAAATTTTCTAATTGCGGTATAAGTCTTAAAATACGCATTTAGAGTTTCCAGAAATGATTTCAAACTTGTAATAAGCACTTGAAATAAAAGTAAGTAGGTTCTTACTACATACCCTGCCGTGTTCAATCACTGACATTACCCGTGGAAAGCAGGGAAATGACCAGAAAACTGATAATATTTACAACTCCGGCAACTTTACAGAGTGTTTTCACTTGAATTTCCTTTAAAATATTACGAATTCAAGTTTACACAGCTCAAAATTAGTGTAGAAAGACTGTAAGTGAGGACTATACTGCTTATGTTTACAATTGAGGCCGAATTTCTCAAGCGTCTTTTTGGTGAATCTGATAATATCCTGACGGTTCCAGTACATAATTGTAAGAAAACTCTCTAATTGTGGTTTAAGTCTTAAAATACGCATTTAGAGTTTCCAGAAATGATTTAAAACTTGTAATAAGCACTTGAAATAAAAGTAAGTAGGTTCTTAATACATACCCTGCCGTGTTCAATCACTGACATTACCCGTGGAAAGCTGGAAATGACCTGAAAACTGATAATACTTACAACTCCGGGCACTTTAGGGAGTGTTTTCACTTGAATTTGCTTTCAAATACTAGGAATTCATGTTTCTACAGCTCAAAATTAGTGTAGAAGGACTGTAAGTGAGGACTATACTGCTTATGTTTACAACTGAGGCCGAATTTCTCAAGCGTCTTTTTGGTGAATCAGTTAATATCCTGATGGTTCCAGTACATACTTGTAAGAAACGTTGTAATTGTGGTATAACTCTTAAAATATACATTTAGAGTTTCCAGAAATGATTTCAAACTTGTAATAAGCACTTGAAATAAAAGTAAGTAGGTTCTTACTACATACCCTGCCGTTTTCAATCACTGACATTACCCGTGGAAAGCAGGGAAATGACCAGAAAACTGAAAATATTTACAACTCCGGGCACTTTAGGGAGTGTTTTTACATGAATTTGTTTTCAAATACTAGGAATTCATGTTTATACAGCTCAAAATTAGTGTAGAAAGACTGTAAGTGCGGACTATACTTCTTATGTTTACAATTGAGGCCGAATTTCACGAGCTTCTTATTGGTGAATCAGTTAATATCCTGACAGTTCCAGTACATACTTGTAAGAAAACTCTCTAATTGTGGTATAAGTCTTAAAATACGCATTTAGACTTTCCGGAAATAATTTCAAACTTGTAATAAGCACTTGAAATAAAAGTAAGTAGGTTCTTACTACATACCCTGCCGTTTTCAATCACTGACATTACCCGTGGAAAGCAGGGAAATGACCAGAAAACTGATAATATTTACAACTCCGGCAACTTTACAGAGCGTTTTCACTTGAATTTGCTTTCAAATATTAGAAATTCATGTTTATACAGCTCAAAATTAGTGTAGAAAGACTGTAAGTGAGGACTATACTGCTTATGTTTCCAATTGAGGCCGAATTTCTCGAGCGTCTTTTTGGTGAATCAGTTAATATCCTGACGGTTCCAGTAATACTTTTAAGAAAACTGTCTAATTGCGGTATATGTCTTAAAATACGCATTTAGAGTTTCCAGAAATGATTTCAAACTTGTAATAAGCACTTGAAATAAAAGTAAGTAGGTTCTTACTACATACCCTACCGTGTTCAATCACTGACATTACCCGTGGAAAGCAGGGAAATGACCAGAAAACTGATAATATTTACAACTCCGGCAACTTTACAGAACGTTTTCACTTGAATTTCCTTTAAAATATTACGAATTCAAGTTTATACAGCTCAAAATTAGTGTAGAAAGACTGTAAGTGAGGACTATACTGCTTATGTTTACAATTGAGGCCGAATTTCTCAAGCGTCTTTTTGGTGAATCTGTTAATATCCTGACGTTTCCAGTACATACTTGTAAGAAAACTCTCTAATTGTGGTATAACTCTTAAAATATGCATTTAGAGTTTCCAGAAATGATTTCAAACTTGTAATAAGCACTTGAAATAAAAGTAAGTAGGTTCTTACTACATACCCTGCCGTTTTCAATCACTGACATTACCCGTGGAAAGCAGGGAAATGATCAGAAAACTGAAAATATTTACAACTCCGGGCACTTTAGGGAGTGTTTTTACATGAATGTGTTTTCAAATACTAGGAATTCATGTTTATACAGCTCAAAATTAGTGTAGAAAGACTGTAAGTGAGGACTATACTGCTTATGTTTACAATTGAGGCCGAATTTCTCGAGCGTCTTATTGGTGAATCAGTTAATATCCTGACGGTTCCAGTACATACTTGTAAGAAAACTCTCTAATTGTGGTATAACTCTTAAAATACGCATTTACAGTTTCCAGAAATGATTTCAAACTTGTAATAAGCACTTGAAATAAAAGTAAGTAGGTTCTTACTACATACCCTGCCGTTTTCAATCACTGACATTACCCGTGGAAAGCAGGGAAATGATCAGAAAACTGAAAATATTTACAACTCCGGGCACTTTAGGGAGTGTTTTTACATGAATGTGTTTTCAAATACTAGGAATTCATGTTTATACAGCTCAAAATTAGTGTAGAAAGAGTGTAAGTGAGGACTATACTGCTTATGTTTACAATTGAGGCCGAATTTCTCGAGCGTCTTATTGGTGAATCAGTTAATATCCTGACGGTTCCAGTACATACTTGTAAGAAAACTCTCTAATTGTGTTATAACTCTTAAAATACGCATTTACAGTTTCCAGAAATGATTTCAAACTTGTAATAAGCACTTGAAATAAAAGTAAGTAGCTTCTTAATACATACCCTGCCGTTTTCAATCACTGACATTACCCGTGGAAAGCAGGGAAATGAACAGAAAACTGATAATATTTACAACTCCGGCCACTTTAGCGAGCATTTTCACTTGAATTTGCTTTCAAATATTAGGAATTCATGTTTATACAGCTCAAAATTAGTGTAGAAAGACTGTAAGTGAGGACTATACTGCTTATGTTTCAATTGAGGCCGAATTTCTCGAGCGTCTTTTTGTTGAATCAGTTAATATCCTGACGGTTCCAGTAATACTTGTAAGAAAATTGTCTAATTGCGGTATAAGTCTTAAAATACGCATTTAGAGTTTCCAGAAATGATTTCAAACTTGTAATAAGCACTTAAAATAAAAGTAAGTAGGTTCTTACTACATACCCTGCCGTGTTCAATCACTGACATTACCCGTGGAAAGCAGGGAAATGACCAGAAAACTGATAATATTTACAACTCCGGCAACTTTACAGAGTGTTTTCACTTGAATTTCCTTTAAAATATTACGAATTCAAGTTTACACAGCTCAAAATTAGTGTAGAAAGACTGTAAGTGAGGACTATACTGCTTATGTTTACAATTGAGGCCGAATTTCTCAAGCGTCTTTTTGGTGAATCTGATAATATCCTGACGGTTCCAGTACATAATTGTAAGAAAACTCTCTAATTGTGGTATAAGTCTTAAAATACGCATTTAGAGTTTCCAGAAATGATTTAAAACTTGTAATAAGCACTTGAAATAAAAGTAAGTAGGTTCTTAATACATACCCTGCCGTGTTCAATCACTGACATTACCCGTGGAAAGCTGGAAATGACCTGAAAACTGATAATACTTACAACTCCGGGCACTTTAGGGAGTGTTTTCACTTGAATTTGCTTTCAAATACTAGGAATTCATGTTTCTACAGCTCAAAATTAGTGTAGAAGGACTGTAAGTGAGGACTATACTGCTTATGTTTACAACTGAGGCCGAATTTCTCAAGCGTCTTTTTGGTGAATCAGTTAATATCCTGATGGTTCCAGTACATACTTGTAAGAAACGTTGTAATTGTGGTATAACTCTTAAAATATACATTTAGAGTTTCCAGAAATGATTTCAAACTTGTAATAAGCACTTGAAATAAAAGTAAGTAGGTTCTTACTACATACCCTGCCGTTTTCAATCACTGACATTACCCGTGGAAAGCAGGGAAATGACCAGAAAACTGAAAATATTTACAACTCCGGGCACTTTAGGGAGTGTTTTTACATGAATTTGTTTTCAAATACTAGGAATTCATGTTTATACAGCTCAAAATTAGTGTAGAAAGACTGTAAGTGCGGACTATACTTCTTATGTTTACAATTGAGGCCGAATTTCACGAGCTTCTTATTGGTGAATCAGTTAATATCCTGACAGTTCCAGTACATACTTGTAAGAAAACTCTCTAATTGTGGTATAAGTCTTAAAATACGCATTTAGATTTTCCGGAAATAATTTCAAACTTGTAATAAGCACTTGAAATGAAAGTAAGTAGGTTCTTACTACATACCCTGCCGTTTTCAATCACTGACATTACCCGTGGAAAGCAGGGAAATGACCAGAAAACTGATAATATTTACAACTCCGGCAACTTTACAGAGCGTTTTCACTTGAACTTGCTTTCAAATATTAGAAATTCATGTTTATACAGCTCAAAATTAGTGTAGAAAGACTGTAAGTGAGGACTATACTGCTTATGTTTACAACTGAGGCTGAATTTCTCGAGCGTCTTTTTGGTGAATCAGTTAATATCCTGACGGTTCCAGTAATACTTGTAAGAAAACTGTCTAATTGCGGTATAAGTCTTAAAATACGCATGTAGAGTTTCAGAAATGATTTCAAACTTGTAATAAGCACTTGAAATAAAAGTAAGTAGGTCCTTACTACATACCCTGCCGTGTTCAATCACTGACATTACCCGTGGAAAGCAGGGAAATGACCAGAAAACTGAAAATATTTACAACTCCGGGCACTTTAGGGAGTGTTTTTACTTGAATTTGCTTTCAAATACTAGGAATTCATGTTTATACAGCTCAAAATTAGTGTAGAAGGACTGTACGTGAGGACTATACTGCTTATGTTTACAACTGAGGCCGAATTTCTCAAGCGTCTTTTTGGTGAATCAGTTAATATCCTGATGGTTCCAGTACATACTTGTAAGAAACGTTGTAATTGTGGTATAACTCTTAAAATATACATTTAGAGTTTCCAGAAATGATTTCAAACTTGTAATAAGCCCTTGAAATAAAAGTAAGTAGGTTCTTACTACATACCCTGCCGTTTTCAATCACTGACATTACCCGTGGAAAGCAGGGAAATGACCAGAAAACTGAAAATATTTACAACTCCGGGCACTTTAGGGAGTGTTTTTACATGAATTTGTTTTCAAATACTAGGAATTCATGTTTATACAGCTCAAAATTAGTGTAGAAAGACTGTAAGTGCGGACTATACTGCTTATGTTTACAATTGAGGCCGAATTTCACGAGCTTCTTATTGGTGAATCAGTTAATATCCTGACAGTTCCAGTACATACTTGTAAGAAACGTTGTAATTGTGGTATAACTCTTAAAATATACATTTAGAGTTTCCAGAAATGATTTCAAACTTGTAATAAGCACTTGAAATAAAAGTAAGTAGGTTCTTACTACATACCCTGCCGTGTTCAATCACTGACATTACCCGTGGAAAGCAGGGAAATGACCAGAAAACTGATAATATTTACAACTCCGGCAACTTTACAGAGTGTTTTCACTTGAATTTCCTTTAAAATATTACGAATTCAAGTTTATACAGCTCAAAATTAGTGTAGAAAGACTGTAAGTGAGGAATCTACTGCTTATTTTTACAATTGAGGCCGAATTTCTCGAGCGTCTTTTTGGTGAATCAGTTAATATCCTGACGATTCCAGTACATACTTGTAAGAAAACTCTCTAATTGTGGTATAAGTCTTAAAATACGCATTTAGACTTTCCAGAAATAATTTCAAACTTGTAATAAGCACTTGAAATAAAAGTAAGTAGGTTCTTACTACATACCCTGCCTTTTTCAATCACTGACATTACCCGTGGAAAGCAGGGAAATGACCAGAAAACTGATAATATTTACAACTCCGGCCACTTTAGCAAGCATTTTCACTTGAATTTGCTTTCAAATATTAGGAATTCATGTTTATACAGCTCAAAATTAGTGTAGAAAGACTGTAAGTGAGGACTATACTGCTTATGTTTACAATTGAGGCCGAATTTCTCGAGCGTCTTTTTGGTGAATCAGTTAATATCCTGACGGTTCCAGTAATACTTGTAAGAAAACTGTCTAATTGCGGTATATGTCTTAAAATACGCATTTAGAGTTTCCAGAAATGATTTCAAACTTGTAATAAGCACTTGAAATAAAAGTAAGTAGGTTCTTACTACATACCCTACCGTGTTCAATCACTGACATTACCCGTGGAAAGCAGGGAAATGACCAGAAAACTGATAATATTTACAACTCCGGCAACTTTACAGAACGTTTTCACTAGAATTTCCTTTAAAATATTACGAATTCAAGTTTATACAGCTCAAAATTAGTGTAGAAAGACTGTAAGTGAGGACTATACTGCTTACGTTTACAATTGAGGCCGAATTTCTCAAGCGTCTTTTTGGTGAATCTGTTAATATCCTGACGTTTCCAGTACATACTTGTAAGAAAACTCTCTAATTGTGGTATAACTCTTAAAATATGCATTTAGAGTTTCCAGAAATGATTTCAAACTTGTAATAAGCACTTGAAATAAAAGTAAGTAGGTTCTTACTACATACCCTGCCGTGTTCACTCACTGACATTACCAGTGGAAAGCTGGGAAATGACCTGAAAACTGATAATACTTACAACTCCGGGCACTTTAGGAAGTGTTTTCACTTGAATTTGCTTTCAAATACTAGGAATTCATGTTTCTACAGCTCAAAATTAGTGAAGAAAGACTGTAAGTGAGGACTATACTGCTTATGTTTACAATTGAGGCCGAATTTCTCAAGCGTCTTTTTGGTGAATCTGATAATATCCTGACGGTTCCAGTACATAATTGTAAGAAAACTCTCTAATTGTGGTATAAGTCTTAAAATACGCATTTAGAGTTTCCAGAAATGATTTAAAACTTGTAATAAGCACTTGAAATAAAAGTAAGTAGGTTCTTAATACATACCCTGCCGTGTTCAATCACTGACATTACCCGTGGAAAGCTGGAAATGACCTGAAAACTGATAATACTTACAACTCCGGGCACTTTAGGGAGTGTTTTCACTTGAATTTGCTTTCAAATACTAGGAATTCATGTTTCTACAGCTCAAAATTAGTGTAGAAGGACTGTAAGTGAGGACTATACTGCTTATGTTTACAACTGAGGCCGAATTTCTCAAGCGTCTTTTTGGTGAATCAGTTAATATCCTGATGGTTCCAGTACATACTTGTAAGAAACGTTGTAATTGTGGTATAACTCTTAAAATATACATTTAGAGTTTCCAGAAATGATTTCAAACTTGTAATAAGCACTTGAAATAAAAGTAAGTAGGTTCTTACTACATACCCTGCCGTGTTCAATCACTGACATTACCCGTGGAAAGCAGGGAAATGACCAGAAAACTGATAATATTTACAACTCCGGCAACTTTACAGAGTGTTTTCACTTGAATTTCCTTTAAAATATTACGAATTCAAGTTTATACAGCTCAAAATTAGTGTAGAAAGACTGTAAGTGAGGACTATACTGCTTATGTTTACAATTGAGGCCGAATTTCTCAAGCGTCTTTTTGGTGAATCTGATAATATCCTGACGGTTCCAGTACATACTTGTAAGAAAACTCTCTAATTGTGGTATAACTCTTAAAATACGCATTTTCAGTTTCCAGAAATGATTTAAAACTTGTAATAAGCACTTGAAATAAAAGTAAGTAGGTTCTTAATACATACCCTGCCGTGTTCAACCACTGACATTACCCGTGGAAAGCTGGGAAATGACCTGAAAACTGATAATACTTACAACTCCGGGCACTTTAGGGAGTGTTTTCACTTGAATTTGCTTTCAAATACTAGGAATTCATGTTTCTACAGCTCAAAATTAGTGTAGAAAGACTGTAAGTGAGGACTCTACTGCTTATGTTTACAATTGAGGCCGAATTTCTCAAGCGTCTTTTTGGTGAATCAGTTAATATCCTGATGGTTCCAGTACATACTTGTAAGAAACGCTGTAATTGTGGAACAAGTCTTAAAATACGCATTTAGAGTTTCCAGAAATGATTAAAAACTTGTAATAAGCACTTGAAATAAAAGTAAGTAGGTTCTTACTACATACCCTGCCGTTTTCAATACTGACATTACCTGTGGAAAGCAGGGAAATGACCAGAAAACTGAAAATATTTACAACTCCGGGCACTTTAGGGAGTGTTTTTACTTGAATTTGCTTTCAAATACTAGGAATTCATGTTTATACAGCTCAAAATTAGTGTAGAAAGACTGTAAGTGCGGACTATACTGCTTATGTTTACAATTGAGGCCGAATTTCACGAGCTTCTTATTGGTGAATCAGTTAATATCCTGACAGTTCCAGTACATACTTGTAAGAAAACTCTCTAATTGTGGTATAAGTCTTAAAATACGCATTTAGACTTTCCGGAAATAATTTCAAACTTGTAATAAGCACTTGAAATAAAAGTAAGTAGGTTCTTACTACATACCCTGCCGTTTTCAATCACTGACATTACCCGTGGAAAGCAGGGAAATGACCAGAAAACTGATAATATTTACAACTCCGGCAACTTTACAGAGCGTTTTCACTTGAATTTGCTTTCAAATATTAGAAATTCATGTTTATACAGCTCAAAATTAGTGTAGAAAGACTGTAAGTGAGGACTATACTGCTTATGTTTACAACTGAGGCTGAATTTCTCGAGCGTCTTTTTGGTGAATCAGTTAATATCCTGACGGTTCCAGTAATACTTGTAAGAAAACTGTCTAATTGCGGTATAAGTCTTAAAATACGCATGTAGAGTTTCCAGAAATGATTTCAAACTTGTAATAAGCACTTGAAATAAAAGTAAGTAGGTTCTTACTACATACCCTGCCGTGTTCAATCACTGACATTACCCGTGGAAAGCAGGGAAATGACCAGAAAACTGAAAATATTTACAACTCCGGGCACTTTAGGGAGTGTTTTCACTTGAATTTGCTTTCAAATACTAGGAATTCATGTTTCTACAGATCAAAATTAGTGTAGAAGGACTGTAAGTGAGGACTATACTGCTTATGTTTACAACTGAGGCCGAATTTCTCAAGCGTCTTTTTGGTGAATCAGTTAACATCCTGATGGTTCCACTACATACTTGTAAGAAACGTTGTAATTGTGGTATAACTCTTAAAATATACATTTAGAGTTTCCAGAAATGATTTCAAACTTGTAATAAGCACCTGAAATAAAAGTAAGTAGGTTCTTACTACATACCCTGCCGTTTTCAATCACTGACATTACCCGTGGAAAGCAGGGAAATGACCAGAAAACTGAAAATATTTACAACTCCGGGCACTTTAGGGAGTGTTTTTACATGAATTTGTTTTCAAATACTAGGAATTCATGTTTATACAGCTCAAAATTAGTGTAGAAAGACTGTAAGTGCGGACTATACTGCTTATGTTTACAATTGAGGCCGAATTTCACGAGCTTCTTATTGGTGAATCAGTTAATATCCTGACAGTTCCAGTACATACTTGTAAGAAAACTCTCTAATTGTGGTATAAGTCTTAAAATACGCATTTAGACTTTCCGGAAATAATTTCAAACTTGTAATAAGCACTTGAAATAAAAGTAAGTAGGTTCTTACTACATACCCTGCCGTTTTCAATCACTGACATTACCCGTGGAAAGCAGGGAAATTACCAGAAAACTGATAATATTTACAATTGCGGCAACTTTACAGAGCGTTTTCACTTGAATTTGCTTTGAAATATTAGAAATTCATGTTTATACAGCTCAAAATTAGTGTAGAAAGACTGTAAGTGAGGACTATACTGCTTATGTTTACAACTGAGGCTGAATTTCTCGAGCGTCTTTTTGGTGAATCAGTTAATATCCTGACGGTTCCAGTAATACTTGTAAGAAAACTGTCTAATTGCGGTATAAGTCTTAAAATACGCATGTAGAGTTTCCAGAAATGATTTCAAACTTGTAATAAGCACTTGAAATAAAAGTAAGTAGGTTCTTACTACATACCCTGCCGTTTTCAATCACTGACATTACCCTTGGAAAGCAGGGAAATGACCAGAAAACTGAAAATATTTACAACTCCGGGCACTTTAGGGAGTGTTTTTACATGAATTTGTTTTCAAATACTAGGAATTCATGTTTATACAGCTCAAAATTAGTGTAGAAAGACTGTAAGTGCGGACTATACTGCTTATGTTTACAATTGAGGCCGAATTTTACGAGCTTCTTATTGGTGAATCAGTTAATATCCTGACAGTTCCAGTACATACTTGTAAGAAAACTCTCTAATTGTGGTATAAGTCTTAAAATACGCATTTAGACTTTCCGGAAATAATTTCAAACTTGTAATAAGCACTTGAAATAAAAGTAAGTAGGTTCTTACTACATACCCTGCCGTTTTCAATCACTGACATTACCCGTGGAAAGCAGGGAAATGAACAGAAAACTGATAATATTTACAACTCCGGCAACTTTACAGAGCGTTTTCACTTGAATTTGCTTTCAAATATTAGAAATTCATGTTTATACAGCTCAAAATTAGTGTAGAAAGACTGTAAGTGAGGACTATACTGCTTATGTTTACAACTGAGGCTGAATTTCTCGAGCGTCTTTTTGGTGAATCAGTTAATATCCTGACGGTTCCAGTAATACTTGTAAGAAAACTGTCTAATTGCGTATAAGTCTTAAAATACGCATGTAGAGTTTCCAGAAATGATTTCAAACTTGTAATAAGCACTTGAAATAAAAGTAAGTAGGTTCTTACTACATACCCTGCCGTTTTCAATCACTGACATTACCCGTGAAAAGCAGGGAAATGACCAGAAAACTGATAATATTTACAACTCCGGCCACTTTAGCGAGCGTTTTCACTTGAATTTGCTTTCAAATATTAGGAATTCATGTTTATACAGCTCAAAATTAGTTTAGAAAGACTGTAAGTGAGGACTATACTGCTTATGTTTACAATTGAGGCTGATTTTCTCGAGCGTCTTTTTGGTGAATCAGTTAATATCCTGACGGTTCCAGTAATAATTGTAAGAAAACTGTCTAATTGCGGTATAAGTCTTAAAATACGCATTTAGAGTTTCCAGAAATGATTTCAAACTTGTAATAAGCACTTGAAATAAAAGTAAGTAGGTTCTTACTACATACCCTGCCGTTTTCAATCACTGACATTACCCGTGGAAAGCAGGGAAATGACCAGAAAACTGATAATATTTACAACTCCGGCCACTTAGGGGAGCGTTTTCACTTGAATTTCCTTTCAAATATTAGGAATTCAAGTTTATACAGCTCAAAATTAGTGTAGAAAGACTGTAAGTGAGGACTATACTGCTTATGTTTACAATTGAGGCTGAATTTCTCGAGCGTCTTTTTGGTGAATCAGTTAATATCCTGACGGTTCCAGTAATACTTGTAAGAATACTGTCTAATTGCGGTATATGTCTTAAAATACGCATTTAGAGTTTCCAGAGATGATTTCAAACTTGTAATAAGCACTTGAAATAAAAGTAAGTAGGTTCTTACTACATACCCTGCCGTGTTCAATCACTGACATTACCCGTGGAAAGCAGGGAAATGACCAGAAAACTGATAATATTTACAACTCCGGCAACTTTACAGAGCGTTTTCACTTGAATTTCCTTTAAAATATTACGAATTCAAGTTTATACAGCTCAAAATTAGTGTAGAAAGACTGTAAGTGAGGACTATACTGCTTATGTTTACAATTGAGGCCAAATTTTTCGAGCGTCTTTTTGGTGAATCTTTTAATATCCTGACGGTTCCAGTACATACTTGTAAGAAAACTCTCTAATTGTGGTATAACTCTTAAAATATGCATTTAGAGTTTCCAGAAATGATTTCAAACTTGTAATAAGCCCTTGAAATAAAAGTAAGTAGGTTCTTAATACATACCCTGCCGTGTTCAATCACTGACATTACCCGTGGAAAGCTGGGAAATGACCTGAAAACTGATAATACTTACAACTCTGGGCACTTTAGGGAGTGTTTTCACTTGAATTTGCTTTCAAATACTAGGAATTCATGTTTCTACAGCTCAAAATTAGTGTAGAAAGACTGAAAGTGAGGACTATACTGCTTATGTTTACAATTGAGGCAGAATTTCTCAAGCGTCTTTTTGGTGAATCAGTTAACATCCTGATGGTTCCAGTACATACTTGTAAGAAACGCTGTAATTGTGGTATAACTCTTAAAATATACATTTAGAGTTTCCAGAAATGATTTCAAACTTGTAATAAGCACTTGAAATAAAAGTAAGTAGGTTCTTACTACATACCCTGCCGTTTTCAATCACTGACATTACCCGTGGAAAGCAGGGAAATGACCAGAAAACTGATAATATTTACAACTCCGGCCACTTTAGCGAGCGTTTTCACTTGAATTTGCTTTCAAATATTAGGAATTCATGTTTATACAGCTCAAAATTAGTGTAGAAAGACTGTAAGTGAGGACTATACTGCTTATGTTTACAATTGAGGCCGAATTTCTCGAACATCTTATTGGTGAAACAGTTAATATCCTGACGGTTCCAGTAATACTTGAAAGAAAACTGTCTAATAGCGGTATAAGTCTTTAAATACGCATTTAGAGTTTCCAAAAATGATTTCAAACTTGTAATAAGCACTTGAAATAAAAGTGAGTAGGTTCTTACTACATACCCTACCGTGTTCAATCACTGACATTACATGTGGAAAGCAGGGAAATGACCAGAAAACTGATAATATTTACAACTCCGGCAACTTTACAGAGCGTTTTCACTTGAATTTCCTTTAAAATATTACGAATTCAAGTTTATACAGCTCAAAATTAGTGTAGAAAGACTGTAAGTGAGGACTCTACTGCTTATGTTTACAATTGAGGCCGAATTTCTCGAGCGTCTTTTTGGTGAATCTGTTAATATCCTGACGGTTCCAGTACATACTTGTAAGAAACGCTGTAATTGTGGTATAACTCTTAAAATATAAATTTAGAGTTTCCAGAAATGATTTCAAACTTGTAATAAGCACTTGAAATAAAAGTCAGTAGGTTCTGACTACATACCCTGTCGTTGTCAATCACTGACATTACCCGAGGAAAGCAGGGAAATGACCAGAAAACTGAAAATATTTACAACCTCGGGCACTTTAGGGAGTGTTTTCACTTGAATTTGCTTTCAAATACTAGGAATTCATGTTTCTACAGCTCAAAATTAGTGTAGAAAGACTGTAAGTGAGGACTATACTGCTTATGTTTACAACTGAGACCGAATTTCTCAAGCGTCTTTCTGGTGAATCAGTTAATATCCTGACGATTCCAGTACATACTTGTAAGAAAACTCTCTAATTGTTGTATAAGTCTTAAAATACGCATTTAGAGTTTCCAGAAATGATTTCAAACTTGTAATAAGCACTTGAAATAAAAGTAAGTAGGTTCTTACTACATACCCTGCCGTTTTCAATCACTGACATTACCCGTGGAAAGCAGGGAAATGACCAGAAAACTGATAATATTTACAACTCCGGCCACTTTAGCGAGCGTTTTCACTTGAATTTGCTTTCAAATATTAGGAATTCATGTTTATACAGCTCAAAATTAGTGTAGAAAGACTGTAAGTGAGGACTATACTGCTTATGTTTACAATTGAGGCTGAATTTCTCGAGAGTCTTTTTGGTGAATCAGTTAATATCCTGACGGTTCCAGTAATACTTGTAAGAAAACTGTCTAATTGCGGTATAAGTCTTAAAATACGCATTTAGAGTTTCCAGAAATGATTTCAAACTTGTAATAAGCACTTGAAATAAAAGTAAGTAGGTTCTTACTACATACCCTACCGTGTTCAATCACTGACATTACATGTGGAAAGCAGGGAAATGACCAGAAAACTGATAATATTTACATCTCCCGAAACTTTACAGAGCGTTTTCACTTGAATTTCCTTTAAAATATTACGAATTCAAGTTTATACAGCTCAAAATTAGTGTAGAAAGACTGTAAGTGAGGACTATACTGCTTATGCTTACAATTGAGGCTGAATTTCTCGAGCGTCTTTTTGGTGAATCAGTTAATATCCTGACGGTTCCAGTACATACTTGTAAGAAAACTGTCTAATTGCGGTATATGTCTTAAAATACGCATTTAGAGTTTCCAGAAATGATTTCAAACTTGTAATAAGCACTTGAAATAAAAGTAAGTAGGTTCTTACTACATACCCTGCCGTGTTCAATCACTGAAATTACACGTGGAAAGCAGGGAAATGACCAGAAAACTGATAATATTTACAACTCCGGCAACTTTACAGAGCGTTTTCACTTGAATTTCCTTTAAAATATTACGAATTCAAGTTTATACAGCTCAAAATTAGTGTAGAAAGACTCTAAGTGAGGAATCTACTGCTTATGTTTACAATTGAGGCCGAATTTCTCAAGCGTCTTTTTGGTGAATCTGTTAATATCCTGACGGTTCCAGTACATACTTGTAAGAAAACTCTCTAATTGTGGTATAACTCTTAAAATACGCATGTAGAGTTTCCAGAAATGATTTAAAACCTTAATAAGCACTTGAAATAAAAGTAAGTAGGTTCTTACTACATACCCTGCTGTTTTCAATCACTGACATTGCTCGTGGAAAGCTGGGAAATGACCAGAAAACTGATAATATTTACAACTCCGGGCACTTTAGGGAGTGTTTTTACTTGAATTTGCTTTCAAATACTAGAAATTCATGTTTATACAGCTCAAAATTAGTGTAGAAAGACTGTAAGTGAGGACTATACTGCTTATGTTTACAATTGAGGCCGAATTTCTCGATCGTCTTATTGGTGAATCATTTAATATCCTGACGGTTCCAGTATATACTTGTAAGAAAACTCTCTAATTGCGGTATAAGTCTTAAAATACGCATTTAGAGTTTCCAGAAATGATTTCAAACTTCTAATAAGCACTTGAAATAAAAGTAAGTAGGTTCTTACTACATACCCTACCGTGTTCAATCACTGACATTACATGTGCAAAGCAGGAAATGACCAGAAAACTGATAATATTTACAACTCCGGAAACTTTACAGAGCGTTTTCACTTGAATTTCCTTTAAAATATTACGAATTCAAGTTTATACAGCTCAAAATTAGTGTAGAAAGACTGTAAGTGAGGAATACACTGCTTATGTTTACAATTGAGGCCGAATTTCTCGAGCGTCTTTTTGGTGAATCAGTTAATATCCTGACGGTTCCACTACATACTTGTAAGAAAACTCTCTAATTGTGGTAAAACTCTTAAAATATGCATTTAGAGTTTCCAGAAATGATTTCAAACTTGTAATAAGCACTTGAAATAAAAGTAAGTAGGTTCTTAATACATACCCTGCCGTGTTCAATCACTGACATTACCCGTGGAAAGCTGGGAAATGACCTGAAAACTGATAATACTTACAACTCCGGGCACTTTAGGGAGTGTTTTCACTTGAATTTGCTTTCAAATACTAGGAATTCATGTTTCTACAGCTCAAAATTAGTGTAGAAAGACTGAAAGTGAGGACTATACTGCTTATGTTTACAATTGAGGCCGAATTTCTCAAGCGTCTTTTTGGTGAATCAGTTAACATCCTGATGGTTCCAGTACATACTTGTAAGAAACGCTGTAATTGTGGTATAACTCTTAAAATATACATTTAGAGTTTCCAGAAATGATTTCAAACTTGTAATAAGCACTTGAAATAAAAGTAAGTAGGTTCTTACTACATACCCTGCCGTTTTCAATCACTGACATTACCCGTGGAAAGCAGGGAAATGACCAGAAAACTGATAATATTTACAACTCCGGCCACTATAGCGAGCGTTTTCACTTGAATTTGCTTTCAAATATTAGGAATTCATGTTTATACAGCTCAAAATTAGTGTAGAAAGACTGTAAGTGAGGACTATACTGCTTATGTTTACAATTGAGGCTGAATTTCTCGAGCGTCTTTTTGGTGAATCAGTTAATATCCTGACGGTTCCAGTAATACTTGTAAGAAAACTGTCTAATTGTGGTATAACTCTTAAAATACGCATTTAGAGTTTCCAAAAATGTTTTCAAACTTGTAATAAGCACTTGAAATAAAAGTAAGTAGGTTCTTACTACATACCCTACCGTGTTCAATCACTGACATTACATGTGGAAAGCAGGGAAATGACCAGAAAACTGATAATATTTACAACTCCGGCAACTTTACAGAGCGTTTTCACTTGAATTTCCTTTAAAATATTACGAATTCAAGTTTATACAGCTCAAAATTAGTGTAGAAAGACTGTAAGTGAGGACTCTACTGCTTATGTTTACAATTGAGGCCGAATTTCTCGAGCGTCTTTTTGGTGAATCTGTTAATATCCTGACGGTTCCAGTACATACTTGTAAGAAACGCTGTAATTGTGGTATAACTCTTAAAATATACATTTAGAGTTTCCAGAAATGATTTCAAACTTGTAATAAGCACTTGAAATAAAAGTCAGTAGGTTCTTACTACATACCCTGCCGTTGTCAATCACTAACATTACCCGTGGAAAGCAGGGAAATGACCAGAAAACTGAAAATATTTACAACTCCGGGCACTTTAGGGAGTGTTTTCACTTGAATTTGCTTTCAAATACTAGGAATTCATGTTTCTACAGCTCAAAATTAGTGTAGAAAGACTGTAAGTGAGGACTATACTGCTTATGTTTACAACTGAGGCCGAATTTCTCAAGCGTCTTTCTGGTGAATCAGTTAATATCCTGACGATTCCAGTACATACTTGTAAGAAAACTCTCTAATTGTTGTATAAGTCTTAAAATACGCATTTAGAGTTTCCAGAAATGATTTCAAACTTGTAATAAGCACTTGAAATAAAAGTAAGTAGGTTCTTACTACATACCCTGCCGTTTTCAATCACTGACATTACCCGTGGAAAGCAGGGAAATGACCAGAAAACTGATAATATTTACAACTCCGGCCACTTTAGCGAGCGTTTTCACTTGAATTTGCTTTCAAATATTAGGAATTCATGTTTATACAGCTCAAAATTAGTGTAGAAAGACTGAAAGTGAGGACTATACTGCTTATGTTTACAATTGAGGCTGAATTTCTCGAGAGTCTTTTCGTGAATCAGTTAATATCCTGACGGTTCCAGTAATACTTGTAAGAAAACTGTCTAATTGCGGTATAAGTCTTAAAATACGCATTTAGAGTTTCCAGAAATGATTTCAAACTTGTAATAAGCACTTGAAATAAAAGTAAGTAGGTTCTTACTACATACCCTACCGTGTTCAATCACTGACATTACATGTGGAAAGCAGGGAAATGACCAGAAAACTGATAATATTTACATCTCCCGAAACTTTACAGAGCGTTTTCACTTGAATTTCCTTTAAAATATTACGAATTCAAGTTTATACAGCTCAAAATTAGTGTAGAAAGACTGTAAGTGAGGACTATACTGCTTATGCTTACAATTGAGGCTGAATTTCTCGAGCGTCTTTTTGGTGAATCAGTTAATATCCTGACGGTTCCAGTACATACTTGTAAGAAAACTGTCTAATTGCGGTATATGTCTTAAAATACGCATTTAGAGTTTCCAGAAATGATTTCAAACTTGTAATAAGCACTTGAAATAAAAGTAAGTAGGTTATTACTACATACCCTGCCGTGTTCAATCACTGAAATTACCCGTGGAAAGCAGGGAAATGACCAGAAAACTGATAATATTTACAACTCCGGCAACTTTACAGAGCGTTTTCACTTGAATTTCCTTTAAAATATTACGAATTCAAGTTTATACAGCTCAAAATTAGTGTAGAAAGACTCTAAGTGAGGAATCTACTGCTTATGTTTACAATTGAGGCCGAATTTCTCAAGCGTCTTTTTGGTGAATCTGTTAATATCCTGACGGTTCCAGTACATACTTGTAAGAAAACTCTCTAATTGTGGTATAACTCTTAAAATACGCATTTACAGTTTCCAGAAATGATTTAAAACTTGTAATAAGCACTTGAAATAAAAGTAAGTAGGTTCTTAATACATACCCTGCCGTGTTCAATCACTGACATTACCCGTGGAATGCTGGGAAATGACCTGAAAACTGATAATACTTACAACTCTGGGCACTTTAGGGAGTGTTTTCACTTGAATTTGCTTTCAAATACTAGGAATTCATGTTTCTACAGCTCAAAATTAGTGAAGAAAGACTGTAAGTGAGGACTATACTGCTTATGTTTACAATTGAGGCCGAATTTCTCGAGCGTCTTTTTGCTGAATCAGTTAATATCCTGATGGTTCCAGTCCATACTTCTAAGAAACTCTCTAATTGTGGTATAACTCTTAAAATACGCATGTAGAGTTTCCAGAAATGATTTAAAACCTTAATAAGCACTTGAAATAAAAGTAAGTAGGTTCTTACTACATACCCTGCTGTTTTCAATCACTGACATTACCCGTGGAAAGCAGGGAAATGACCAGAAAACTGATAATATTTACAACTCCGGGCACTTTAGGGAGTGTTTTTACTTGAATTTGCTTTCAAATACTAGAAATTCATGTTTATACAGCTCAAAATTAGTGTAGAAAGACTGTAAGTGAGGACTATACTGCTTATGTTTACAATTGAGGCCGAATTTCTCGATCGTCTTATTGGTGAATCAGTTAATATCCTGACGGTTCCAGTATATACTTGTAAGAAAACTCTCTAATTGCGGTATAAGTCTTAAAATACGCATTTAGAGTTTCCAGAAATGATTTCAAACTTCTAATAAGCACTTGAAATAAAAGTAAGTAGGTTCTTACTACATACCCTGCCGTTTTCAATCACTGACATTACCATTGGAAAGCAGGGAAATGACCAAAAAACTGATAATATTTACAACTCCGGCAACTTTACACAGCTTTTTCACTTGAATTTCCTTTAAAATATTACGAATTCAAGTTTATACAGCTCAAAATTAGTGTAGAAAGACTGTAAGTGAGGACTACACTGCTTATGTTTACAATTGAGGCCGAATTTCTCAAGCGTCTTTTTGGTGAATCAGTTAACATCCTGATGGTTCCAGTACATACTTGTAAGAAACGCTGTAATTGTGGTATAACTCTTAAAATATACATTTAGAGTTTCCAGAAATGATTTCAAACTTGTAATAAGCACTTGAAATAAAAGTAAGTAGGTTCTTACTACATACCCTGCCGTTTTCAATCACTGACATTACCCGTGGAAAGCAGGGAAATGACCAGAAAACTGATAATATTTACAACTCCGGCCACTTTAGCGAGAGTTTTCACTTGAATTTGCTTTCAAATATTAGGAATTATGTTTACACAGCACAAAATTAGTGTAGAAAGACTGTAATTGAGGACTATACTGCTTATGTTTACAATTGAGGCCGAATTTCTCGAAAATCTTATTGGTGAAACAGTTAATATCCTGACGGTTCCAGTAATACTTGTAAGAAAACTGTCTAATTGCGGTATAAGTCTTAAAATACGCATTTAGAGTTTCCAAAAATGATTTCAAACTTGTAATAAGCACTTGAAATAAAAGTAAGTAGGTTCTTACTACATACCCTACCGTGTTCAATCACTGACATTACATGTGGAAAGCAGGGAAATGACCAGAAAACTGATAATATTTACATCTCCCGAAACTTTACAGAGCGTTTTCACTTGAATTTCCTTTAAAATATTACGAATTCAAGTTTATACAGCTCAAAATTAGTGTAGAAAGACTGTAAGTGAGGACTATACTGCTTATGCTTACAATTGAGGCTGAATTTCTCGAGCGTCTTTTTGGTGAATCAGTTAATATCCTGACGGTTCCAGTACATACTTGTAAGAAAACTGTCTAATTGCGGTATATGTCTTAAAATACGCATTTAGAGTTTCCAGAAATGATTTCAAACTTGTAATAAGCACTTGAAATAAAAGTAAGTAGGTTCTTACTACATACCCTGCCGTGTTCAATCACTGACATTACCCGTGGAAAGCAGGGAAATGACCAGAAAACTGATAATATTTACAACTCCGGCAACTTTACAGAGCGTTTTCACTTGAATTTCCTTTAAAATATTACGAATTCAAGTTTATACAGCTCAAAATTAGTGTAGAAAGACTCTAAGTGAGGAATCTACTGCTTATGTTTACAATTGAGGCCGAATTTCTCAAGCGTCTTTTTGGTGACTCTGTTAATATCCTGACGGTTCCAGTACATACTTGTAAGAAAACTCTCTAATTGTGGTATAACTCTTAAAATACGCATGTAGAGTTTCCAGAAATGATTTAAAACCTTAATAAGCACTTGAAATAAAAGTAAGTAGGTTCTTACTACATACCCTGCTGTTTTCAATCACTGACATTGCCCGTGGAAAGCTGGGAAATGACCAGAAAACTGATAATATTTACAACTCCGGGCACTTTAGGGAGTGTTTTTACTTGAATTTGCTTTCAAATACTAGAAATTCATGTTTATACAGCTCAAAATTAGTGTAGAAAGACTGTAAGTGAGGACTATACTGCTTATGTTTACAATTGAGGCCGAATTTCTCGATCGTCTTATTGGTGAATCATTTAATATCCTGACGGTTCCAGTATATACTTGTAAGAAAACTCTCTAATTGCGGTATAAGTCTTAAAATACGCATTTAGAGTTTCCAGAAATGATTTCAAACTTCTAATAAGCACTTGAAATAAAAGTAAGTAGGTTCTTACTACATACCCTACCGTGTTCAATCACTGACATTACATGTGCAAAGCAGGAAATGACCAGAAAACTGATAATATTTACAACTCCGGAAACTTTACAGAGCGTTTTCACTTGAATTTCCTTTAAAATATTACGAATTCAAGTTTATACAGCTCAAAATTAGTGTAGAAAGACTGTAACTGAGGAATACACTGCTTATGTTTACAATTGAGGCCGAATTTCTCGAGCGTCTTTTTGGTGAATCAGTTAATATCCTGACGGTTCCACTACATACTTGTAAGAAAACTCTCTAATTGTGGTAAAACTCTTAAAATATGCATTTAGAGTTTCCAGAAATGATTTCAAACTTGTAATAAGCACTTGAAATAAAAGTAAGTAGGTTCTTAATACATACCCTGCCGTGTTCAATCACTGACATTACCCGTGGAAAGCTGGGAAATGACCTGAAAACTGATAATACTTACAACTCCGGGCACTTTAGGGAGTGTTTTCACTTGAATTTGCTTTCAAATACTAGGAATTCATGTTTCTACAGCTCAAAATTAGTGTAGAAAGACTGAAAGTGAGGACTATACTGCTTATGTTTACAATTGAGGCCGAATTTCTCAAGCGTCTTTTTGGTGAATCAGTTAACATCCTGATGGTTCCAGTACATACTTGTAAGAAACGCTGTAATTGTGGTATAACTCTTAAAATATACATTTAGAGTTTCCAGAAATGATTTCAAACTTGTAATAAGCACTTGAAATAAAAGTAAGTAGGTTCTTACTACATACCCTGCCGTTTTCAATCACTGACATTACCCGTGGAAAGCAGGGAAATGACCAGAAAACTGATAATATTTACAACTCCGGCCACTATAGCGAGCGTTTTCACTTGAATTTGCTTTCAAATATTAGGAATTCATGTTTATACAGCTCAAAATTAGTGTAGAAAGACTGTAAGTGAGGACTATACTGCTTATGTTTACAATTGAGGCTGAATTTCTCGAGCGTCTTTTTGGTGAATCAGTTAATATCCTGACGGTTCCAGTAATACTTGTAAGAAAACTGTCTAATTGTGGTATAACTCTTAAAATACGCATTTAGAGTTTCCAAAAATGATTTCAAACTTGTAATAAGCACTTGAAATAAAAGTAAGTAGGTTCTTACTACATACCCTACCGTGTTCAATCACTGACATTACATGTGGAAAGCAGGGAAATGACCAGAAAACTGATAATATTTACAACTCCGGCAACTTTACAGAGCGTTTTCACTTGAATTTCCTTTAAAATATTACGAATTCAAGTTTATACAGCTCAAAATTAGTGTAGAAAGACTGTAAGTGAGGACTCTACTGCTTATGTTTACAATTGAGGCCGAATTTCTCGAGCGTCTTTTTGGTGAATCTGTTAATATCCTGACGGTTCCAGTACATACTTGTAAGAAACGCTGTAATTGTGGTATAACTCTTAAAATATACATTTAGAGTTTCCAGAAATGATTTCAAACTTGTAATAAGCACTTGAAATAAAAGTCAGTAGGTTCTTACTACATACCCTGCCGTTGTCAATCACTAACATTACCCGTGGAAAGCAGGGAAATGACCAGAAAACTGAAAATATTTACAACTCCGGGCACTTTAGGGAGTGTTTTCACTTGAATTTGCTTTCAAATACTAGGAATTCATGTTTCTACAGCTCAAAATTAGTGTAGAAAGACCGTAAGTGAGGACTATACTGCTTATGTTTACAACTGAGGCCGAATTTCTCAAGCGTCTTTCTGGTGAATCAGTTAATATCCTGACGATTCCAGTACATACTTGTAAGAAAACTCTCTAATTGTTGTATAAGTCTTAAAATACGCATTTAGAGTTTCCAGAAATGATTTCAAACTTGTAATAAGCACTTGAAATAAAAGTAAGTAGGTTCTTACTACATACCCTGCCGTTTTCAATCACTGACATTACCCGTGGAAAGCAGGGAAATGACCAGAAAACTGATAATATTTACAACTCCGGCCACTTTAGCGAGCGTTTTCACTTGAATTTGCTTTCAAATATTAGGAATTCATGTTTATACAGCTCAAAATTAGTGTAGAAAGACTGAAAGTGAGGACTATACTGCTTATGTTTACAATTGAGGCTGAATTTCTCGAGAGTCTTTTCGTGAATCAGTTAATATCCTGACGGTTCCAGTAATACTTGTAAGAAAACTGTCTAATTGCGGTATAAGTCTTAAAATACGCATTTAGAGTTTCCAGAAATGATTTCAAACTTGTAATAAGCACTTGAAATAAAAGTAAGTAGGTTCTTACTACATACCCTACCGTGTTCAATCACTGACATTACATGTGGAAATCAGGGAAATGACCAGAAAACTGATAATATTTACATCTCCCGAAACTTTACAGAGCGTTTTCACTTGAATTTCCTTTAAAATATTACGAATTCAAGTTTATACAGCTCAAAATTAGTGTAGAAAGACTGTAAGTGAGGACTATACTGCTTATGCTTACAATTGAGGCTGAATTTCTCGAGCGTCTTTTTGGTGAATCAGTTAATATCCTGACGGTTCCAGTACATACTTGTAAGAAAACTGTCTAATTGCGGTATATGTCTTAAAATACGCATTTAGAGTTTCCAGAAATGATTTCAAACTTGTAATAAGCACTTGAAATAAAAGTAAGTAGGTTATTACTACATACCCTGCCGTGTTCAATCACTGAAATTACCCGTGGAAAGCAGGGAAATGACCAGAAAACTGATAATATTTACAACTCCGGCAACTTTACAGAGCGTTTTCACTTGAATTTCCTTTAAAATATTACGAATTCAAGTTTATACAGCTCAAAATTAGTGTAGAAAGACTCTAAGTGAGGAATCTACTGCTTATGTTTACAATTGAGGCCGAATTTCTCAAGCGTCTTTTTGGTGAATCTGTTAATATCCTGACGGTTCCAGTACATACTTGTAAGAAAACTCTCTAATTGTGGTATAACTCTTAAAATACGCATTTACAGTTTCCAGAAATGATTTAAAACTTGTAATAAGCACTTGAAATAAAAGTAAGTAGGTTCTTAATACATACCCTGCCGTGTTCAATCACTGACATTACCCGTGGAATGCTGGGAAATGACCTGAAAACTGATAATACTTACAACTCTGGGCACTTTAGGGAGTGTTTTCACTTGAATTTGCTTTCAAATACTAGGAATTCATGTTTCTACAGCTCAAAATTAGTGAAGAAAGACTGTAAGTGAGGACTATACTGCTTATGTTTACAATTGAGGCCGAATTTCTCGAGCGTCTTTTTGCTGAATCAGTTAATATCCTGATGGTTCCAGTCCATACTTCTAAGAAACTCTCTAATTGTGGTATAACTCTTAAAATACGCATGTAGAGTTTCCAGAAATGATTTAAAACCTTAATAAGCACTTGAAATAAAAGTAAGTAGGTTCTTACTACATACCCTGCTGTTTTCAATCACTGACATTACCCGTGGAAAGCAGGGAAATGACCAGAAAACTGATAATATTTACAACTCCGGGCACTTTAGGGAGTGTTTTTACTTGAATTTGCTTTCAAATACTAGAAATTCATGTTTATACAGCTCAAAATTAGTGTAGAAAGACTGTAAGTGAGGACTATACTGCTTATGTTTACAATTGAGGCCGAATTTCTCGATCGTCTTATTGGTGAATCAGTTAATATCCTGACGGTTCCAGTATATACTTGTAAGAAAACTCTCTAATTGCGGTATAAGTCTTAAAATACGCATTTAGAGTTTCCAGAAATGATTTCAAACTTCTAATAAGCACTTGAAATAAAAGTAAGTAGGTTCTTACTACATACCCTGCCGTTTTCAATCACTGACATTACCCTTGGAAAGCAGGGAAATGACCAAAAAACTGATAATATTTACAACTCCGGCAACTTTACAGAGCTTTTTCACTTGAATTTCCTTTAAAATATTACAAATTCAAGTTTATACAGCTCAAAATTAGTGTAGAAAGACTGTAAGTGAGGACTACACTGCTTATGTTTACAATTGAGGCCGAATTTCTCAAGCGTCTTTTTGGTGAATCAGTTAACATCCTGATGGTTCCAGTACATACTTGTAAGAAACGCTGTAATTGTGGTATAACTCTTAAAATATACATTTAGAGTTTCCAGAAATGATTTCAAACTTGTAATAAGCACTTGAAATAAAAGTAAGTAGGTTCTTACTACATACCCTGCCGTTTTCAATCACTGACATTACCCGTGGAAAGCAGGGAAATGACCAGAAAACTGATAATATTTACAACTCCGGCCACTTTAGCGAGAGTTTTCACTTGAATTTGCTTTCAAATATTAGGAATTATGTTTACACAGCACAAAATTAGTGTAGAAAGACTGTAATTGAGGACTATACTGCTTATGTTTACAATTGAGGCCGAATTTCTCGAAAATCTTATTGGTGAAACAGTTAATATCCTGACGGTTCCAGTAATACTTGTAAGAAAACTGTCTAATTGCGGTATAAGTCTTAAAATACGCATTTAGAGTTTCCAAAAATGATTTCAAACTTGTAATAAGCACTTGAAATAAAAGTAAGTAGGTTCTTACTACATACCCTACCGTGTTCAATCACTGACATTACATGTGGAAAGCAGGGAAATGACGAGAAAACTGATAATATTTACAACTCCGGCAACTTTACAGAGCGTTTTCACTTGAATTTCCTTTAAAATATTACGAATTCAAGTTTATACAGCTCAAAATTAGTGTAGAAAGACTGTAAGTGAGGACTATACTGCTTATGTTTACAATTGAGACCGAATTTCTCGAGCGTCTTTTTGGTGAATCTGTTAATATCCTGACGGTTCCAGTACATACTTGTAAGAAACGCTGTAATTGTGGTATAACTCTTAAAATATACATTTAGAGTTTCCAGAAATGATTTCAAACTTGTAATAAGCACTTGAAATAAAAGTAAGTAGGTTCTGACTACATACCCTGCCGTTGTCAATCACTGACATTACCCGTGCAAAGCAGGGAAATGACCAGAAAACTGAAAATATTTACAACTCCGGGCACTTTAGGGAGTGTTTTCACTTGAATTTGCTTTCAAATACTAGGAATTCATGTTTCTACAGCTCAAAATTAGTGTAGAAAGACTGTAAGTGAGGACTATACTTCTTATGTTTACAATTGACGTCGAATTTCTCGAGCGTCTTTTTGCTGAATCAGTTAATATCCTGATGGTTCCAGTACATACTTGTAAGAAACGCTGTAATTGTGGTATAACTCTTAAAATACGCATTTTGAGTTTCCAGAAATGATTTCAAACTTGTAATAAGCACTTGAAATAAAAGTAAGTAGGTTCTTACTACATACCCTGCCGTTTTCAATCACTGACATTACCCGTGGAAAGCAGGGAAATGACCAGAAAACTGATAATATTTACAACTCCGGCCACTTTAGCGAGCGTTTTCACTTGAATTTGCTTTCAAATATTAGGAATTCATGTTTATACAGCTCAAAATTAGTGTAGAAAGACTGTAAGTGAGGACTATACTGCTTATGTTTACAATTGAGGCTGAATTTCTCGAGCGTCTTTTTGGTGAATCAGTTAATATCCTGACGGTTCCAGTAATACTTGTAAGAAAACTGTCTAATTGTGGTATAAGTCTTAAAATACGCATTTAGAGTTTCCAGAAATGATTTCAAACTTGTAATAAGCACTTGAAATAAAAGTAAGTAGGTTCTTACTACATACCCTGCCGTTTTCAATCACTGACATTACCCTTGGAAAGCAGGAAAATGACCAGAAAACTGATAATATTTACAACTCCAGCCACTTTAGCGAGCGTTTTCACTTGAATTTGCTTTCAAATCTTAGGAATTCAAGTTTATACAGCTCAAAATTAGTGTAGAAAGACTGTAAGTGAGGACTATACTGCTTATGTTTACAATTGAGGCTGAATTTCTCGAGCGTCTTTTTGGTGAATCAGTTAATATCCTGACGGTTCCAGTAATACTTGTAAGAATACTGTCTAATTGCGGTATATGTCTTAAAATACGCATTTAGAGTTTCCAGAAATGATTTCAAACTTGTAATAAGCACTTGAAATAAAAGTAAGTAGGTTCTTAATACATACCCTGCCGTGTTCAATCACAGACATTACCCGTGGAAAGCTGGGAAATGACCAGAAAACTGAAAATATTTACAACTCATGGCACTTTAGGGAGCGTATTCACTTGAATTTGCTTTCAAATATTAGGAATTCATGTTTATACAGCCCAAAATTACTGTAGAAAGACTGTAAGTGAGGACTATACTACTTATGTTTAAAATTGAGTCTGAATTTCTCTAGCGTCTTTTTGGTGAATCAGGTAATATCCTCAGGGTTCCAGTACATACTTGTAAGAAAACTGTCTAAATGTGGTATAACTATTAAAAAACGCATTTAGAGTTTCCAGAAATGATTTAAAACTTGTAATAAGCTCTTGAAATAAAAGTAAGTAGGTTCTTACTACATACACTGCCGTTTTCAATCACTGACATTATCCATGGAAAGCAGGGAAATGACCAGAAAACTGATAATATATACACCTCCGGCCACATTACCGAGCATTTTCATTTGAATATGCTTTGAAATATTAGGAATTCATGTTTATACAGCTCAAAATTAGTGTAGAAAGACTGTAAGTGAGGATTATACTGCTTATGTTTACAGTTGATGCCCAATTTCTCTAGCGTCTTTTGGTGAATCAGTTATTATCCTGATAGTTCCAGTACATACTTGGAAGGAAACTCTCTAATTGTGATAAAACTCTTAAAATACATAATTAGAGTTTCCAGAAATGATTTAAAACTTGTAATAAGTACTTGAAATAAAAGTAAGTAGGTTCTTACTACATACCCTGCCGTTTTCAATCACTGACATTACCCGTGGAAAGCAGGGAAGTGACCAGAAAACTGAAAATATTTATAACTCCGGCCACTTTAGCGAGCGTTTTCACTTGAATTTTCTTTCAAATACTAGGAATCCATGTTTATACAGCTCAATATTAGTGTAGAAAGACTGTAAGTGAGGACTATACTGCTTATGTTTACAATGGTGGCCGAATTTCTCTAGCTTCTTTTGGGTGAATCCGTTAATATCCTGAGGGTTCCAGTATATTCTTGTAAGAAAACTGTCTAATTGTGGTATAACTCTTAAAATACGCATTTAGAGTTTCCAGAAATGATTTAAAACTTGTAATAAGCCCTTGAAATAAAAGTAAGTAGGTTCTTACTACATACCCTGCCGTTTTCAATCACTGACATTACCCGTGGAAAGCAGGGAAGTGACCAGAAAACTGAAAATATTTACAACTCCGGCCACTTTACAGAGCGTTTTCACTTGAATTTCCTTTAAAATATTACGAATTCAAGTTTATACAGCTCAAAATTAGTGTAGAAAGACTCTAAGTGAGGAATCTACTGCTTATGTTTACAATTGAGGCCGAATTTCTCAAGCGTCTTTTTGGTGAATCTGTTAATATCCTGACGGTTCCAGTACATACTTGTAAGAAAACTCTCTAATTGTGGTATAACTCTTAAAATACGCATTTACAGTTTCCAGAAATGATTTAAAACTTGTAATAAGCACTTGAAATAAAAGTAAGTAGGTTCTTAATACATACCCTGCCGTGTTCAATCACTGACATTACCCGTGGAATGCTGGGAAATGACCTGAAAACTGATAATACTTACAACTCTGGGCACTTTAGGGAGTGTTTTCACTTGAATTTGCTTTCAAATACTAGGAATTCATGTTTCTACAGCTCAAAATTAGTGAAGAAAGACTGTAAGTGAGGACTATACTGCTTATGTTTACAATTGAGGCCGAATTTCTCGAGCGTCTTTTTGCTGAATCAGTTAATATCCTGATGGTTCCAGTCCATACTTCTAAGAAACTCTCTAATTGTGGTATAACTCTTAAAATACGCATGTAGAGTTTCCAGAAATGATTTAAAACCTTAATAAGCACTTGAAATAAAAGTAAGTAGGTTCTTACTACATACCCTGCTGTTTTCAATCACTGACATTACCCGTGGAAAGCAGGGAAATGACCAGAAAACTGATAATATTTACAACTCCGGGCACTTTAGGGAGTGTTTTTACTTGAATTTGCTTTCAAATACTAGAAATTCATGTTTATACAGCTCAAAATTAGTGTAGAAAGACTGTAAGTGAGGACTATACTGCTTATGTTTACAATTGAGGCCGAATTTCTCGATCGTCTTATTGGTGAATCAGTTAATATCCTGACGGTTCCAGTATATACTTGTAAGAAAACTCTCTAATTGCGGTATAAGTCTTAAAATACGCATTTAGAGTTTCCAGAAATGATTTCAAACTTCTAATAAGCACTTGAAATAAAAGTAAGTAGGTTCTTACTACATACCCTGCCGTTTTCAATCACTGACATTACCCGTTTAAAGCAGGGAAGTGACCAGAAAACTGATAATATTTAGAACTCTGGCCACTTTAGCGAGCGTTTTCACTTGAATTTTCTTTGAAATATTTGAATCCATGTTTATAGAGCTCAAAATTAGTGTAGAAAGACGGTAAGTGAGGACTATACTCCTTATGTTTACAATTGAGGCCCAATTTCTCTAGCGTCTTTTGGTGAATCAGTTATTATCCTGATGGTTCCAGTACATACTTGTAAGAAAACTGTCTAATTGGCGTATAACTCTTAAAAAGGCATTTAGAGTTTCCAGAAATGATTTAAAACTTGTAATCAGCACTTGAAATAAAAGTAAGTAGGTTGTTATTACATACCCTGCCGTTTTCAATCACTGACATTACCCGTGGAAAGCAGAGAAATGACCAGAAAACTGAAAATTTTTAGAACTCATGGCACTTTAGCGAGCGTTTTCACTTGAATTTGCTTTCAAATACTAGGAATTCATGTTTATACAGCTCAAAATTAGTGTAGAAACACTGTAAGTGAGGACTATACTGTTTATGTTTACAATTTAGGCCGAATTTCTCCAGCATCTTTTTAGTGAATCAGCTAATATCATTACGGTTCCAGTACGTACTTGTAATTAAACTCTCTAATTACGGTAAAACCCTTAAAATACGAATTTAGAGTATCAAGAAACGATTAAAAACTTGTAATAAACACTTGAAATAAAAGTAAGTAGGTTCTTACTACATACCCTGCCGTTTTCAATCACTGACATTACCCGTTTAAAGCAGGGAAGTGACCAGAAAACTGATAATATTTAGAACTCTGGCCACTTTAGCGAGCGTTTTCACTTGAATTTTCTTTGAAATATTAGAAATCCATGTTTATACAGCTCAAAATTAGTGTAGAAAGACTGTAAGTGAGGACTATACTGCTTATGTTTACAATTGAGGCCGAATTTTTCTAGCGTCTTTTTGGTGAATCAGTTAATATCCTGACGGTTCCAGTACATATATGTAAGAAAACTGTCTAATTGTGGTATAACTCTTAAAATACGCATTTAGAGTTTCCAGAAATGATTTAAAACTTGTAATAAGCCCTTGAAATAAAAGTAAGTAGGTTCTTACTACATACCCTGCCCTTTTCAATCACTTACATTACCCGTGGAAAGCAGGGAAATGACCAGAAAACTGATAATATTTACAACTCCGGCCACTTTACCGAGCGTTTTCACTTGAATTTGCTTTGAAATATTTGAATCCATGTTTATACAGCTCCAAATTAGTGTAGAAAGACTGTAAGTGAGGACTACACTGCTTATGTTTACAATTGAGGCCGAATTTCTCTAGCGTCTTTTTGGTGAATCAGTTAATATCCTGAGGGTTCCAGTACATACTTGTAAGAAAACTGTCTAATTGTGGTATAACTCTTAAAAAACGGATTTAGAGTTTCCAGAAATGATTTAAAACTTGTAATAAGTACTTGAAATAAAAGTAAGTAGGTTCTAACTAAATACCCTGCCGTTTGCAATCACTGACATTACCCGTGGAAAGCAGGGAAATCACCAGAATACTGATAATATTTAGAACTCCGGCCACTTTAGCGAGCGTTTTCACTTGAATTTGCTTTCAAACATTAGGAATTCATGTTTATACAGCTCAAAATTAGTGCAGAAAGACTGTAAGTGAGGTCTATACTGTGTATGTTTACAATTGAGGCCGAATTTCTCTAGCGTCTTTTTAGTGAATCAGTAAATATCCTTACAGTTCCAGTACATACTTGTAATAAAACTGTCTAATTGTGGTATAACTCTTAAAATACCCATTTCGTGTTTCCAGAAATGATTTAAAACTTGTAATAAGCACTTCAAATAAAAGTAAGTAGGTTCTTACTACATACCCTGCCGTTTTCAATCACTGACATTACCCGTGGAAAGCAGGGAAGTGACCAGAATTCTGATAATATTTACAACTCTGGCCACGTTATCGAGCGTTTTCACTTGAATTTGCTTTCAAATATTAGGAATCCATGTTTATACAGCTCAAAATTAGTGTAGAAAGACTGTAAGTGAGGACTATACTGCTTATGTTTACAATGGCGGCCCAATTTCTCTAGCGTCTTTTTGGTGAATCAGTTAATATCCTGAGGGTTCCAGTATATTCTTGTAAGAAAACTGTCTAATTGTGGTATAACTCTTAAAATACGCATTTAGAGTTTCCAGAAATGATTTAAAACTTGTAATAAGCCCTTGAAATAAAAGTAAGTAGGTTCTGACTACACACCCTGCCGTTTTCAATCACTGACATTACCCGTGGAAAGCAGGGAAATGACCAGAAAACTGAAAATATTTACCACTCCGGCCACTTTAGCGAGCGCATTCACTTGAATTTGCTTTGAAATATTTGAATCTATGTTTATACAGCTCAAAATTAGTGTAGAAAGACCGTAAGTGAGGACTATACTGCTTTTGTTTACAATTGAGGCCGAATTTCTCTAGAGTCTTTTTGGTGAATCAGTAAATATCCTGACGGTTCCAGTACATACTTGTAAGAAAACTGTCTAATTATGGTATAACTCTTAAAATACGTAATTAGAGTTTCCAGAAATGATTTAAAACTTGTAATAAGTACTTGAAATAAAAGTAAGTAGGTTCTAACTAAATACCCTGCCGTTTGCAATCACTGACATTACCCGTGGAAAGCAGGGAAATGACCAGAATAATGATAATATTTACAACTCCGGCCACTTTAGCGAGCGTTTTCACTTGAATTTGCTTTCAAACATTAGGAATTCATGTTTATACAGCTCAAAATTTGTGCAGAAAGACTGTAAGTGAGGTCTATACTGCGTATGTTTACAATTGAGGCCGAATATCTCTAGCGTCTTTTTAGTGAATCAGTAAATATCCTTACGGTTCCAGTACATACTTGTAAGAAAACTCTCTAATTGTGGTATAACTCTTAAAATACCCATTTCGAGTTTCCAGAAATGATTTAAAACTTGTAATAAGCACTTCAAATAAAAGTAAGTAGGTTCTTACTACATACCCTGCCGTTTTCAATCACTGACATTAACCGTGGAAAGCAGGGAAGTGACCAGAATACTGATAATATTTACAACTCCGGCCACTTTATCGAGCGTTTTCACTTGAATTTGCTTTCAAATATTAGGAATTCACGTTTATACAGCTCAAAATTAGTGTAGAAAGACTGTAAGTGGGGATATACTGCTTATGTTTACAATTGAGGCCTAATTTCTCAAGAGTCTTTTTGGTGAATCAGTTAATATCCTGACGATTCAGGTACATACTTATAAGAAAACTCTCTAATTGTGGTATAACTCTTAAAATACGCAATTAGAGTTTCCAGAAATGATTTAAAACTTGTAATAAGCCCTTGAAATAAAAGTAAGTAGGTTCTTACTACATACCCTGCCGTTTTTAATCACTGACATTACCCGTGGAAAGCAGGGAAATGACCAGAAAACTGGTAATATTTACAACTCCTGGCACTTTAGGCAGCGTTTTCACTTGAATTTGCTTTGAAATATTTGAATCCATGTTTATACAGCTCAAAATTATTGTAGAAAGACTATAAGTGAGGACTACACTGCTTATGTTTACAATTGAGGCCGAATTTCTCTAGCGTCTTTTTGGTGAATCAGTTAATATCCTGAGGGTTCCAGTACATACGTGTAAGAAAACTATCTAATTGTGGTATAACTCTTAAAATACGTATTTAGAGTTTCCAGAAATGATTTAAAACTTGTAATAAGCTCTTGAAATAAAAGTAAGTAAGTTCTTGCTACATACCCTGCCGTTTTCAATCACTGACATTACCCGTGGAAAGCTGGGAAATGACCTGAAAACTGATAATACTTACAACTCCGGGCACTTTAGGGAGTGTTTTCACTTGAATTTGCTTTCAAATACTAGGAATTCATGTTTCTACAGCTCAAAATTAGTGTAGAAAGACTGAAAGTGAGGACTATACTGCTTATGTTTACAATTGAGGCAGAATTTCTCAAGCGTCTTTTTGGTGAATCAGTTAACATCCTGATGGTTCCAGTACATACTTGTAAGAAACGCTGTAATTGTGGTATAACTCTTAAAATATACATTTAGAGTTTCCAGAAATGATTTCAAACTTGTAATAAGCACTTGAAATAAAAGTAAGTAGGTTCTTACTACATACCCTGCCGTTTTCAATCACTGACATTACCCGTGGAAAGCAGGGAAATGACCAGAAAACTGATAATATTTACAACTCCGGCCACTTTAGCGAGCGTTTTCACTTGAATTTGCTTTCAAATATTAGGAATTCATGTTTATACAGCTCAAAATTAGTGTAGAAAGACTGTAAGTGAGGACTATACTGCTTATGTTTACAATTGAGGCCGAATTTCTCGAACATCTTATTGGTGAAACAGTTAATATCCTGACGGTTCCAGTAATACTTGAAAGAAAACTGTCTAATTGCGGTATAAGTCTTAAAATACGCATTTAGAGTTTCCAAAAATGATTTCAAACTTGTAATAAGCACTTGAAATAAAAGTGAGTAGGTTCTTACTACATACCCTACCGTGTTCAATCACTGACATTACATGTGGAAAGCAGGGAAATGACCAGAAAACTGAAAATATTTATAACTCCGGCCACTTTAGCGAGCGTTTTCACTTGAATTTTCTTTCAAATACTAGGAATCCATGTTTATACAGCTCAATATTAGTGTAGAAAGACTGTAAGTGAGGACTATACTGCTTATGTTTACAATGGTGGCCGAATTTCTCTAGCTTCTTTTGGGTGAATCCGTTAATATCCTGAGGGTTCCAGTATATTCTTGTAAGAAAACTGTCTAATTGTGGTATAACTCTTAAAATACGCATTTAGAGTTTCCAGAAATGATTTAAAACTTGTAATAAGCCCTTGAAATAAAAGTAAGTAGGTTCTTACTACATACCCTGCCGTTTTCAATCACTGACATTACCCGTGGAAAGCAGGGAAGTGACCAGAAAACTGAAAATATTTACAACTCCGGCCACTTTACTGAGCGTTTTCACTTGAATTTGCTTTGAAATATTTGAATCCATGTTTATAGAGCTCAAAATTAGTGTAGAAAGACGGTAAGTGAGGACTATACTCCTTATGTTTACAATTGAGGCCCAATTTCTCTAGCGTCTTTTGGTGAATCAGTTATTATCCTGATGGTTCCAGTACATACTTGTAAGAAAACTGTCTAATTGGCGTATAACTCTTAAAAAGGCATTTAGAGTTTCCAGAAATGATTTAAAACTTGTAATCAGCACTTGAAATAAAAGTAAGTAGGTTGTTATTACATACCCTGCCGTTTTCAATCACTGACATTACCCGTGGAAAGCAGAGAAATGACCAGAAAACTGAAAATTTTTAGAACTCATGGCACTTTAGCGAGCGTTTTCACTTGAATTTGCTTTCAAATACTAGGAATTCATGTTTATACAGCTCAAAATTAGTGTAGAAACACTGTAAGTGAGGACTATACTGTTTATGTTTACAATTTAGGCCGAATTTCTCCAGCATCTTTTTAGTGAATCAGCTAATATCATTACGGTTCCAGTACGTACTTGTAATTAAACTCTCTAATTACGGTAAAACCCTTAAAATACGAATTTAGAGTATCAAGAAACGATTAAAAACTTGTAATAAACACTTGAAATAAAAGTAAGTAGGTTCTTACTACATACCCTGCCGTTTTCAATCACTGACATTACCCGTTTAAAGCAGGGAAGTGACCAGAAAACTGATAATATTTAGAACTCTGGCCACTTTAGCGAGCGTTTTCACTTGAATTTTCTTTGAAATATTAGAAATCCATGTTTATACAGCTCAAAATTAGTGTAGAAAGACTGTAAGTGAGGACTATACTGCTTATGTTTACAATTGAGGCCGAATTTTTCTAGCGTCTTTTTGGTGAATCAGTTAATATCCTGACGGTTCCAGTACATATATGTAAGAAAACTGTCTAATTGTGGTATAACTCTTAAAATACGCATTTAGAGTTTCCAGAAATGATTTAAAACTTGTAATAAGCCCTTGAAATAAAAGTAAGTAGGTTCTTACTACATACCCTGCCCTTTTCAATCACTTACATTACCCGTGGAAAGCAGGGAAATGACCAGAAAACTGATAATATTTACAACTCCGGCCACTTTACCGAGCGTTTTCACTTGAATTTGCTTTGAAATATTTGAATCCATGTTTATACAGCTCCAAATTAGTGTAGAAAGACTGTAAGTGAGGACTACACTGCTTATGTTTACAATTGAGGCCGAATTTCTCAAGCGTCTTTTTGGTGAATCAGTTAATATCCTGAGGGTTCCAGTACATACTTGTAAGAAAACTGTCTAATTGTGGTATAACTCTTAAAAAACGGATTTAGAGTTTCCAGAAATGATTTAAAACTTGTAATAAGTACTTGAAATTAAAAGTAAGTAGGTTCTAACTAAATACCCTGCCGTTTGCAATCACTGACATTACCCGTGGAAAGCAGGGAAATCACCAGAATACTGATAATATTTAGAACTCCGGCCACTTTAGCGAGCGTTTTCACTTGAATTTGCTTTCAAACATTAGGAATTCATGTTTATACAGCTCAAAATTAGTGCAGAAAGACTGTAAGTGAGGTCTATACTGTGTATGTTTACAATTGAGGCCGAATTTCTCTAGCGTCTTTTTAGTGAATCAGTAAATATCCTTACAGTTCCAGTACATACTTGTAATAAAACTGTCTAATTGTGGTATAACTCTTAAAATACCCATTTCGTGTTTCCAGAAATGATTTAAAACTTGTAATAAGCACTTCAAATAAAAGTAAGTAGGTTCTTACTACATACCCTGCCGTTTTCAATCACTGACATTACCCGTGGAAAGCAGGGAAGTGACCAGAATTCTGATAATATTTACAACTCTGGCCACGTTATCGAGCGTTTTCACTTGAATTTGCTTTCAAATATTAGGAATCCATGTTTATACAGCTCAAAATTAGTGTAGAAAGACTGTAAGTGAGGACTATACTGCTTATGTTTACAATGGCGGCCCAATTTCTCTAGCGTCTTTTTGGTGAATCAGTTAATATCCTGAGGGTTCCAGTATATTCTTGTAAGAAAACTGTCTAATTGTGGTATAACTCTTAAAATACGCATTTAGAGTTTCCAGAAATGATTTAAAACTTGTAATAAGCCCTTGAAATAAAAGTAAGTAGGTTCTGACTACACACCCTGCCGTTTTCAATCACTGACATTACCCGTGGAAAGCAGGGAAATGACCAGAAAACTGAAAATATTTACCACTCCGGCCACTTTAGCGAGCGCATTCACTTGAATTTGCTTTGAAATATTTGAATCTATGTTTATACAGCTCAAAATTAGTGTAGAAAGACCGTAAGTGAGGACTATACTGCTTTTGTTTACAATTGAGGCCGAATTTCTCTAGAGTCTTTTTGGTGAATCAGTAAATATCCTGACGGTTCCAGTACATACTTGTAAGAAAACTGTCTAATTATGGTATAACTCTTAAAATACGTAATTAGAGTTTCCAGAAATGATTTAAAACTTGTAATAAGTACTTGAAATAAAAGTAAGTAGGTTCTAACTAAATACCCTGCCGTTTGCAATCACTGACATTACCCGTGGAAAGCAGGGAAATGACCAGAATAATGATAATATTTACAACTCCGGCCACTTTAGCGAGCGTTTTCACTTGAATTTGCTTTCAAACATTAGGAATTCATGTTTATACAGCTCAAAATTTGTGCAGAAAGACTGTAAGTGAGGTCTATACTGCGTATGTTTACAATTGAGGCCGAATATCTCTAGCGTCTTTTTAGTGAATCAGTAAATATCCTTACGGTTCCAGTACATACTTGTAAGAAAACTCTCTAATTGTGGTATAACTCTTAAAATACCCATTTCGAGTTTCCAGAAATGATTTAAAACTTGTAATAAGCACTTCAAATAAAAGTAAGTAGGTTCTTACTACATACCCTGCCGTTTTCAATCACTGACATTAACCGTGGAAAGCAGGGAAGTGACCAGAATACTGATAATATTTACAACTCCGGCCACTTTATCGAGCGTTTTCACTTGAATTTGCTTTCAAATATTAGGAATTCACGTTTATACAGCTCAAAATTAGTGTAGAAAGACTGTAAGTGGGGATATACTGCTTATGTTTACAATTGAGGCCTAATTTCTCAAGAGTCTTTTTGGTGAATCAGTTAATATCCTGACGATTCAGGTACATACTTATAAGAAAACTCTCTAATTGTGGTATAACTCTTAAAATACGCAATTAGAGTTTCCAGAAATGATTTAAAACTTGTAATAAGCCCTTGAAATAAAAGTAAGTAGGTTCTTACTACATACCCTGCCGTTTTTAATCACTGACATTACCCGTGGAAAGCAGGGAAATGACCAGAAAACTGGTAATATTTACAACTCCTGGCACTTTAGGCAGCGTTTTCACTTGAATTTGCTTTCAAATATTTGAATCCATGTTTATACAGCTCAAAATTATTGTAGAAAGACTATAAGTGAGGACTACACTGCTTATGTTTACAATTGAGGCCGAATTTCTCTAGCGTCTTTTTGGTGAATCAGTTAATATCCTGAGGGTTCCAGTACATACGTGTAAGAAAACTATCTAATTGTGGTATAACTCTTAAAATACGTATTTAGAGTTTCCAGAAATGATTTAAAACTTGTAATAAGCTCTTGAAATAAAAGTAAGTAAGTTCTTGCTACATACCCTGCCGTTTTCAATCACTGACATTACCCGTGGAAAGCTGGGAAATGACCTGAAAACTGATAATACTTACAACTCCGGGCACTTTAGGGAGTGTTTTCACTTGAATTTGCTTTCAAATACTAGGAATTCATGTTTCTACAGCTCAAAATTAGTGTAGAAAGACTGAAAGTGAGGACTATACTGCTTATGTTTACAATTGAGGCAGAATTTCTCAAGCGTCTTTTTGGTGAATCAGTTTACATCCTGATGGTTCCAGTACATACTTGTAAGAAACGCTGTAATTGTGGTATAACTCTTAAAATATACATTTAGAGTTTCCAGAAATGATTTCAAACTTGTAATAAGCACTTGAAATAAAAGTAAGTAGGTTCTTACTACATACCCTGCCGTTTTCAATCACTGACATTACCCGTGGAAAGCAGGGAAATGACCAGAAAACTGATAATATTTACAACTCCGGCCACTTTAGCGAGCGTTTTCACTTGAATTTGCTTTCAAATATTAGGAATTCATGTTTATACAGCTCAAAATTAGTGTAGAAAGACTGTAAGTGAGGACTATACTGCTTATGTTTACAATTGAGGCCGAATTTCTCGAACATCTTATTGGTGAAACAGTTAATATCCTGACCGTTCCAGTAATACTTGAAAGAAAACTGTCTAATTGCGGTATAAGTCTTAAAATACGCATTTAGAGTTTCCAAAAATGATTTCAAACTTGTAATAAGCACTTGAAATAAAAGTGAGTAGGTTCTTACTACATACCCTACCGTGTTCAATCACTGACATTACATGTGGAAAGCAGGGAAATGACCAGAAAACTGATAATATTTACAACTCCGGCAACTTTACAGAGCGTTTTCACTTGAATTTCCTTTAAAATATTACGAATTCAAGTTTATACAGCTCAAAATTAGTGTAGAAAGACTGTAAGTGAGGACTCTACTGCTTATGTTTACAATTGAGGCCGAATTTCTCGAGCGTCTTTTTGGTGAATCTGTTAATATCCTGACGGTTCCAGTACATACTTGTAAGAAACGCTGTAATTGTGGTATAACTCTTAAAATATAAATTTAGAGTTTCCAGAAATGATTTCAAACTTGTAATAAGCACTTGAAATAAAAGTCAGTAGGTTCTGACTACATACCCTGCCGTTGTCAATCACTGACATTACCCGAGGAAAGCAGGGAAATGACCAGAAAACTGAAAATATTTACAACCTCGGGCACTTTAGGGAGTGTTTTCACTTGAATTTGCTTTCAAATACTAGGAATTCATGTTTCTACAGCTCAAAATTAGTGTAGAAAGACTGTAAGTGAGGACTATACTGCTTATGTTTACAACTGAGACCGAATTTCTCAAGCGTCTTTCTGGTGAATCAGTTAATATCCTGACGATTCCAGTACATACTTGTAAGAAAACTCTCTAATTGTTGTATAAGTCTTAAAATACGCATTTAGAGTTTCCAGAAATGATTTCAAACTTGTAATAAGCACTTGAAATAAAAGTAAGTAGGTTCTTACTACATACCCTGCCGTTTTCAATCACTGACATTACCCGTGGAAAGCAGGGAAATGACCAGAAAACTGATAATATTTACAACTCCGGCCACTTTAGCGAGCGTTTTCACTTGAATTTGCTTTCAAATATTAGGAATTCATGTTTATACAGCTCAAAATTAGTGTAGAAAGACTGAAAGTGAGGACTATACTGCTTATGTTTACAATTGAGGCTGAATTTCTCGAGAGTCTTTTTGGTGAATCAGTTAATATCCTGACGGTTCCAGTAATACTTGTAAGAAAACTGTCTAATTGCGGTATAAGTCTTAAAATACGCATTTAGAGTTTCCAGAAATGATTTCAAACTTGTAATAAGCACTTGAAATAAAAGTAAGTAGGTTCTTACTACATACCCTACCGTGTTCAATCACTGACATTACATGTGGAAAGCAGGGAAATGACCAGAAAACTGATAATATTTACATCTCCCGAAACTTTACAGAGCGTTTTCACTTGAATTTCCTTTAAAATATTACGAATTCAAGTTTATACAGCTCAAAATTAGTGTAGAAAGACTGTAAGTGAGGACTATACTGCTTATGCTTACAATTGAGGCTGAATTTCTCGAGCGTCTTTTTGGTGAATCAGTTAATATCCTGACGGTTCCAGTACATACTTGTAAGAAAACTGTCTAATTGCGGTATATGTCTTAAAATACGCATTTAGAGTTTCCAGAAATGATTTCAAACTTGTAATAAGCACTTGAAATAAAAGTAAGTAGGTTCTTACTACATACCCTGCCGTTTTCAATCACTGACATTACCCGTGGAAAGCAGGGAAGTGACCAGAATTCTGATAATATTTACAACTCTGGCCACGTTATCGAGCGTTTTCACTTGAATTTGCTTTCAAATATTAGGAATCCATGTTTATACAGCTCAAAATTAGTGTAGAAAGACTGTAAGTGAGGACTATACTGCTTATGTTTACAATGGCGGCCCAATTTCTCTAGCGTCTTTTTGGTGAATCAGTTAATATCCTGAGGGTTCCAGTATATTCTTGTAAGAAAACTGTCTAATTGTGGTATAACTCTTAAAATACGCATTTAGAGTTTCCAGAAATGATTTAAAACTTGTAATAAGCCCTTGAAATAAAAGTAAGTAGGTTCTGACTACACACCCTGCCGTTTTCAATCACTGACATTACCCGTGGAAAGCAGGGAAATGACCAGAAAACTGAAAATATTTACCACTCCGGCCACTTTAGCGAGCGCATTCACTTGAATTTGCTTTGAAATATTTGAATCTATGTTTATACAGCTCAAAATTAGTGTAGAAAGACCGTAAGTGAGGACTATACTGCTTTTGTTTACAATTGAGGCCGAATTTCTCTAGAGTCTTTTTGGTGAATCAGTAAATATCCTGACGGTTCCAGTACATACTTGTAAGAAAACTGTCTAATTATGGTATAACTCTTAAAATACGTAATTAGAGTTTCCAGAAATGATTTAAAACTTGTAATAAGTACTTGAAATAAAAGTAAGTAGGTTCTAACTAAATACCCTGCCGTTTGCAATCACTGACATTACCCGTGGAAAGCAGGGAAATGACCAGAATAATGATAATATTTACAACTCCGGCCACTTTAGCGAGCGTTTTCACTTGAATTTGCTTTCAAACATTAGGAATTCATGTTTATACAGCTCAAAATTTGTGCAGAAAGACTGTAAGTGAGGTCTATACTGCGTATGTTTACAATTGAGGCCGAATATCTCTAGCGTCTTTTTAGTGAATCAGTAAATATCCTTACGGTTCCAGTACATACTTGTAAGAAAACTCTCTAATTGTGGTATAACTCTTAAAATACCCATTTCGAGTTTCCAGAAATGATTTAAAACTTGTAATAAGCACTTCAAATAAAAGTAAGTAGGTTCTTACTACATACCCTGCCGTTTTCAATCACTGACATTAACCGTGGAAAGCAGGGAAGTGACCAGAATACTGATAATATTTACAACTCCGGCCACTTTATCGAGCGTTTTCACTTGAATTTGCTTTCAAATATTAGGAATTCACGTTTATACAGCTCAAAATTAGTGTAGAAAGACTGTAAGTGGGGATATACTGCTTATGTTTACAATTGAGGCCTAATTTCTCAAGAGTCTTTTTGGTGAATCAGTTAATATCCTGACGATTCAGGTACATACTTATAAGAAAACTCTCTAATTGTGGTATAACTCTTAAAATACGCAATTAGAGTTTCCAGAAATGATTTAAAACTTGTAATAAGCCCTTGAAATAAAAGTAAGTAGGTTCTTACTACATACCCTGCCGTTTTTAATCACTGACATTACCCGTGGAAAGCAGGGAAATGACCAGAAAACTGGTAATATTTACAACTCCTGGCACTTTAGGCAGCGTTTTCACTTGAATTTGCTTTGAAATATTTGAATCCATGTTTATACAGCTCAAAATTATTGTAGAAAGACTATAAGTGAGGACTACACTGCTTATGTTTACAATTGAGGCCGAATTTCTCTAGCGTCTTTTTGGTGAATCAGTTAATATCCTGAGGGTTCCAGTACATACGTGTAAGAAAACTATCTAATTGTGGTATAACTCTTAAAATACGTATTTAGAGTTTCCAGAAATGATTTAAAACTTGTAATAAGCTCTTGAAATAAAAGTAAGTAAGTTCTTGCTACATACCCTGCCGTTTTCAATCACTGACATTACCCGTGGAAAGCTGGGAAATGACCTGAAAACTGATAATACTTACAACTCCGGGCACTTTAGGGAGTGTTTTCACTTGAATTTGCTTTCAAATACTAGGAATTCATGTTTCTACAGCTCAAAATTAGTGTAGAAAGACTGAAAGTGAGGACTATACTGCTTATGTTTACAATTGAGGCAGAATTTCTCAAGCGTCTTTTTGGTGAATCAGTTAACATCCTGATGGTTCCAGTACATACTTGTAAGAAACGCTGTAATTGTGGTATAACTCTTAAAATATACATTTAGAGTTTCCAGAAATGATTTCAAACTTGTAATAAGCACTTGAAATAAAAGTAAGTAGGTTCTTACTACATACCCTGCCGTTTTCAATCACTGACATTACCCGTGGAAAGCAGGGAAATGACCAGAAAACTGATAATATTTACAACTCCGGCCACTTTAGCGAGCGTTTTCACTTGAATTTGCTTTCAAATATTAGGAATTCATGTTTATACAGCTCAAAATTAGTGTAGAAAGACTGTAAGTGAGGACTATACTGCTTATGTTTACAATTGAGGCCGAATTTCTCGAACATCTTATTGGTGAAACAGTTAATATCCTGACGGTTCCAGTAATACTTGAAAGAAAACTGTCTAATTGCGGTATAAGTCTTAAAATACGCATTTAGAGTTTCCAAAAATGATTTCAAACTTGTAATAAGCACTTGAAATAAAAGTGAGTAGGTTCTTACTACATACCCTACCGTGTTCAATCACTGACATTACATGTGGAAAGCAGGGAAATGACCAGAAAACTGAAAATATTTATAACTCCGGCCACTTTAGCGAGCGTTTTCACTTGAATTTTCTTTCAAATACTAGGAATCCATGTTTATACAGCTCAATATTAGTGTAGAAAGACTGTAAGTGAGGACTATACTGCTTATGTTTACAATGGTGGCCGAATTTCTCTAGCTTCTTTTGGGTGAATCCGTTAATATCCTGAGGGTTCCAGTATATTCTTGTAAGAAAACTGTCTAATTGTGGTATAACTCTTAAAATACGCATTTAGAGTTTCCAGAAATGATTTAAAACTTGTAATAAGCCCTTGAAATAAAAGTAAGTAGGTTCTTACTACATACCCTGCCGTTTTCAATCACTGACATTACCCGTGGAAAGCAGGGAAGTGACCAGAAAACTGAAAATATTTACAACTCCGGCCACTTTACTGAGCGTTTTCACTTGAATTTGCTTTGAAATATTTGAATCCATGTTTATAGAGCTCAAAATTAGTGTAGAAAGACGGTAAGTGAGGACTATACTCCTTATGTTTACAATTGAGGCCCAATTTCTCTAGCGTCTTTTGGTGAATCAGTTATTATCCTGATGGTTCCAGTACATACTTGTAAGAAAACTGTCTAATTGGCGTATAACTCTTAAAAAGGCATTTAGAGTTTCCAGAAATGATTTAAAACTTGTAATCAGCACTTGAAATAAAAGTAAGTAGGTTGTTATTACATACCCTGCCGTTTTCAATCACTGACATTACCCGTGGAAAGCAGAGAAATGACCAGAAAACTGAAAATTTTTAGAACTCATGGCACTTTAGCGAGCGTTTTCACTTGAATTTGCTTTCAAATACTAGGAATTCATGTTTATACAGCTCAAAATTAGTGTAGAAACACTGTAAGTGAGGACTATACTGTTTATGTTTACAATTTAGGCCGAATTTCTCCAGCATCTTTTTAGTGAATCAGCTAATATCATTACGGTTCCAGTACGTACTTGTAATTAAACTCTCTAATTACGGTAAAACCCTTAAAATACGAATTTAGAGTATCAAGAAACGATTAAAAACTTGTAATAAACACTTGAAATAAAAGTAAGTAGGTTCTTACTACATACCCTGCCGTTTTCAATCACTGACATTACCCGTTTAAAGCAGGGAAGTGACCAGAAAACTGATAATATTTAGAACTCTGGCCACTTTAGCGAGCGTTTTCACTTGAATTTTCTTTGAAATATTAGAAATCCATGTTTATACTGCTCAAAATTAGTGTAGAAAGACTGTAAGTGAGGACTATACTGCTTATGTTTACAATTGAGGCCGAATTTTTCTAGCGTCTTTTTGGTGAATCAGTTAATATCCTGACGGTTCCAGTACATATATGTAAGAAAACTGTCTAATTGTGGTATAACTCTTAAAATACGCATTTAGAGTTTCCAGAAATGATTTAAAACTTGTAATAAGCCCTTGAAATAAAAGTAAGTAGGTTCTTACTACATACCCTGCCCTTTTCAATCACTTACATTACCCGTGGAAAGCAGGGAAATGACCAGAAAACTGATAATATTTACAACTCCGGCCACTTTACCGAGCGTTTTCACTTGAATTTGCTTTGAAATATTTGAATCCATGTTTATACAGCTCCAAATTAGTGTAGAAAGACTGTAAGTGAGGACTACACTGCTTATGTTTACAATTGAGGCCGAATTTCTCTAGCGTCTTTTTGGTGAATCAGTTAATATCCTGAGGGTTCCAGTACATACTTGTAAGAAAACTGTCTAATTGTGGTATAACTCTTAAAAAACGGATTTAGAGTTTCCAGAAATGATTTAAAACTTGTAATAAGTACTTGAAATAAAAGTAAGTAGGTTCTAACTAAATACCCTGCCGTTTGCAATCACTGACATTACCCGTGGAAAGCAGGGAAATCACCAGAATACTGATAATATTTAGAACTCCGGCCACTTTAGCGAGCGTTTTCACTTGAATTTGCTTTCAAACATTAGGAATTCATGTTTATACAGCTCAAAATTAGTGCAGAAAGACTGTAAGTGAGGTCTATACTGTGTATGTTTACAATTGAGGCCGAATTTCTCTAGCGTCTTTTTAGTGAATCAGTAAATATCCTTACAGTTCCAGTACATACTTGTAATAAAACTGTCTAATTGTGGTATAACTCTTAAAATACCCATTTCGTGTTTCCAGAAATGATTTAAAACTTGTAATAAGCACTTCAAATAAAAGTAAGTAGGTTCTTACTACATACCCTGCCGTTTTCAATCACTGACATTACCCGTGGAAAGCAGGGAAGTGACCAGAATTCTGATAATATTTACAACTCTGGCCACGTTATCGAGCGTTTTCACTTGAATTTGCTTTCAAATATTAGGAATCCATGTTTATACAGCTCAAAATTAGTGTAGAAAGACTGTAAGTGAGGACTATACTGCTTATGTTTACAATGGCGGCCCAATTTCTCTAGCGTCTTTTTGGTGAATCAGTTAATATCCTGAGGGTTCCAGTATATTCTTGTAAGAAAACTGTCTAATTGTGGTATAACTCTTAAAATACGCATTTAGAGTTTCCAGAAATGATTTAAAACTTGTAATAAGCCCTTGAAATAAAAGTAAGTAGGTTCTGACTACACACCCTGCCGTTTTCAATCACTGACATTACCCGTGGAAAGCAGGGAAATGACCAGAAAACTGAAAATATTTACCACTCCGGCCACTTTAGCGAGCGCATTCACTTGAATTTGCTTTGAAATATTTGAATCTATGTTTATACAGCTCAAAATTAGTGTAGAAAGACCGTAAGTGAGGACTATACTGCTTTTGTTTACAATTGAGGCCGAATTTCTCTAGAGTCTTTTTGGTGAATCAGTAAATATCCTGACGGTTCCAGTACATACTTGTAAGAAAACTGTCTAATTATGGTATAACTCTTAAAATACGTAATTAGAGTTTCCAGAAATGATTTAAAACTTGTAATAAGTACTTGAAATAAAAGTAAGTAGGTTCTAACTAAATACCCTGCCGTTTGCAATCACTGACATTACCCGTGGAAAGCAGGGAAATGACCAGAATAATGATAATATTTACAACTCCGGCCACTTTAGCGAGCGTTTTCACTTGAATTTGCTTTCAAACATTAGGAATTCATGTTTATACAGCTCAAAATTTGTGCAGAAAGACTGTAAGTGAGGTCTATACTGCGTATGTTTACAATTGAGGCCGAATATCTCTAGCGTCTTTTTAGTGAATCAGTAAATATCCTTACGGTTCCAGTACATACTTGTAAGAAAACTCTCTAATTGTGGTATAACTCTTAAAATACCCATTTCGAGTTTCCAGAAATGATTTAAAACTTGTAATAAGCACTTCAAATAAAAGTAAGTAGGTTCTTACTACATACCCTGCCGTTTTCAATCACTGACATTAACCGTGGAAAGCAGGGAAGTGACCAGAATACTGATAATATTTACAACTCCGGCCACTTTATCGAGCGTTTTCACTTGAATTTGCTTTCAAATATTAGGAATTCACGTTTATACAGCTCAAAATTAGTGTAGAAAGACTGTAAGTGGGGATATACTGCTTATGTTTACAATTGAGGCCTAATTTCTCAAGAGTCTTTTTGGTGAATCAGTTAATATCCTGACGATTCAGGTACATACTTATAAGAAAACTCTCTAATTGTGGTATAACTCTTAAAATACGCAATTAGAGTTTCCAGAAATGATTTAAAACTTGTAATAAGCCCTTGAAATAAAAGTAAGTAGGTTCTTACTACATACCCTGCCGTTTTTAATCACTGACATTACCCGTGGAAAGCAGGGAAATGACCAGAAAACTGGTAATATTTACAACTCCTGGCACTTTAGGCAGCGTTTTCACTTGAATTTGCTTTCAAATATTTGAATCCATGTTTATACAGCTCAAAATTATTGTAGAAAGACTATAAGTGAGGACTACACTGCTTATGTTTACAATTGAGGCCGAATTTCTCTAGCGTCTTTTTGGTGAATCAGTTAATATCCTGAGGGTTCCAGTACATACGTGTAAGAAAACTATCTAATTGTGGTATAACTCTTAAAATACGTATTTAGAGTTTCCAGAAATGATTTAAAACTTGTAATAAGCTCTTGAAATAAAAGTAAGTAAGTTCTTGCTACATACCCTGCCGTTTTCAATCACTGACATTACCCGTGGAAAGCTGGGAAATGACCTGAAAACTGATAATACTTACAACTCCGGGCACTTTAGGGAGTGTTTTCACTTGAATTTGCTTTCAAATACTAGGAATTCATGTTTCTACAGCTCAAAATTAGTGTAGAAAGACTGAAAGTGAGGACTATACTGCTTATGTTTACAATTGAGGCAGAATTTCTCAAGCGTCTTTTTGGTGAATCAGTTAACATCCTGATGGTTCCAGTACATACTTGTAAGAAACGCTGTAATTGTGGTATAACTCTTAAAATATACATTTAGAGTTTCCAGAAATGATTTCAAACTTGTAATAAGCACTTGAAATAAAAGTAAGTAGGTTCTTACTACATACCCTGCCGTTTTCAATCACTGACATTACCCGTGGAAAGCAGGGAAATGACCAGAAAACTGATAATATTTACAACTCCGGCCACTTTAGCGAGCGTTTTCACTTGAATTTGCTTTCAAATATTAGGAATTCATGTTTATACAGCTCAAAATTAGTGTAGAAAGACTGTAAGTGAGGACTATACTGCTTATGTTTACAATTGAGGCCGAATTTCTCGAACATCTTATTGGTGAAACAGTTAATATCCTGACGGTTCCAGTAATACTTGAAAGAAAACTGTCTAATTGCGGTATAAGTCTTAAAATACGCATTTAGAGTTTCCAAAAATGATTTCAAACTTGTAATAAGCACTTGAAATAAAAGTGAGTAGGTTCTTACTACATACCCTACCGTGTTCAATCACTGACATTACATGTGGAAAGCAGGGAAATGACCAGAAAACTGATAATATTTACAACTCCGGCAACTTTACAGAGCGTTTTCACTTGAATTTCCTTTAAAATATTACGAATTCAAGTTTATACAGCTCAAAATTAGTGTAGAAAGACTGTAAGTGAGGACTCTACTGCTTATGTTTACAATTGAGGCCGAATTTCTCGAGCGTCTTTTTGGTGAATCTGTTAATATCCTGACGGTTCCAGTACATACTTGTAAGAAACGCTGTAATTGTGGTATAACTCTTAAAATATAAATTTAGAGTTTCCAGAAATGATTTCAAACTTGTAATAAGCACTTGAAATAAAAGTCAGTAGGTTCTGACTACATACCCTGCCGTTGTCAATCACTGACATTACCCGAGGAAAGCAGGGAAATGACCAGAAAACTGAAAATATTTACAACCTCGGGCACTTTAGGGAGTGTTTTCACTTGAATTTGCTTTCAAATACTAGGAATTCATGTTTCTACAGCTCAAAATTAGTGTAGAAAGACTGTAAGTGAGGACTATACTGCTTATGTTTACAACTGAGACCGAATTTCTCAAGCGTCTTTCTGGTGAATCAGTTAATATCCTGACGATTCCAGTACATACTTGTAAGAAAACTCTCTAATTGTTGTATAAGTCTTAAAATACGCATTTAGAGTTTCCAGAAATGATTTCAAACTTGTAATAAGCACTTGAAATAAAAGTAAGTAGGTTCTTACTACATACCCTGCCGTTTTCAATCACTGACATTACCCGTGGAAAGCAGGGAAATGACCAGAAAACTGATAATATTTACAACTCCGGCCACTTTAGCGAGCGTTTTCACTTGAATTTGCTTTCAAATATTAGGAATTCATGTTTATACAGCTCAAAATTAGTGTAGAAAGACTGAAAGTGAGGACTATACTGCTTATGTTTACAATTGAGGCTGAATTTCTCGAGAGTCTTTTTGGTGAATCAGTTAATATCCTGACGGTTCCAGTAATACTTGTAAGAAAACTGTCTAATTGCGGTATAAGTCTTAAAATACGCATTTAGAGTTTCCAGAAATGATTTCAAACTTGTAATAAGCACTTGAAATAAAAGTAAGTAGGTTCTTACTACATACCCTACCGTGTTCAATCACTGACATTACATGTGGAAAGCAGGGAAATGACCAGAAAACTGATAATATTTACATCTCCCGAAACTTTACAGAGCGTTTTCACTTGAATTTCCTTTAAAATATTACGAATTCAAGTTTATACAGCTCAAAATTAGTGTAGAAAGACTGTAAGTGAGGACTATACTGCTTATGCTTACAATTGAGGCTGAATTTCTCGAGCGTCTTTTTGCTGAATCAGTTAATATCCTGACGGTTCCAGTACATACTTGTAAGAAAACTGTCTAATTGCGGTATATGTCTTAAAATACGCATTTAGAGTTTCCAGAAATGATTTCAAACTTGTAATAAGCACTTGAAATAAAAGTAAGTAGGTTCTTACTACATACCGTGCCGTGTTCAATCACTGAAATTACCCGTGGAAAGCAGGGAAATGACCAGAAAACTGATAATATTTACAACTCCGGCAACTTTACAGAGCGTTTTCACTTGAATTTCCTTTAAAATATTACGAATTCAAGTTTATACAGCTCAAAATTAGTGTAGAAAGACTCTAAGTGAGGAATCTACTGCTTATGTTTACAATTGAGGCCGAATTTCTCAAGCGTCTTTTTGGTGAATCTGTTAATATCCTGACGGTTCCAGTACATACTTGTAAGAAAACTCTCTAATTGTGGTATAACTCTTAAAATACGCATTTACAGTTTCCAGAAATGATTTAAAACTTGTAATAAGCACTTGAAATAAAAGTAAGTAGGTTCTTAATACATACCCTGCCGTGTTCAATCACTGACATTACCCGTGGAAAGCTGGGAAATGACCTGAAAACTGATAATACTTACAACTCTGGGCACTTTAGGGAGTGTTTTCACTTGAATTTGCTTTCAAATACTAGGAATTCATGTTTCTACAGCTCAAAATTAGTGAAGAAAGACTGTAAGTGAGGACTATACTGCTTATGTTTACAATTGAGGCCGAATTTCTCGAGCGTCTTTTTGCTGAATCAGGTAATATCCTGATGGTTCCAGTCCATACTTCTAAGAAACTCTCTAATTGTGGTATAACTCTTAAAATACGCATGTAGAGTTTCCAGAAATGATTTAAAACCTTAATAAGCACTTGAAATAAAAGTAAGTAGGTTCTTACTACATACCCTGCTGTTTTCAATCACTGACATTACCCGTGGAAAGCAGGGAAATGACCAGAAAACTGATAATATTTACAACTCCGGGCACTTTAGGGAGTGTTTTTACTTGAATTTGCTTTCAAATACTAGAAATTCATGTTTATACAGCTCAAAATTAGTGTAGAAAGACTGTAAGTGAGGACTATACTGCTTATGTTTACAATTGAGGCCGAATTTCTCGATCGTCTTATTGGTGAATCAGTTAATATCCTGACGGTTCCAGTATATACTTGTAAGAAAACTCTCTAATTGCGGTATAAGTCTTAAAATACGCATTTAGAGTTTCCAGAAATGATTTCAAACTTCTAATAAGCACTTGAAATAAAAGTAAGTAGGTTCTTACTACATACCCTGCCGTTTTCAATCACTGACATTACCCTTGGAAAGCAGGGAAATGACCAAAAAACTGATAATATTTACAACTCCGGCAACTTTACACAGCTTTTTCACTTGAATTTCCTTTAAAATATTACGAATTCAAGTTTATACAGCTCAAAATTAGTGTAGAAAGACTGTAAGTGAGGACTACACTGCTTATGTTTACAATTGAGGCCGAATTTCTCAAGCGTCTTTTTGGTGAATCAGTTAACATCCTGATGGTTCCAGTACATACTTGTAAGAAACGCTGTAATTGTCGTATAACTCTTAAAATATACATTTAGAGTTTCCAGAAATGATTTCAAACTTGTAATAAGCACTTGAAATAAAAGTAAGTAGGTTCTTACTACATACCCTGCCGTTTTCAATCACTGACATTACCCGTGGAAAGCAGGGAAATGACCAGAAAACTGATAATATTTACAACTCCGGCCACTTTAGCGAGAGTTTTCACTTGAATATGCTTTCAAATATTAGGAATTCATGTTTACACAGCACAAAATTAGTGTAGAAAGACTGTAATTGAGGACTATACTGCTTATGTTTACAATTGAGGCCGAATTTCTCGAAAATCTTATTGGTGAAACAGTTAATATCCTGACGGTTCCAGTAATACTTGTAAGAAAACTGTCTAATTGCGGTATAAGTCTTAAAATACGCATTTAGAGTTTCCAAAAATGATTTCAAACTTGTAATAAGCACTTGAAATAAAAGTAAGTAGGTTCTTACTACATACCCTACCGTGTTCAATCACTGACATTACATGTGGAAAGCAGGGAAATGACTAGAAAACTGATAATATTTACAACTCCGGCAACTTTACAGAGCGTTTTCACTTGAATTTCCTTTAAAATATTACGAATTCAAGTTTATACAGCTCAAAATTAGTGTAGAAAGACTGTAAGTGAGGACTATACTGCTTATGTTTACAATTGAGACCGAATTTCTCGAGCGTCTTTTTGGTGAATCTGTTAATATCCTGACGGTTCCAGTACATACTTGTAAGAAACGCTGTAATTGTGGTATAACTCTTAAAATATACATTTAGAGTTTCCAGAAATGATTTCAAACTTGTAATAAGCACTTGAAATAAAAGTAAGTAGGTTCTGACTACATACCCTGCTGTTGTCAATCACTGACATTACCCGTGCAAAGCAGGGAAATGACCAGAAAACTGAAAATATTTACAACTCCGGGCACTTTAGGGAGTGTTTTAACTTGAATTTGCTTTCAAATACTAGGAATTCATGTTTCTACAGCTCAAAATTAGTGTAGAAAGACTGTAAGTGAGGACTATACTGCTTATGTTTACAACTGAGGCCGAATTTCTCAAGCGTCTTTCTGGTGAATCAGTTAATATCCTGACGATTCCAGTACATACTTGTAAGAAAACTCTCTAATTGTTGTATAAGTCTTAAAATACGCATTTAGAGTTTCCAGAAATGATTTCAAACATGTAATAAGCACTTGAAATGAAAGTAAGTAGGTTCTTACTACATACCCTGCCGTGTTCAATCACTGACATTACCCGTGGAAAGCAGGGAAATGACCAGAAAACTGATAATATTTACAACTCCGGCCACTTTAGCGAGCGTTTTCACTTGAATTTGCTTTCAAATATTAGGAATTCATGTTTATACAGCTCAAATTTAGTGTAGAAAGACTGTAAGTGAGGACTATACTGCTTATGTTTACAATTGAGGCTGAATTTCTCGAGCGTCTTTTTGGTGAATCAGTTAATATCCTGACGGTTCCAGTAATACTTGTAAGAAAACTGTCTAATTGCGGTATAAGTCTTAAAATACGCATTTAGAGTTTCCAGAAATGATTTCAAATTTGTAATAAGCACTTGAAATAAAAGTAAGTAGGTTCTTACTACACACCCTAACGTGTTCAATCACTGACATTACATGTGGAAAGCAGGGAAATGACCAGAAAACTGATAATATTTACAACTCCGGCAACTTTACAGAGCGTTTTCACTTGAATTTCCTTTAAAATATTACGAATTCAAGTTTATGCAGCTCAAAATTAGTGTAGAAAGACTCTAAGTGAGGAATCTACTGCTTATGTTTACAATTGAGGCCGAATTTCTCGAGCGTCTTTTTGGTGAATCTGTTAATATCCTGACGGTTCCAGTACATAATTGTAAGAAAACTCTCTAATTGTGGTATAAGTCTTAAAATACGCATTTAGAGTTTCCAGAAATGATTTCAAACTTGTAATAAGCACTTGAAATAAAAGTAAGTAGGTTCTTAATACATACCCTGCCATGTTCAATCACTGACATTACCCGTGGAAAGCTGGGAAATGACCTGAAAACTGATAATACTTACAACTCCGGGCACTTTAGGGAGTGTTTTCACTTGAATTTGCTTTCAAATACTAGGAATTCATGTTTCTACAGCTCAAAATTAGTGTAGAAAGACTGTAAGTGAGGACTATACTTCTTATGTTTACAATTGACGTCGAATTTCTCGAGCGTCTTTTTGCTGAATCAGTTAATATCCTGATGGTTCCAGTACATACTTGTAAGAAACTCTCTAATTGTGGTATAACTCTTAAAATACGCATTTTGAGTTTCCAGAAATGATTTCAAACTTGTAATAAGCACTTGAAATAAAAGTAAGTAGGTTCTTACTACATACCCTGCCGTTTTCAATCACTGACATTACCCTTGGAAAGCAGGAAAATGACCAGAAAACTGATAATATTTACAACTCCAGCCACTTTAGCGAGCGTTTTCACTTGAATTTGCTTTCAAATCTTAGGAATTCAAGTTTATACAGCTCAAAATTAGTGTAGAAAGACTGTAAGTGAGGACTATACTGCTTATGTTTACAATTGAGGCTGAATTTCTCGAGCGTCTTTTTGGTGAATCAGTTAATATCCTGACGGTTCCAGTAATACTTGTAAGAATACTGTCTAATTGCGGTATATGTCTTAAAATACGCATTTAGAGTTTCCAGAAATGATTTCAAACTTGTAATAAGCACTTGAAATAAAAGTAAGTAGGTTCTTAATACATACCCTGCCGTGTTCAATCACAGACATTACCCGTGGAAAGCTGGGAAATGACCAGAAAACTGAAAATATTTACAACTCATGGCACTTTAGGGAGCGTATTCACTTGAATTTGCTTTCAAATATTAGGAATTCATGTTTATACAGCCCAAAATTACTGTAGAAAGACTGTAAGTGAGGACTATACTACTTATGTTTAAAATTGAGTCTGAATTTCTCTAGCGTCTTTTTGGTGAATCAGGTAATATCCTCAGGGTTCCAGTACATACTTGTAAGAAAACTGTCTAAATGTGGTATAACTATTAAAAAACGCATTTAGAGTTTCCAGAAATGATTTAAAACTTGTAATAAGCTCTTGAAATAAAAGTAAGTAGGTTCTTACTACATACCCTGCCGTTTTCAATCACTGACATTATCCATGGAAAGCAGGGAAATGACCAGAAAACTGATAATATATACACCTCCGGCCACATTACCGAGCATTTTCATTTGAATATGCTTTGAAATATTAGGAATTCATGTTTATACAGCTCAAAATTAGTGTAGAAAGACTGTAAGTGAGGATTATACTGCTTATGTTTACAGTTGATGCCCAATTTCTCTAGCGTCTTTTGGTGAATCAGTTATTATCCTGATAGTTCCAGTACATACTTGGAAGGAAACTCTCTAATTGTGATAAAACTCTTAAAATACATAATTAGAGTTTCCAGAAATGATTTAAAACTTGTAATAAGTACTTGAAATAAAAGTAAGTAGGTTCTTACTACATACCCTGCCGTTTTCAATCACTGACATTACCCGTGGAAAGCAGGGAAGTGACCAGAAAACTGAAAATATTTATAACTCCGGCCACTTTAGCGAGCGTTTTCACTTGAATTTTCTTTCAAATACTAGGAATCCATGTTTATACAGCTCAATATTAGTGTAGAAAGACTGTAAGTGAGGACTATACTGCTTATGTTTACAATGGTGGCCGAATTTCTCTAGCTTCTTTTTGGTGAATCCGTTAATATCCTGAGGGTTCCAGTATATTCTTGTAAGAAAACTGTCTAATTGTGGTATAACTCTTAAAATACGCATTTAGAGTTTCCAGAAATGATTTAAAACTTGTAATAAGCCCTTGAAATAAAAGTAAGTAGGTTCTTACTACATACCCTGCCGTTTTCAATCACTGACATTACCCGTGGAAAGCAGGGAAGTGACCAGAAAACTGAAAATATTTACAACTCCGGCCACTTTACTGAGCGTTTTCACTTGAATTTGCTTTGAAATATTTGAATCCATGTTTATAGAGCTCAAAATTAGTGTAGAAAGACGGTAAGTGAGGACTATACTCCTTATGTTTACAATTGAGGCCCAATTTCTCTAGCGTCTTTTGGTGTATCAGTTATTATCCTGATGGTTCCAGTACATACTTGTAAGAAAACTGTCTAATTGGCGTATAACTCTTAAAAAGGCATTTAGAGTTTCCAGAAATGATTTAAAACTTGTAATCAGCACTTGAAATAAAAGTAAGTAGGTTGTTATTACATACCCTGCCGTTTTCAATCACTGACATTACCCGTGGAAAGCAGAGAAATGACCAGAAAACTGAAAATTTTTAGAACTCATGGCACTTTAGCGAGCGTTTTCACTTGAATTTGCTTTCAAATACTAGGAATTCATGTTTATACAGCTCAAAATTAGTGTAGAAACACTGTAAGTGAGGACTATACTGTTTATGTTTACAATTTAGGCCGAATTTCTCCAGCATCTTTTTAGTGAATCAGCTAATATCATTACGGTTCCAGTACGTACTTGTAATTAAACTCTCTAATTACGGTAAAACCCTTAAAATACGAATTTAGAGTATCAAGAAACGATTAAAAACTTGTAATAAACACTTGAAATAAAAGTAAGTAGGTTCTTACTACATACCCTGCCGTTTTCAATCACTGACATTACCCGTTTAAAGCAGGGAAGTGACCAGAAAACTGATAATATTTAGAACTCTGGCCACTTTAGCGAGCGTTTTCACTTGAATTTTCTTTGAAATATTAGAAATCCATGTTTATACAGCTCAAAATTAGTGTAGAAAGACTGTAAGTGAGGACTATACTGCTTATGTTTACAATTGAGGCCGAATTTTTCTAGCGTCTTTTTGGTGAATCAGTTAATATCCTGACGGTTCCAGTACATATATGTAAGAAAACTGTCTAATTGTGGTATAACTCTTAAAATACGCATTTAGAGTTTCCAGAAATGATTTAAAACTTGTAATAAGCCCTTGAAATAAAAGTAAGTAGGTTCTTACTACATACCCTGCCCTTTTCAATCACTTACATTACCCGTGGAAAGCAGGGAAATGACCAGAAAACTGATAATATTTACAACTCCGGCCACTTTACCGAGCGTTTTCACTTGAATTTGCTTTGAAATATTTGAATCCATGTTTATACAGCTCCAAATTAGTGTAGAAAGACTGTAAGTGAGGACTACACTGCTTATGTTTACAATTGAGGCCGAATTTCTCTAGCGTCTTTTTGGTGAATCAGTTAATATCCTGAGGGTTCCAGTACATACTTGTAAGAAAACTGTCTAATTGTGGTATAACTCTTAAAAAACGGATTTAGAGTTTCCAGAAATGATTTAAAACTTGTAATAAGTACTTGAAATAAAAGTAAGTAGGTTCTAACTAAATACCCTGCCGTTTGCAATCACTGACATTACCCGTGGAAAGCAGGGAAATCACCAGAATACTGATAATATTTACAACTCCGGCCACTTTAGCGAGCGTTTTCACTTGAATTTGCTTTCAAACATTAGGAATTCATGTTTATACAGCTCAAAATTAGTGCAGAAAGACTGTAAGTGAGGTCTATACTGTGTATGTTTACAATTGAGGCCGAATTTCTCTAGCGTCTTTTTAGTGAATCAGTAAATATCCTTACAGTTCCAGTACATACTTGTAATAAAACTGTCTAATTGTGGTATAACTCTTAAAATACCCATTTCGTGTTTCCAGAAATGATTTAAAACTTGTAATAAGCACTTCAAATAAAAGTAAGTAGGTTCTTACTACATACCCTGCCGTTTTCAATCACTGACATTACCCGTGGAAAGCAGGGAAGTGACCAGAATTCTGATAATATTTACAACTCTGGCCACGTTATCGAGCGTTTTCACTTGAATTTGCTTTCAAATATTAGGAATCCATGTTTATACAGCTCAAAATTAGTGTAGAAAGACTGTAAGTGAGGACTATACTGCTTATGTTTACAATGGCGGCCCAATTTCTCTAGCGTCTTTTTGGTGAATCAGTTAATATCCTGAGGGTTCCAGTATATTCTTGTAAGAAAACTGTCTAATTGTGGTATAACTCTTAAAATACGCATTTAGAGTTTCCAGAAATGATTTAAAACTTGTAATAAGCCCTTGAAATAAAAGTAAGTAGGTTCTGACTACACACCCTGCCGTTTTCAATCACTGACATTACCCGTGGAAAGCAGGGAAATCACCAGAAAACTGATAATATTTACAACTTCGGCCACTTTACCGAGCGTTTTCACTTGAATTCGCTTTCAAATATTAGGAATTCACGTTTATACAGCTCAAAATTAGTGTAGAAAGACTGTAAGTGAGGACTATACTGCTTATGTTTACAATTGAGACCGAATTTCTTGAGGGTCTTTTTGGTGAATCAGTTAATATCCTGACGGTTCCAGTACATACTTGTAAGAAAACCCTCTAATTGTGGTATAACTCTTAAAATACGTATTTAGAGTTTCCAGAAATGATTTAAAACTTGTAATAAGCACTTGAAATAAAAGTAAGTAGATTATTACTACATACCCTGCCGTTTTCAATGACTGACATTACCCGTGGAAAGCAGGGAAATGACCAGAAAACTGAAAATATTTACAATTCATGGCACCTTAGGGAGCGTTCTCACTTAAATTTGCTTTCAAATATTAGGAATTCATGTTTATAAAGCTCAAAATTAGTGTAGAAAGACTGTAAGTGAGGACTATATATGTTTAAAATTTTGGCCGAATTTCTCTAGCGTCTTTTTAGTGAATCAGCTAACATCCTTATGGTTCCAGTACATACTTGTAATTAAACTCTCTAATTGCGGTAAAACCCTTAAAATATGCATTTAGAGTTTCCAGAAACGATTAAAAACTTGTAATAAACACTTGAAATAAAAGTAAGTAGGTTCTTATAACATACCCTGCCGTTTTCAATCACTGACATTACCCGTGGAAAGCAGGGAAATGACCAGAAAACTGATAATATTTACAACTGCGGCCACTTTACCGTGCGTTTTCACTTGAATTTTCTTTGAAATATTAGGAATCCATGTTTATACATCTCAAAATTAGTGTAGAAAGACTGTAAGTGAGGACTATACTGCTTATGTTTACAATTGAGGCCGAATTTCTCTAGCGTCTTTTTGGTGAATCAGTAAATATCCTGACAGTTCCAGTACATACATTTAAGAAAACTGTCTAATTGTGGTATAACTCTTAAAATACGTAATTAGAGTTTCCAGAAATGATTTAAAACTTGTAATAAGTACTTGAAATAAAAGTAAGTAGATTCTAACTAAATACCCTGCCGTTTGCAATCACTGACATTACCCGTGGAAAGCAGTGAAATGACCAGAATACTGATAATATTTACAACTCCGGCCACTTTAGCGAGCGTTTTCACTTGAATTTGCTTTCAAACATTAGGAATTCATGTTTATACAGCTCAAAATTAGTGCAGAAAGAATGTAAGTGAGGTCTATACTGCGTATGTTTACAATTGAGGCCAAATTTCTCTAGCGTCTTTTTGGTGAATCAGTAAATATCCTGACAGTTCCAGTACATACTTGTAATAAAACTGTCTAATTGTGGTATAACTCTTAAAATACCCATTTCGAGTTTCCAGAAATGATTTAAAACTTGTAATAAGCACTTCAAATAATAGTAAGTAGGTTTTTACTACATACCCTTCCATTTTCAATCACTGACATGACCCCTGGAAAGCAGGGAAGTGACCATAATACTGATAATATTTACAACTCCGGCCACTTTATCGAGCGTTTTCACTTGAATTTGCTTTCAAATATTAGGAATTCACGTTTATACAGCTCAAAATTAGTGTAGAAAGACTGTAAGTGGAGACTATACTGCTTATGTTTACAATTGAGGCCTAATTTCTCGAGAGTCTTTTTGGTGAATCAGTTAATATCCTGACGGTTCAGGTACATACTTGTAAGAAAACTCTCTAATTGTAGTATAACTCTTAAAATACGCAATTAGAGTTTCCAGAAATGATTTAAAACTTGTAATAAGTACTTGAAATAAAAGTAAGTAGGTTCTTATTACATACCCTGCCGTTTTCAATCACTGACATTACCCGTGGAAAGTAGGGAAATCACCAGAAAACTGATAATATTTACAACTTCGGCCACTTTACCGAGCGTTTTCACTTGAATTCGCTTTCAAATATTAGGAATTCACGTTTATACAGCTCAAAATTAGTGTAGAAAGACTGTAAGTGAGGACTATACTGCTTATGTTTACAATTGAGACCGAATTTCTTGAGGGTCTTTTTGGTGAATCAGTTAATATCCTGACGGTTCCAGTACATACTTGTAAGAAAACCCTCTAATTGTGGTATAACTCTTAAAATACGTATTTAGAGTTTCCAGAAATGATTTAAAACTTGTAATAAGCACTTGAAATAAAAGTAAGTAGATTATTACTACATACCCTGCCGTTTTCAATGACTGACATTACCCGTGGAAAGCAGGGAAATGACCAGAAAACTGAAAATATTTACAATTCATGGCACCTTAGGGAGCGTTCTCACTTAAATTTGCTTTCAAATATTAGGAATTCATGTTTATAAAGCTCAAAATTAGTGTAGAAAGACTGTAAGTGAGGACTATACTTTATATGTTTAAAATTTTGGCCGAATTTCTCTAGCGTCTTTTTAGTGAATCAGCTAACATCCTTATGGTTCCAGTACATACTTGTAATTAAACTCTCTAATTGCGGTAAAACCCTTAAAATATGCATTTAGAGTTTCCAGAAACGATTAAAAACTTGTAATAAACACTTGAAATAAAAGTAAGTAGGTTCTTATAACATACCCTGCCGTTTTCAATCACTGACATTACCCGTGGAAAGCAGGGAAATGACCAGAAAACTGATAATATTTACAACTCCGGCCACTTTACCGAGCGTTTTCACTTGAATTTGCTTTGAAATATTTGAATCCATGTTTATACAGCTCAAAATTGGTGTAGAAAGACTGTAAGTGAGGACTATACTGCTTATGTTTACAATTGAGGACCAATTTCTCTAGCGTCTTTTTGGTGAATCAGTTAATATCCTGACGATTCCAGTACATAATTGTAAGAAAACTGTCTAATTGTGGTATAACTCTTAAAATACGCATTTCGAGTTTCCAGAAATGATTTAAAACTTGTAATAAGAACTTCAAATAAAAGTAAGTAGGATTTTACAACATACCCTGCCGTTTTCAATCACTGACATTACCCGTGGAAAGCAGGGAAGTGACCAGAATACTGATAATATTTACAACTCCGGCCACTTTATCGAGTGTTTTCACTTGAATTTGCTTTCAAATATTAGGAATTCACATTTATATAGCTCAAAATTAGTGTAGAAAGACTGTAAGTGAGGACTATACTGCTTATGTTTACAATTGAGGCCGAATTTCTTGAGGGTCTTTTTGGTGAATCAGTTAATATCCTGACGGTTCAGGTACATACTTGTAAGAAAACTCTCTAATTGTGGTATAACTCTTAAAATACGCAATTAGAGTTTCCAGAAATGATTTAAAACTTGTAATAAGTACTTGACATAAAAGTAAGTAGGTTCTAACTAAATACCCTGCCGTTTTCAATCACTGACATTACCCGTGGAAAGCAGGGAAATGACCAGAAAACTGATAATATTTACAACTCCGGCAACTTTACCGAGCGTTTTCACTTGAATTTGCTTTGAAATATTTGAATCCATGTTTATACAGCTCAAAATTAGTGTAGATAGACGGTAAGTGAGGACTATACTGCTTATGTTTACAATTGAGGACCAATTTCTCTAGCGTCTTTTTGGTGAATCAGTTAATATCCTGAGGGTTCCAGTACATACTTGTAAGAAAACTGTCTAATTGTGGTATAACTCTTAAAATACGCATTTAGAGTTTCCAGAAATGATTTAAAACTTGTAATAAGCTCTTGAAATAAAAGTAAGTAAGTTCTTGCTACATACCCTGCCTTTTTCAATCACTGACATTATCCGTGGAAAGCAGGGAAATGACCAGAAAACTGATAATATTTACAACTGCGGTCACTTTACCGTGCGTTTTCACTTGAATTCTCTTTGAAATATTAGGAATCCATGTTTATACAGCTCAAAATTAGTGTAGAAAGACTGTAAGTGAGGACTATACTGCTTATGTTTACAATTGAGGCCGAATTTCTCTAGCGTCTTTTTGGTGAATCAGTAAATATCCTGACAGTTCCAGTACATACTTGTAAGAAAACTGTCTAATTGTGGTGTAACTCTTAAAATACGTAATTAGAGTTTCCAGAAATGATTTAAAACTTGTAATAAGTACTTGAAATAAAAGTAAGTAGATTCTAACTAAATACCCTGCCGTTTGCAATCACTGACATTACCCGTGGAAAGCAGTGAAATGACCAGAATACTGATAATATTTACAACTCCGGCCACTTTAGCGAGCGTTTTCACTTGAATTTCCTTTCAAACATTAGGAATTCATGTTTATACAGCTCAAAATTTGTGCAGAAAGACTGTAAGTGAGGTCTATACTGCGTATGTTTACAATTGAGGCCGAATTTCTCTAGCGTCTTTTTGGTGAATCAGTAAATATCCTGACAGTTCCAGTACATACTTGTAATAAAACTGTCTAATTGTGGTATAACTCTTAAAATACCCATTTCGAGTTTCCAGAAATGATTTAAAACTTGTAATAAGCACTTCAAATAATAGTAAGTAGGTTTTTACTACATACCCTTCCATTTTCAATCACTGACATGACCCCTGGAAAGCAGGGAAGTGACCAGAATACTGATAATATTTACAACTCCGGCCACTTTATCGAGCGTTTTCACTTGAATTTGCTTTCAAATATTAGGAATTCACGTTTATACAGCTCAAAATTAGTGTAGAAAGACTGTAAGTGGGGACTATACTGCTTATGTTTACAATTGAGGCCTAATTTCTCGAGAGTCTTTTTGGTGAATCAGTTAATATCCTGACGGTTCAGGTACATACTTGTAAGAAAACTCTCTAATTGTAGTATAACTCTTAAAATACGCAATTAGAGTTTCCAGAAATGATTTAAAACTTGTAATAAGTACTTGAAATAAAAGTAAGTAGGTTCTTATTAAATACCCTGCCGTTTTCAATCACTGACATTATCCGTGGAAAGTAGGGAAATCACCAGAAAACTGATAATATTTACAACTTCGGCCACTTTACCGAGCGTTTTCACTTGAATTCGCTTTCAAATATTAGGAATTCACGTTTATACAGCTCAAAATTAGTGTAGAAAGACTGTAAGTGAGTACTATACTGCTTATGTTTACAATTGAGACCGAATTTCTTGAGGGTCTTTTTGGTGAATCAGTTAATATCCTGACGGTTCCAGTACATACTTGTAAGAAAACCCTCTAATTGTGGTATAACTCTTAAAATACGTATTTAGAGTTTCCAGAAATGATTTAAAACTTGTAATAAGCACTTGAAATAAAAGTAAGTAGATTATTACTACATATCCTGCCGTTTTCAATGACTGACATTACCCGTGGAAAGCAGGGAAATGACCAGAAAACTGAAAATATTTACAATTCATGGCACCTTAGGGAGCGTTTTCACTTAAATTTGCTTTCAAATATTAGGAATTCATGTTTATAAAGCTCAAAATTAGTGTAGAAAGACTGTAAGTGAGGACTATACTTTATATGTTTAAAATTTTGGCCGAATTTCTCTAGCGTCTTTTTAGTGAATCAGCTAACATCCTTATGGTTCCAGTACATACTTGTAATTAAACTCTCTAATTGCGGTAAAACCCTTAAAATATGCATTTAGAGTTTCCAGAAACAATTAAAAACTTGTAATAAACACTTGAAATAAAAGTAAGTAGGTTCTTACTACATACCCTGCCGTTTTCAATCACTGACATTACCCGTGGAAAGCAGTGAAATGACCAGAAAACTGATAATATTTACAACTCCGGCCACTTTACCGAGCGTTTTCACTTGAATTTGCTTTGAAATATTTGAATCCATGTTTATACAGCTCAAAATTAGTGTAGAAAGACTGTAAGTGGGGACTATACTGCTTATGTTTACAATTGAGGCCTAATTTCTCAAGAGTCTTTTTGGTGAATCAGTTAATATCATGACGGTTCAGGTACATACTTGTAAGAAAACTCTCTAATTGTGGTATAACTCTTAAAATACGCATTTAGAGTTTCCAAAAATGATTTAAAGCTTGTAATAAGCCCTTGAAATAAAAGTAAGTAAATTATTACTACATATCCTGCCATTTTCAATGACTGACAATACCCGTGGAAAGCAGGGAAATGACCAGAAAACTGAAAATATTTACAACTCATGGCACTTTAGGGAGCGTATTCACTTGAATTTGCTTTCAAATATTAGGAATTCATGTTTATACAGCCCAAAATTACTGTAGAAAGACTGTAAGTGAGGACTATACTGCTTATGTTTAAAATTGAGGCTGAATTTCTCTAGCGTCTTTTTGGTGAATCAGGTAATATCCTGAGGGTTCCAGTACATACTTGTAAGAAAACTGTCTAATTGTGGTATAACTATTAAAAAACGCATTTAGAGTTTCCAGAAATGATTTAAAACTTGTAATAAGCTCTTGAAATAAAAGTAAGTAGGTTCTTACTACATACCCTGCCGTTTTCAATCACTGACATTATCCATGGAAAGCAGGGAAATGACCAGAAAACTGATAATATATACACCTCCGGCCACATTACCGAGCATTTTCATTTGAATATGCTTTGAAATATTAGGAATTCATGTTTATACAGCTCAAAATTAGTGTAGAAAGACTGTAAGTGAGGATTATACTGCTTATGTTTACAGTTGATGCCCAATTTCTCTAGCGTTTTTTGGTGAATCAGTTATTATCCTGATAGTTCCAGTACATACTTGTAAGGAAACTCTCTAATTGTGATAAAACTCTTAAAATACATAATTAGAGTTTCCAGAAATGATTTAAAACTTGTAATAAGTACTTGAAATAAAAGTAAGTAGGTTCTTACTACATACCCTGCCGTTTTCAATCACTGACATTACCCGTGGAAAGCAGGGATGTGACCAGAAAACTGAAAATATTTATAACTCCGGCCACTTTAGCGAGCGTTTTCACTTGAATTTTCTTTCAAATACTAGGAATCCCTGTTTATACAGCTCAATATTAGTGTAGAAAGACTGTAAGTGAGGACTATACTGCTTATGTTTACAATGGTGGCCGAATTTCTCTAGCTTCTTTTTGGTGAATCCGTTAATATCCTGAGGATTCCAGTATATTCTTGTAAGAAAACTGTCTAATTGTGGTATAACTCTTAAAATACGCATTTAGAGTTTCCAGAAATGATTTAAAACTTGTAATAAGCCCTTGAAATAAAAGTAAGTAGGTTCTTACTACATACCCTGCCATTTTCAATCACTGACATTACCCGTGGAAAGCAGGGAAGTGACCAGAATACTGATAATATTTACAACTCCGGCCACTTTATCGACCGTTTTCACTTGAATTTGCATTCAAATATTAGGAATTCACGTTTATACAGCTCAAAATTAGTGTAGAAAGACGGTAAGTGAGGACTATACTGCTTATGTTTACAATTGAGGCCTAATTTCTCGAGAGTCTTTTTGGTGAATCAGTTAATATCATGACGGTTCAGGTACATACTTGTAAGAAAACTCTCTAATTGTGGTATAACTCTTAAAATACGCATTTAGAGTTTCCAGAAATGATTTAAAACTTGTAATAAGCCCTTGAAATAAAAGTAAGTAGGTTCTTACTACATACCCTGCCGTTTTCAATCACTGACATTACCCGTGGAAAGCAGGTAAATGACCAGAAAACTGAAAATATTTACAACTCCGGCCACTTCACTGAGCGTTTTCACTTGAATTTGCTTTGAAATATTTGAATCCATGTTTATAGAGCTCAAAATTAGTGTAGAAAGACGGTATGTGAGGACTATACTGCTTATGTTTACAATTGAGGCCCAATTTCTCTAGCGTCTTTTGGTGAATCAGTTATTATCCTGATGGTTCCAGTACATACTTGTAATAAAACTGTCTAATTGGCGTATAACTCTTAAAAAGGCATTTAGAGTTTCCAGAAATGATTTAAAACTTGTAATCAGCACTTGAAATAAAAGTAAGTAGGTTGTTATTACATACCCTGCCGTTTTCAATCACTGACATTACCCGTGGAAAGCAGAGAAATGACCAGAAAACTGAAAATATTTACAACTCATGGCACTTTAGCGAGCGTTTTCACTTGAATTTGCTTTCAAATACTAGGAATTCATGTTTATACAGCTCAAAATTAGTGTAGAAACACTGTAAGTGAGGACTATACTGTTTATGTTTACAATTTAGGCCGAATTTCTCCAGCATCTTTTTAGTGAATCAGCTAATATCATTACGGTTCCAGTACGTACTTTTAATTAAACTCTCTAATTACGGTAAAACCCTTAAAATACGAATTTAGAGTATCAGGAAACGATTATAAACTTGTAATAAACACTTGAAATGAAAGTAAGTAGGTTCTTACTACATACCGTGCCGTTATCAATCACTGACATTATACGTGGAAAGCAGGGAAATGACCAGAATACTGATAATATTTACTACTCCGGCCACTTTAGCAAGCGCATTCACTTGAATTTGCTTTGAAATATTTGAATCCATGTTTATTCAGCTCAAAATTAGTGTAGAAAGACCGTAAGTGAGGACTATACTGCTTTTGTTTACAATTGAGGCCGAATTTCTCTAGCGTCTTTTTGGTGAATCAGTAAATATCCTGACGGTTCCAGTACATACTTGTAAGAAACTGTCTAATTGTGGTATAACTCTTAAAATACGCATGTAGAGTTTCCAGAAATGATTTAAAACTTGTAATAAGTACTTGAAATAAAAGTAAGTAGGTTCTTACTACATACCCTGCCATTTTCAATCACTGACATTACCCGTGGAAAGCAGGGAAGTGACCAGAATACTGATAATATTTACAACTCCGGCCACTTTATCGACCGTTTTCACTTGAATTTGCATTCAAATATTAGGAATTCACGTTTATACAGCTCAAAATTAGTGCAGAAAGACTGTAAGTGAGGTCTATACTGCGTATGTTTACAATTGAGGCCGAATTTCTCTAGCTTCTTTTTGGTGAATCCGTTAATATCCTGAGGGTTCCAGTATATTCTTGTAAGAAAACTGTCTAATTGTGGTATAACTCTTAAAATACGCATTTAGAGTTTCCAGAAATGATTTAAAACTTGTAATAAGCCCTTGAAATAAAAGTAAGTAGGTTCTTACTACATACCCTGCCATTTTCAATCACTGACATTACCCGTGGAAAGCAGGGAAGTGACCAGAATACTGATAATATTTACAACTCCGGCCACTTTATCGACCGTTTTCACTTGAATTTGCATTCAAATATTAGGAATTCACGTTTATACAGCTCAAAATTAGTGTAGAAAGACGGTAAGTGAGGACTATACTGCTTATGTTTACAATTGAGGCCTAATTTCTCGAGAGTCTTTTTGGTGAATCAGTTAATATCATGACGGTTCAGGTACATACTTGTAAGAAAACTCTCTAATTGTGGTATAACTCTTAAAATACGCATTTAGAGTTTCCAGAAATGATTTAAAACTTGTAATAAGCCCTTGAAATAAAAGTAAGTAGGTTCTTACTACATACCCTGCCGTTTTCAATCACTGACATTACCCGTGGAAAGCAGGTAAATGACCAGAAAACTGAAAATATTTACAACTCCGGCCACTTCACTGAGCGTTTTCACTTGAATTTGCTTTGAAATATTTGAATCCATGTTTATAGAGCTCAAAATTAGTGTAGAAAGACGGTATGTGAGGACTATACTGCTTATGTTTACAATTGAGGCCCAATTTCTCTAGCGTCTTTTGGTGAATCAGTTATTATCCTGATGGTTCCAGTACATACTTGTAATAAAACTGTCTAATTGGCGTATAACTCTTAAAAAGGCATTTAGAGTTTCCAGAAATGATTTAAAACTTGTAATCAGCACTTGAAATAAAAGTAAGTAGGTTGTTATTACATACCCTGCCGTTTTCAATCACTGACATTACCCGTGGAAAGCAGAGAAATGACCAGAAAACTGAAAATATTTACAACTCATGGCACTTTAGCGAGCGTTTTCACTTGAATTTGCTTTCAAATACTAGGAATTCATGTTTATACAGCTCAAAATTAGTGTAGAAACACTGTAAGTGAGGACTATACTGTTTATGTTTACAATTTAGGCCGAATTTCTCCAGCATCTTTTTAGTGAATCAGCTAATATCATTACGGTTCCAGTACGTACTTTTAATTAAACTCTCTAATTACGGTAAAACCCTTAAAATACGAATTTAGAGTATCAGGAAACGATTATAAACTTGTAATAAACACTTGAAATGAAAGTAAGTAGGTTCTTACTACATACCGTGCCGTTATCAATCACTGACATTATACGTGGAAAGCAGGGAAATGACCAGAATACTGATAATATTTACTACTCCGGCCACTTTAGCAAGCGCATTCACTTGAATTTGCTTTGAAATATTTGAATCCATGTTTATTCAGCTCAAAATTAGTGTAGAAAGACCGTAAGTGAGGACTATACTGCTTTTGTTTACAATTGAGGCCGAATTTCTCTAGCGTCTTTTTGGTGAATCAGTAAATATCCTGACGGTTCCAGTACATACTTGTAAGAAACTGTCTAATTGTGGTATAACTCTTAAAATACGCATGTAGAGTTTCCAGAAATGATTTAAAACTTGTAATAAGTACTTGAAATAAAAGTAAGTAGGTTCTAACTAAATACCCTGCCGTTTGCAATCACTGACATTACCCGTGGAAAGCAGGGAAATGACCAGAATACTGATAATATTTACAACTCTGGCCACTTTAGCGAGCGTTTTCACTTGAATTTGCTTTCAAACATTAGGAATTCATGTTTAAACAGCTCAAAATTAGTGCAGAAAGACTGTAAGTGAGGTCTATACTGCGTATGTTTACAATTGAGGCCGAATTTCTCTAGCTTCTTTTTGGTGAATCCGTTAATATCCTGAGGGTTCCAGTATATTCTTGTAAGAAAACTGTCTAATTGTGGTATAACTCTTAAAATACGCATTTAGAGTTTCCAGAAATGATTTAAAACTTGTAATACGCCCTTGAAATAAAAGTAAGTAGGTTCTTAGTACATACCCTGCCGTTTTCAATCACTGACATTACCCGTGGAAAGCAGGGAAATGACCAGAAAACTGAAAATATTTAAAACTCCGGGCACTTTACCGAGCCTTTTCACTTGAATTTGCTTTGAAATATTTGAATCCATGTTTATACAGCTCAAAATTAGTGTAGAAAGTCTGTAAGTGAGGACTACACTGCTTATGTTTACAATTGAGGCCGAATTTCTCTAGCGTCTTTATGGTGAATCAGTTAATATCCTGAGGGTTCCAGTACATACTTGTAAGAAAACTGTCTAATTGTGGTATAACTCTTAAAAAACGCATTTAGAGTTTCCAGAAATGTTTTAAAACTTGTAATAAGCTCTTGAAATAAAAGTAATAGGTTCTTACTACATACCGTGCCGCTTTCAATCACTGACATTATACGTGGAAAGCAGGGAAATGACCAGAATACGGATAATATTTACTACTCCGGCCACTTTACTGAGCGTTTTCACTTGAATTTGCTTTGAAATATTTAAATCCATGTTTATAGAGCTCAAAATTAGTGTAGAAAGACGATAAGTGAGGGCTATACTGCTTATGTTTTCAATTGAGGCCCAATTTCTCTAGCGTCTTTTGGTGAATCAGTTATTATCCTAATGGTTCCAGTACATACTTGTAAGAAAACTGTCTAATTGGCGTATAACTCTTAAAAAGGCATTTAGAGTTTCCAGAAATGTTTTAAAACTTGTAATAAGTACTTGAAATAAAAGTAAGTAGGTTCTTACTACATACCCTGCCGTTTTCAATCACTGACATTACCCGTGGAAAGCAGAGAAATGACCAGAAAACTGAAAATATTTACAACTCCGGGCACTTTACCGAGCATTTTCACTTGAATTTGCTTTGAAATATTTGAATCCATGTTTATACAGCTCCAAATTAGTGTAGAAAGACTGTAAGTGAGGACTACACTGCTTACATTTACAATTGAGGCCGAATTTCTCTAGCGTCTTTATGGTGAATCAGTTAATATCCTGAGGGTTCCAGTACATACTTGTAATAAAACTGTCTAATTGTGGTATAACTCTTAAAAAACGCATTTAGAGTTTCCAGAAATGATTTAAAACTTGTAATAAGCCCTTGAAATAAAAGTAAGTAGGTTCTTACTACATACCCTGCCGTGTTCAATCACTGACATTACCCTTGGAAAGCAGGGAAATGACCAGAAAACTGATAATATTTACAACTCCGGCCACTTTACCGAGCGTTTTCACTTGAATTTGCTTTGAAATATTTGAATCCATGTTTATACAGCTCCAAATTAGTGTAGAAAGACTGTAAGTGAGGACTACACTGCTTATGTTTACAATTGAGGCCGAATTTCTCTAGCGTCTTTTTGGTGAATCAGTTAATATCCTGAGGGTTCCAGTACATACTTGTAAGAAAACTGTCTAATTGTGGTATAACTCTTAAAAAACGGATTTAGAGTTTCCAGAAATGATTTAAAACTTGTAATAAGTACTTGAAATAAAAGTAAGTAGGTTCTAACTAAATACCCTGCCGTTTGCAATCACTGACATTACCCGTGGAAAGCAGGGAAATGACCAGAAAACTGATAATATTTACAACTCCGGCCACTTTAGCGAGCGTTTTCACTTAAATTTGCTTTCAAACATTAGGAATTCATGTTTATACAGCTCAAAATTAGTGCAGAAAGACTGTAAGTGAGGTCTCTACTGCGTATGTTTACAATTGAGGCCGAATTTCTCTAGCGTCTTTTTAGTGAATCAGTAAATATCCTTACAGTTCCAGTACATACTTGTAATAAAACTGTCTAATTGTGGTATAACTCTTAAAATACCCATTTCGAGTTTCCAGAAATGATTTAAAACTTGTAATAAGCCCTTGAAATAAAAGTAAGTAGGTTCTTACTACATACCCTGCCGTTTTCAATCACTGACATTACCCGTGGAAAGCAGGGAAATGACCAGAAAACTGAAAATATTTACAACTCCGGGCACTTTACCGAGCGTTTTCACTTGAATTTGCTTTGAAATATTTGAATCCATGTTTATACAGCTCAAAATTAGTGTAGAAAGACTGTAAGTGAGGACTACACTGCTTACATTTACAATTGAGGCCGAATTTCTCTAGCGTCTTTTTGGTGAATCAGTTAATATCCTGAGGGTTCCAGTACATACTTGTAAGAAAACTGTCTAATTGTGGTATAAGTCTTAAAATACGCATTTAGAGTTTCCAGAAATGATTTAAAACTTGTAATAAGCCCTTGAAATAAAAGTAAGTAGGTTCTTACTACATACCCTGCCGTTTTCAATCACTCACATTACCCGTGGAAAGCAGGGAAATGACCAGAAAACTGAAAATATTTACAACTCCGGCCACTTTACTGAGCGTTTTCACTTGAATTTGCTTTGAAATATTTGAATCCATGTTTATAGAGCTCAAAATTAGTGTTGAAAGACGGTAAGTGAGGACTATACTGCTTATGTTTACAATTGAGACCCAATTTCTCTAGCGTCTTTTGGTGAATCAGTTATTATCCTGATGGTTCCAGTACATACTTGTAAGAAAACTGTCTAATTGGCGTATAACTCTTAAAAAGGCATTTAGAGTTTCCAGAAATGATTTAAAACTTGTAATCAGCACTTGAAATAAAAGTAAGTAGGTTGTTATTACATACACTGCCGTTTTCAATCACTGACATTACCCGTGGAAAGCAGAGAAATGACCAGAAAACTGAAAATATTTACAACTCATGGCACTTTAGCCAGCGTTTTCACTTGAATTTGCTTTCAAATACTAGGAATTCATGTTTATACAGCTCAAAATTAGTGTAGAAACACTGTAAGTGAGGACTATACTGTTTATGTTTACAATTTAGGCCGAATTTCTCCAGCATCTTTTTAGTGAATCAGCTAATTTCATTACGGTTCCAGTACGTACTTGTAATTAAACTCTCTAATTACGGTAAAACCCTTAAAATACGAATTTAGAGTATCAAGAAACGATTAAAAAATTGTAATAAACAATTGAAATAAAAGTAAGTAGGTTCTTACTACATACCCTGCCGTTTTCAATCACTGACATTACCCGTGGAAAGCAGGGAAATGACCAAAAAACTGATAATATTTAGAACTCTGGCCACTTTAGCGAGCGTTTTCAATTGAATTTTCTTTGAAATATTAGGAATCCATGTTTATACAGCTCAAAATTAATGTAGAAAGACTATAATTGAGGACTATACTGCTTATGTTTACAATTGAGGCCGAATTTTTCTAGCGTCTTTTTGGTGAATCAGTTAATATCCTTCGAGTTCCAGTACATATATGTAAGAAAACTGTCTAATTGTGGTATAACTCTTAAAATACGCATTTAGAGTTTCCAGAAATGATTTAAAACTTGTAATAAGCTCTTGAAATAAAAGTAAGTAGGTTCTTACTACATACCCTGCCGTTTTCAATCACTGACATTATCCATGGAAAGCAGGGAAATGACCAGAAAACTGATAATATATACACCTCCGGCCACATTACCGAGCATTTTCATTTGAATATGCTTAGAAATATTAGGAGTTCATGTTTATACAGCTCAAAATTAGTGTAGAAAGACTGTAAGTGAGGATTATACTGCTTATGTTTACAGTGGATGCCCAATTTCTCTAGCGTCTTTTGGTGAATCAGTTATTATCCTGATAGTTCCAGTACATACTTTTAAGGAAACTCTCTAATTGTGATAAAACTCTTAAAATACATAATTAGAGTTTCCAGAAATGATTTAAAACTTGTAATAAGTACTTGAAATAAAAGTAAGTAGGTTCTTACTACATACCCTGCCGTTTTCAATCACTGACATTACCCGTGGAAAGCAGGGAAATGACCAGAAAACTGATAATATTTACAACTCCGGCCACTTTACCGAGCGTTTTCACTTGAATTTGCTTTGAAATATTTGAATCCATGTTTATACAGCTCCAAATTAGTGTAGAAAGACTGTAAGTGAGGACTACACTGCTTACATTTACAATTGAGGCCGAATTTCTCTAGCGTCTTTTTGGTGAATCAGTTAATATCCTGAGGGTTCCAGTACATACTTGTAAGAAAACTGTCTAATTGTGGTATAACTCTTAAAAAACGCATTTAGAGTTTCCAGAAATGATTTAAAACTTGTAATAAGCTCTTGAAATAAAAGTAATAGGTTCTTACTACATACCGTGCCGTTTTCAATCACTGACATTATACGTGGAAAGCAGGGAAATGACCAGAATACTGATAATATTTACTACTCCGGCCACTTTAGCAAGCGCATTCACTTGAATTTGCTTTGAAATATTTGAATCCATGTTTATTCAGCTCAAAATTAGTGTAGAAAGACCGTAAGTGAGGACTATACTGCTTTTGTTTACAATTGAGGCCGAATTTCTCTAGCGTCTTTTTGGTGAATCAGTAAATATCCTGACGGTTCCAGTACATACTTGTAAGAAACTGTCTAATTGTGGTATAACTCTTAAAATACGCATTTAGAGTTTCCAGAAATGATTTAAAACTTGTAATAAGTACTTGAAATAAAAGTAAGTAGGTTCTAACTAAATACCCTGCCGTTTGCAATCACTGACATTACCCGTGGAAAGCAGGGAAATGACCAGAATACTGATAATATTTACAACTCTGGCCACTTTAGCGAGCGTTTTCACTTGAATTTGCTTTCAAACATTAGGAATTCATGTTTATACAGCTCAAAATTAGTGCAGAAAGACTGTAAGTGAGGTCTATACTGCGTATGTTTACAATTGAGGCCGAATTTCTCTAGCTTCTTTTTGGTGAATCCGTTAATATCCTGAGGGTTCCAGTATATTCTTGTAAGAAAACTGTCTAATTGTGGTATAACTCTTAAAATACACATTTAGAGTTTCCAGAAATGATTTAAAACTTGTAATAAGCCCTTGAAATAAAAGTAAGTAGGTTCTTAGTACATACCCTGCCGTTTTCAATCACTGACATTACCCGTGGAAAGCAGGGAAATGACCAGAATACGGATAATATTTACTACTCCGGCCACTTTACTGAGCGTTTTCACTTGAATTTGCTTTGAAATATTTGAATCCATGTTTATAGAGCTCAAAATTAGTGTAGAAAGACGATAAGTGAGGACTATACTGCTTATGTTTTCAATTGAGGCCCAATTTCTCTAGCGTCTTTTGGTGAATCAGTTATTATCCTAATGGTTCCAGTACATACTTGTAAGAAAACTGTCTACTTGGCGTATAACTCTTAAAAAGACATTTAGAGTTTCCAGAAATGATTTAAAACTTGTAATAAGTACTTGAAATAAAAGTAAGTAGGTTCTTACTACATACCCTGCCGTTTTCAATCACTTATATTACCCGTGGAAAGCAGAGAAATGACCAGAAAACTGAAAATATTTACAACTCCGGGCACTTTACCGAGCGTTTTCACTTGAATTTGCTTAGAAATATTTGAATCCATGTTTATACAGCTCAAAATTAGTGTAGAAAGTCTGTAAGTGAGGACTACACTGCTTACATTTACAATTGAGGCCGAATTTCTCTAGCGTCTTTATGGTGAATCAGTTAATATCCTGAGGGTTCCAGTACATACTTGTAAGAAAACTGTCTAATTGTGGTATAACTCTTAAAAAACGCATTTAGAGTTTCCAGAAATGATTTAAAATTTGTAATAAGCTCTTGAAATAAAATAATAGGTTCTTACTACATACCGTGCCGCTTTCAATCACTGACATTATACGTGGAAAGCAGGGAAATGACCAGAATACGGATAATATTTACTACTCCGGCCACTTTACTGAGCGTTTTCACTTGAATTTGCTTTGAAATATTTGAATCCATGTTTATAGATGTCAAAATTAGTGTAGAAAGACTATAACTGAGGACTATACTGCTTATGTTTTCAATTGAGGCCCAATTTCTCTAGCGTCTTTTGGTGAATCAGTTATTATCCTGATAGTTCCAGTACATACTTGTAAGGAAACTGTCTAATTGTGGTATAACTCTTAAAAAACGCATTTAGAGTTTCCAGAAATGATTTAAAATTTGTAATAAGCTCTTGAAATAAAAGTAAGTAGGTTCTTACTACATACCCTGCCGTTTTCAATCACTGACATTATCCATGGAAAGCAGGGAAATGACCAGAAAACTGATAATATATACACCTCCGGCCACATTTCCGAGCATTTTCATTTGAATATGCTTTGAAATATTAGGAATTCATGTTTATACAGCTCAAAATTAGTGTAGAAAGACTGTAAGTGAGGATTATACTGCTTATGTTTACATTTGATGCCCAATTTCTCTAGCGTCTTTTGGTGAATCAGTTATTATCCTGATAGTTCCAGTACATACTTGTAAGGAAACTCTCTAATTGTGATAAAACTCTTAAAATACATAATTAGAGTTTCCAGAAATGATTTAAAACTTGTAATAAGTACTTGAAATAAAAGTAAGTAGGTTCTTACTACATACCCTGCCGTTTTCAATCACTGACATTACCCGTGGAAAGCAGGGAAGTGACCAGAAAACTGAAAATATTTATAACTCCGGCCACTTTAGCGAGCGTTTTCACTTGAATTTTCTTTCAAATACTAGGAATCCATGTTTATACAGCTCAATATTAGTGTAAAAAGACTGTAAGTGAGGACTCTACTGCTTATGTTTACAATTGAGGCCGAATTTCTCTAGCTTCTTTTTGGCGAATCAGTTAATATCCTGAGGTTTGAAGTATATTCTTGTAAGAAAACTGTCTGATTGTGGTATAACTCTTAAAATACGCATTTAGAGGTTCCAGAAATGATTTAAAACTTGTAATAAGCCCTTGAAATTAAAGTAAGTAGGTTCTTACTACATACCCTGCCATTTTCAATCACTGACATTACCCGTGGAAAGCAGGGAAGTGACCAGAATACTGATAATATTTACAACTCCGGCCACTTTATCGACCGTTTTCACTTGAATTTGCATTCAAATATTAGGAATTCACGTTTATACAGCTCAAAATTAGTGTAGAAAGACTGTAAGTGGGGACTATACTGCTTATGTTTACAATTGAGGCCTAATTTCTCGAGAGTCTTTTTGGTGAATCAGTTAATATCATGACGGTTCAGGTACATACTTGTAAGAAAACTCTCTAATTGTGGTATAACTCTTAAAATAGGCATTTAGAGTTTCCAGAAATGATTTCAAACTTGTAATAAGCCCTTGAAATAAAAGTAAGTAGATTATTACTACATATCCTGCCGTTTTCAATGACTGACATTACCCGTGGAAAGCAGGGAAATGACCAGAAAACTGAAAATATTTACAACTCATGGCACTTTAGGGAGCGTATTCACTTGAATTTGCTTTCAAATATTAGGAATTCATGTTTATACAGCCCAAAATTACTGTAGAAAGACTGTAAGTGAGGACTATACTGCTTATGTTTAAAATTGAGGCTGAATTTCTCTAGCGTCTTTTTGGTGAATCAGGTAATATCCTCAGGGTTCCAGTACATACTTGTAAGAAAACTGTCTAATTGTGGTATAACTCTTAAAAAACTGATTTAGAGTTCCCAGAAATGATTTAAAACTTGTAATAAGCTCTTGAAATATAAGTAATAGGTTCTTACTACATACCGTGCCGTTTTCAATCACTGACATTATACGTGGAAAGCAGGGAAATGACCAGAATACTGATAATATTTACTACTCCGGCCACTTTAGCAAGCGCATTCACTTGAATTTGCTTTGAAATATTTGAATTCATGTTTATACAGCTCAAAATTAGTGTAGAAAGACCGTAAGTGAGGTCTATACTGCTTTTGTTTACAATTGAGGCCGAATTTCTCTAGCGTCTTTTTGGTGAATCAGTAAATATCCTGACGGTTCCAGTACATACTTGTAAGAAAACTGTCTAATTGTGGTATTACTCTTAAAATACGCATTTAGAGTTTCCAGAAATGATTTAAAACTTGTAATAAGTACTTGAAATAAAAGTAAGTAGGTTCTAACTAAATACCCTGCTGTTTCCAATCACTGACATTACCCGTGGAAAGCAGGGAAATGACCAGAATACTGATAATATTTACAACTCCGGCCACTTTAGCGAGCGTTTTCACTTGAATTTGCTTTCAAACATTAGGAATTCATGTTTATACAGATCAAAATTAGTGCAGAAAGACTGTAAGTGAGGTCTACACTGCATACATTTACAATTGAGGCCGAATTTCTCTAGCGTCTTTTTGGTGAATCAGTTAATATCCTGAGGGTTCCAGTACATACTTGTAAAAAAACTGTCTAATTGTGGTATAACTCTTAAAAAACGCATTTAGAGTTTCCAGAAATGATTTAAAACTTGTAATAAGCCCTTGAAATAAAAGTAAGTAGGTTCTTACTACATACCCTGCCGTTTTCAATCACTGACATTACCCGTGGAAAGCAGGGAAGTGACCAGAAAACTGATAATATTTAGAACTCTGGCCACTTTAGCGAGCGTTTTCACTTGAATTTTCTTTGAAATATTAGGAATCCATGTTTATACAGCTCAAAATTAGTGTAGAAAGACTGTAAGTGAGGACTATACTGCTTATGTTTACAATTGAGGCCGAATTTTTCTAGCGTCTTTTTGGTGAATCAGTTAATATCCTTCGGGTTCCAGTACATATATGTAAGAAAACTGTCTAATTGTGGTATAACTCTTAAAATACGCATTCAGAGTTTCCAGAAATGATTTAAAACTTGTAATAAGCCCTTGAAATAAAAGTAATAGGTTCTTACTACATACCCTGCCGTTTTCAATCACTTACATTACCCGTGGAAAGCAGGGAAATGACCAAAAAACTGATAATTTTTACAACTCCGGCCACTTTACCGAGCGTTTTCACATGAATTTGCTTTGAAATATTTGAATCCATGTTTATACAGCTCAAAATTAGTGTAGAAAGACCGTAAGTGAGGACTATACTGCTTTTGTTTACAATTGAGGCCGAATTTCTCTAGCGTCTTTTTGGTGAATCAGTAAATATCCTGACGGTTCCAGTACATACTTGTAAGAAAATGTCTAATTGTGGTATAACTCTTAAAATACGCATTTAGAGTTTCCAGAAATGATTTAAAACTTGTAATAAGTACTTGAAATAAAAGTAAGTAGGTTCTAACTAAATAACCTGCCGTTTGCAATCACTGACATTACCCGTGGAAAGCAGGGAAATGACCAGAAAACTGATAATATTTACAACTCCGGGCACTTTAGGGAGCGTTTTCACTTGAATTTGCTTTCAAACATTAGGAATTCATGTTTATACAGCTCAAAATTAGTGCAGAAAGACTGTAAGTGAGGCCTATACTGCGTATGTTTACAATTGAGGCCGAATTTCTCTAGCGTCTTTTTAGTGAATCAGTAAATATCCTTACAGTTCCAGTACATACTTGTAATAAAACTGTCTAATTGTGGTATAACTCTTAAAATACCCATTTCGAGTTTCCAGAAATGATTTAAAACTTGTAATATGCCCTTGAAATAAAAGTAAGTAGGTTCTTACTACATACCCTGCCGTTTTCAATCACTGACATTACCCGTGGAAAGCAGGGAAATGACCAGAAAACTGAAAATATTTACAACTCCGGGCACTTTACCGAGCGTTTTCACTTGAATTTGCTTTGAAATATTTGAATCCATGTTTATACAGCTCAAAATTAGTGTAGAAAGACTGTAAGTGAGGACTACACTGCTTACATTTACAATTGAGGCCGAATTTCTCTAGCGTCTTTTTGGTGAATCAGTTAATATCCTGAGGGTTCCAGTACATACTTGTAAGAAAACTGTCTAATTGTGGTATAACTCTTAAAAAACGCATTTAGAGTTTCCAGAAATGATTTAAAACTTGTAATAAGCTCTTGAAATAAAAGTAATAGGTTCTGCCAAAACCGGTTTGGCTCAGTGGATAGAGCGTCGGCCTGCGGACTGAAGGGTCCCAGGTTCGATTCCGGTCAAGGGCGTGTGCCTGGGTTGCGGGCACTTCCCCGGTGGGGGATGTGCAGGAGGCAGCTGATCGATGTTTCTCTCTCATCGATGTTTCTGGCTCTCTGTCTCTCTCCCTTCTCTCTGTAAAAAGTCAATAAAATATATATAAAAAAAAAAAAAGTAATAGGTTCTTACTACATACCGTGCCGTTTTCAATCACTGACATTATACGTGGAAAGCAGGGAAATGACCAGAATACTGATAATATTTACTACTCCGGCCACTTTAGCAAGCGCATTCACTTGAATTTGCTTTGAAATATTTGAATCCATGTTTATACAGCTCAAAATTAGTGTAGAAAGACCGTAAGTGAGGACTATACTGCTTTTGTTTACAACTGAGGCCGAATTTCTCTAGCGTCTTTTTGGTGAATCAGTAAATATCCTGACGGTTCCAGTACATACTTGTAAGAAAACTGTCTAGTTGTGGTATAACTCTTAAAATATGCATTTGGAGTTTCCAGAAATGATTTAAAACTTGTAATAAGCACTTGAAATAAAAGTAAGTCGGTTTTTACTACATACCCTGCCGTTTACAATCACTGAAATTACCCGTGGAAAGCAGGGAAGTGACCAGAATACTGATAATATTTACAACTCCGGCCACTTATGGAGCGTTTTCACTTGAATTTGCTTTCAAATATTAGGAATTCACGTTTATACAGCTCAAAATTAGTGTAGAAAGACTGTAAGTGGGGACTATACTGCTTTTGTTTACAATTGAGGCCTAATTTCTCGAGAGTCTTTTTGGTGAATCAGTTAATATCATGACGGTTCAGGTACATACTTGTAAGAAAACTCTCTAATTGTGGTATAACTCTTAAAATACGCATTTAGAGTTTCCAAAAATGATTTAAAACTTGTAATAAGCCCTTGAAATAAAAGTAAGTAGATTATTACTACATACCCTGCCGTTTTCAATGACTGACAATACCCGTGGAAAGCAGGGAAATGACCAGAAAACTGAAAATATTTACAACTCATGGCACTTTAGGGAGCGTATTCACTTGAATTTGCTTTCAAATATTAGGAATTCATGTTTATACAGCCCAAAATTACTGTAGAAAGACTGTAAGTGAGGACTATACTGCTTATGTTTAAAATTGAGGCTGAATTTCTCTAGCGTCTTTTTGGTGAATCAGGTAATATCCTCAGGGTTCCAGTACATACTTGTAAGAAAACTGTCTAATTGTGGTATAACTATTAAAAAACGCATTTAGAGTTTCCAGAAATGATTTAAAACTTGTAATAAGCTCTTGAAATAAAAGTAAGTAGGTTCTTACTACATACCCTGCCGTTTTCAATCACTGACATTATCCATGGAAAGCAGGGAAATGACCAGAAAACTGATAATATATACACCTCCGGCCACATTACCGAGCATTTTCATTTGAATATGCTTTGAAATATTAGGAATTCATGTTTATACAGCTCAAAATTAGTGTAGAAAGACTTTAAGTGATGATTATACTGCTTATGTTTACAGTTGTTGCCCAAATTCTCTAGCGTCTTTTGGTGAATCAGTTATTATCCTGATAGTTCCAGTACATACTTGTAAGGAAACTGTCTAATTGTGATAAAACTCTTAAAATACATAATTAGAGTTTCCAGAAATGATTTAAAACTTGTAATAAGTACTTGAAATAAAAGTAAGTAGGTTCTTACTACATACCCTGCCGTTTTCAATCACTGACATTACCCATGGAAAGCAGGGAAGTGACCAGAAAACTGAAAATATTTATAACTCCGGCCACTTTAGCGAGCGTTTTCACTTGAATTTTCTTTCAAATACTAGGAATCCATGTTTATACAGCTCAATATTAGTGTAGAAAGACTGTAGGTGAGGACTATACTGCTTATGTTTACAATGGTGGCCGAATTTCTCTAGCTTCTTTTTGGTGAATCAGTTAATATCCTGAGGGTTCCAGTATATTCTTGTAAGAAAACTGTCTAATTGTGGTATAACTCTTAAAATACGCATTTAGAGTTTCCAGAAATGATTTAAAACTTGTAATAAGCCCTTGAAAAAAAGTAAGTAGGTTCTTACTACATACCCTGCCGTTTTCAATCACTGACATTACCCGTGGAAAGCAGGGAAGTGACCAGAATACTGATAATATTTACAACTCCGGCCACTTTATCGACCGTTTTCACTTGAATTTGCATTCAAATATTAGGAATTCACGTTTATACAGCTCAAAATTAGTGTAGAAAGACTGTAAGTGGGGACTATACTGCTTATGTTTACAATTGAGGCCTAATTTCTCGAGAGTCTTTTTGGTGAATCAGTTAATATCATGACGGTTCAGGTACATACTTGTAAGAAAACTCTCTAATTGTGGTATAACTCTTAAAATAGGCATTTAGAGTTTCCAGAAATGATTTCAAACTTGTAATAAGCCCTTGAAATAAAAGTAAGTAGATTATTACTACATATCCTGCCGTTTTCAATGACTGACATTACCCGTGGAAAGCAGGGAAATGACCAGAAAACTGAAAATATTTACAACTCATGGCACTTTAGGGAGCGTATTCACTTGAATTTGCTTTCAAATATTAGGAATTCATGTTTATACAGCCCAAAATTACTGTAGAAAGACTGTAAGTGAGGACTATACTGCTTATGTTTAAAATTGAGGCTGAATTTCTCTAGCGTCTTTTTGGTGAATCAGGTAATATCCTCAGGGTTCCAGTACATACTTGTAAGAAAACTGTCTAATTGTGGTATAACTCTTAAAAAACTGATTTAGAGTTCCCAGAAATGATTTAAAACTTGTAATAAGCTCTTGAAATATAAGTAATAGGTTCTTACTACATACCGTGCCGTTTTCAATCACTGACATTATACGTGGAAAGCAGGGAAATGACCAGAATACTGATAATATTTACTACTCCGGCCACTTTAGCAAGCGCATTCACTTGAATTTGCTTTGAAATATTTGAATTCATGTTTATACAGCTCAAAATTAGTGTAGAAAGACCGTAAGTGAGGTCTATACTGCTTTTGTTTACAATTGAGGCCGAATTTCTCTAGCGTCTTTTTGGTGAATCAGTAAATATCCTGACGGTTCCAGTACATACTTGTAAGAAAACTGTCTAATTGTGGTATTACTCTTAAAATACGCATTTAGAGTTTCCAGAAATGATTTAAAACTTGTAATAAGTACTTGAAATAAAAGTAAGTAGGTTCTAACTAAATACCCTGCTGTTTCCAATCACTGACATTACCCGTGGAAAGCAGGGAAATGACGAGAATACTGATAATATTTACAACTCCGGCCACTTTAGCGAGCGTTTTCACTTGAATTTGCTTTCAAACATTAGGAATTCATGTTTATACAGATCAAAATTAGTGCAGAAAGACTGTAAGTGAGGTCTACACTGCATACATTTACAATTGAGGCCGAATTTCTCTAGCGTCTTTTTGGTGAATCAGTTAATATCCTGAGGGTTCCAGTACATACTTGTAAGAAAACTGTCTAATTGTGGTATAACTCTTAAAAAACGCATTTAGAGTTTCCAGAAATGATTTAAAACTTGTAATAAGCCCTTGAAATAAAAGTAAGTAGGTTCTTACTACATACCCTGCCGTTTTCAATCACTGACATTACCCGTGGAAAGCAGGGAAGTGACCAGAAAACTGATAATATTTAGAACTCTGGCCACTTTAGCGAGCGTTTTCACTTGAATTTTCTTTGAAATATTAGGAATCCATGTTTATACAGCTCAAAATTAGTGTAGAAAGACTGTAAGTGAGGACTATACTGCTTATGTTTACAATTGAGGCCGAATTTTTCTAGCGTCTTTTTGGTGAATCAGTTAATATCCTTCGGGTTCCAGTACATATATGTAAGAAAACTGTCTAATTGTGGTATAACTCTTAAAATACGCATTCAGAGTTTCCAGAAATGATTTAAAACTTGTAATAAGCCCTTGAAATAAAAGTAATAGGTTCTTACTACATACCCTGCCGTTTTCAATCACTTACATTACCCGTGGAAAGCAGGGAAATGACCAAAAAACTGATAATTTTTACAACTCCGGCCACTTTACCGAGCGTTTTCACATGAATTTGCTTTGAAATATTTGAATCCATGTTTATACAGCTCAAAATTAGTGTAGAAAGACCGTAAGTGAGGACTATACTGCTTTTGTTTACAATTGAGGCCGAATTTCTCTAGCGTCTTTTTGGTGAATCAGTAAATATCCTGACGGTTCCAGTACATACTTGTAAGAAAATGTCTAATTGTGGTATAACTCTTAAAATACGCATTTAGAGTTTCCAGAAATGATTTAAAACTTGTAATAAGTACTTGAAATAAAAGTAAGTAGGTTCTAACTAAATAACCTGCCGTTTGCAATCACTGACATTACCCGTGGAAAGCAGGGAAATGACCAGAAAACTGATAATATTTACAACTCCGGGCACTTTAGGGAGCGTTTTCACTTGAATTTGCTTTCAAACATTAGGAATTCATGTTTATACAGCTCAAAATTAGTGCAGAAAGACTGTAAGTGAGGCCTATACTGCGTATGTTTACAATTGAGGCCGAATTTCTCTAGCGTCTTTTTAGTGAATCAGTAAATATCCTTACAGTTCCAGTACATACTTGTAATAAAACTGTCTAATTGTGGTATAACTCTTAAAATACCCATTTCGAGTTTCCAGAAATGATTTAAAACTTGTAATATGCCCTTGAAATAAAAGTAAGTAGGTTCTTACTACATACCCTGCCGTTTTCAATCACTGACATTACCCGTGGAAAGCAGGGAAATGACCAGAAAACTGAAAATATTTACAACTCCGGGCACTTTACCGAGCGTTTTCACTTGAATTTGCTTTGAAATATTTGAATCCATGTTTATACAGCTCAAAATTAGTGTAGAAAGACTGTAAGTGAGGACTACACTGCTTACATTTACAATTGAGGCCGAATTTCTCTAGCGTCTTTTTGGTGAATCAGTTAATATCCTGAGGGTTCCAGTACATACTTGTAAGAAAACTGTCTAATTGTGGTATAACTCTTAAAAAACGCATTTAGAGTTTCCAGAAATGATTTAAAACTTGTAATAAGCTCTTGAAATAAAAGTAATAGGTTCTGCCAAAACCGGTTTGGCTCAGTGGATAGAGCGTCGGCCTGCGGACTGAAGGGTCCCAGGTTCGATTCCGGTCAAGGGCGTGTGCCTGGGTTGCGGGCACTTCCCCGGTGGGGGATGTGCAGGAGGCAGCTGATCGATGTTTCTCTCTCATCGATGTTTCTGGCTCTCTGTCTCTCTCCCTTCTCTCTGTAAAAAGTCAATAAAATATATATAAAAAAAAAAAAAGTAATAGGTTCTTACTACATACCGTGCCGTTTTCAATCACTGACATTATACGTGGAAAGCAGGGAAATGACCAGAATACTGATAATATTTACTACTCCGGCCACTTTAGCAAGCGCATTCACTTGAATTTGCTTTGAAATATTTGAATCCATGTTTATACAGCTCAAAATTAGTGTAGAAAGACCGTAAGTGAGGACTATACTGCTTTTGTTTACAACTGAGGCCGAATTTCTCTAGCGTCTTTTTGGTGAATCAGTAAATATCCTGACGGTTCCAGTACATACTTGTAAGAAAACTGTCTAGTTGTGGTATAACTCTTAAAATATGCATTTGGAGTTTCCAGAAATGATTTAAAACTTGTAATAAGCACTTGAAATAAAAGTAAGTCGGTTTTTACTACATACCCTGCCGTTTACAATCACTGAAATTACCCGTGGAAAGCAGGGAAGTGACCAGAATACTGATAATATTTACAACTCCGGCCACTTATGGAGCGTTTTCACTTGAATTTGCTTTCAAATATTAGGAATTCACGTTTATACAGCTCAAAATTAGTGTAGAAAGACTGTAAGTGGGGACTATACTGCTTTTGTTTACAATTGAGGCCTAATTTCTCGAGAGTCTTTTTGGTGAATCAGTTAATATCATGACGGTTCAGGTACATACTTGTAAGAAAACTCTCTAATTGTGGTATAACTCTTAAAATACGCATTTAGAGTTTCCAAAAATGATTTAAAACTTGTAATAAGCCCTTGAAATAAAAGTAAGTAGATTATTACTACATATCCTGCCATTTTCAATGACTGACAATACCCGTGGAAAGCAGGGAAATGACCAGAAAACTGAAAATATTTACAACTCATGGCACTTTAGGGAGCGTATTCACTTGAATTTGCTTTCAAATATTAGGAATTCATGTTTATACAGCCCAAAATTACTGTAGAAAGACTGTAAGTGAGGACTATACTGCTTATGTTTAAAATTGAGGCTGAATTTCTCTAGCGTCTTTTTGGTGAATCAGGTAATATCCTCAGGGTTCCAGTACATACTTGTAAGAAAACTGTCTAATTGTGGTATAACTATTAAAAAACGCATTTAGAGTTTCCAGAAATGATTTAAAACTTGTAATAAGCTCTTGAAATAAAAGTAAGTAGGTTCTTACTACATACCCTGCCGTTTTCAATCACTGACATTATCCATGGAAAGCAGGGAAATGACCAGAAAACTGATAATATATACACCTCCGGCCACATTACCGAGCATTTTCATTTGAATATGCTTTGAAATATTAGGAATTCATGTTTATACAGCTCAAAATTAGTGTAGAAAGACTTTAAGTGATGATTATACTGCTTATGTTTACAGTTGATGCCCAAATTCTCTAGCGTCTTTTGGTGAATCAGTTATTATCCTGATAGTTCCAGTACATACTTGTAAGGAAACTCTCTAATTGTGATAAAACTCTTAAAATACATAATTAGAGTTTCCAGAAATGATTTAAAACTTGTAATAAGTACTTGAAATAAAAGTAAGTAGGTTCTTACTACATACCCTGCCGTTTTCAATCACTGACATTACCCATGGAAAGCAGGGAAGTGACCAGAAAACTGAAAATATTTATAACTCCGGCCACTTTAGCGAGCGTTTTCACTTGAATTTTCTTTCAAATACTAGGAATCCATGTTTATACAGCTCAATATTAGTGTAGAAAGACTGTAGGTGAGGACTATACTGCTTATGTTTACAATGGTGGCCGAATTTCTCTAGCTTCTTTTTGGTGAATCAGTTAATATCCTGAGGGTTCCAGTATATTCTTGTAAGAAAACTGTCTAATTGTGGTATAACTCTTAAAATACGCATTTAGAGTTTCCAGAAATGATTTAAAACTTGTAATAAGCCCTTGAAAAAAAGTAAGTAGGTTCTTACTACATACCCTGCCGTTTTCAATCACTGACATTACCCGTGGAAAGCAGGGAAGTGACCAGAATACTGATAATATTTACAACTCCGGCCACTTTATCGACCGTTTTCACTTGAATTTGCATTCAAATATTAGGAATTCACGTTTATACAGCTCAAAATTAGTGTAGAAAGACTGTAAGTGGGGACTATACTGCTTATGTTTACAATTGAGGCCTAATTTCTCGAGAGTCTTTTTGGTGAATCAGTTAATATCATGACGGTTCAGGTACATACTTGTAAGAAAACTCTCTAATTGTGGTATAACTCTTAAAATACGCATTTAGAGTTTCCAGAAATGATTTAAAACTTGTAATAAGCCATTGAAATAAAAGTAAGTAGATTATTACTACATATCCTGCCGTTTTCAATGACTGACATTACCCGTGGAAAGCAGGGAAATGACCAGTAAACTGAAAATATTTACAACTCATGGCACTTTAGGGAGCGTATTCACTTGAATTTGCTTTCAAATATTAGGAATTCATGTTTATACAGCCCAAAATTAGTGTAGAAAGACTGTAAATGAGGACTATACTGCTTATGTTTACAATGGTGGCCGAATTTCTCTAGCGTCTTTTCGGTGAATCAGTTAATATCCTGAGGGTTCCAGTATTTTCTTGTAAGAAAACTGTCTAATTGTGGTATAACTCTTAAAATACGCATTTAGAGTTTCCAGAAATGATTTAAAACTTGTAATAAGCCCTTGAAATAAAAGTAAGTAGGTTCTTACTACATACCCTGCCGTTTTCAATCACTGACATTACCCGTGGAAAGCAGGGAAATGACCAGAAAACCGAAAATATTTACAACTCCGGCCACTTTACTGAGCGTTTTCACTTGAATTTGCTTTGAAATATTTGAATCCATGTTTATAGAGCTCAAAATTAGTGTAGAAAGACGGTAAGTGAGGACTATACTGCTTATGTTTACAATTGAGGCCCAATTTCTCTAGCGTCTTTTGGTGAATCAGTTATTATCCTGATGGTTCCAGTACATACTTGTAAGAAAACTGTCTAATTGGCGTATAACTCTTAAAAAGGCATTTAGAGTTTCCAGAAATGATTTAAAACTTGTAATCAGCACTTGAAATAAAAGTAAGTAGGTTGTTATTACATACCCTGCCGTTTTCAATCACTGACATTACCCGTGGAAAGCAGAGAAATGACCAGAAAACTGAAAATATTTACAACTCATGGCACTTTAGCGAGCGTTTTCACTTGAATTTGCTTTCAAATACTAGGAATTCATGTTTATACAGCTCAAAATTAGTGTAGAAACACTGTAAGTGAGGACTATACTGTTTATGTTTACAATTTAGGCCGAATTTCTCCAGCATCTTTTTAGTGAATCAGCTAATATCATTACGGTTCCAGTACGTACTTGTAATTAAACTCTCTAATTACGGTAAAACCCTTAAAATACGAATTTAGAGTATCAAGAAACGATTAAAAACTTGTAATAAACACTTGAAATAAAAGTAAGTAGGTTCTTACTACATACCCTGCCGTTTTTAATCACTGACATACCCGTGGAAAGCAGGGAAGTGACCAGAAAACTGATAATATTTAGAACTCTGGCCACTTTAGCGAGCGTTTTCACTTGAATTTTCTTTGAAATATTAGGAATCCATGTTTATACAGCTCAAAATTAGTGTAGAAAGACTGTAAGTGAGGACTATACTGCTTATGTTTACAATTGAGGCCGAATTTTTCTAGCGTCTTTTTGGTGAATCAGTTAATATCCTTCGAGTTTTCACTTGAATTTGCTTTGAAATATTTGAATCTATGTTTATACAGCTCAAAATTAGTGTATAAAGACCGTAAGTGAGGACTATACTGCTTTTGTTTACAATTGAGGCCGAATTTCTCTAGCGTCTTTTTAGTGAATCAGTAAATATCCTTACAGTTCCAGTACATACTTGTAATAAAACTGTCTAATTGTGGTATAACTCTTAAAATACCCATTTCGAATTTCCAGAAATGATTGAAAACTTGTAATAAGCCCTTGAAATAAAAGTAAGTAGGTTCTTACTACATACCCTGCCGTTTTCAATCACTGACATCTCCCGTGGAAAGCAGGGAAATGACCAGAAAACTGAAAATATTTACAACTCCGGGCAATTTACCGAGCGTTTTCACTTGAATTTGCTTTGAAATATTTGAATCCATGTTTATACAGCTCAAAATTAGTGTAGAAAGACTGTAAGTGAGGACTACACTGCTTACATTTACAATTGAGGCCGAATTTCTCTAGCGTCTTTTTGGAGAATCAGTTAATATCCTGAGGGTTCCAGTACATACTTGTAAGAAAACTGTCTAATTGTGGTATAACTCTTAAAAAACGGATTTAGAGTTTCCAGAAATGATTTAAAACTTGTAATAAGTTCTTGAAATAAAAGTTATAGGTTCTTACTACATACCGTGCCGTTTTCAATCACTGACATTATACGTGGAAAGCAGGGAAATGACCAGAATACTGATAATATTTACTACTCCGGCCACTTTAGCAAGCGCATTCACTTGAATTTGCTTTGAAATATTTGAATCCATGTTTATACAGCTCAAAATTAGTGTAGAAAGACCGTAAGTGAGGACTATACTGCTTTTGTTTACAATTGAGGCCGAATTTCTCTAGCGTCTTTTTGGTGAATCAGTAAATATCCTGACGGTTCCAGTACATACTTGTAAGAAACTGTCTAATTGTGGTATAACTCTTAAAATACGCATTTAGAGTTTCCAGAAATGATTTAAAACTTGTAATAAGTACTTGAAATAAAAGTAAGTAGGTTCTAACTAAATACCCTGCTGTTTGCAATCACTGACATTACCCGTGGAAAGCAGGGAAATGACCAGAATACTGATAATATTTACAACTCCGGCCACTTTAGCGAGCGTTTTCACATGAATTTGCTTTCAAACATTAGGAATTCATGTTTATACAGCTCAAAATTAGTGCAGAAAGACTGTAAGTGAGGTCTATACTGCGTATGTTTACAATTGAGGCCGAATTTCTCTAGCGTCTTTTTAGTGAATCAGTAAATATCCTTACAGTTCCAGTACATACTTGTAATAAAACTGTCTAATTGTGGTATAACTCTTAAAATACCCATTTCGAGTTTCCAGAAATGATTTAAAACTTGTAATAAGCACTTCAAATAAAAGTAAGTAGGTTCTTACTACATACCCTGCCGTTTTCAATCACTGACATTACCCGTGGAAAGCAGGGAAGTGACCAGAATTCTGATAATATTTACAACTCTGGCCACTTTTTCGAGCGTTTTCACTTGAATTTGCTTTCAAATATTAGGAATCCATGTTTATACAGCTCAAAATTAGTGTAGAAAGACTGTAAGTGAGGACTATACTGCTTATGTTTACAATGGCGGCCTAATTTCTCTAGCGTCTTTTTGGTGAATCAGTTAATATCCTGAGGGTTCCAGTATATTCTTGTAAGAAAACTGTCTAATTGTGGTATAACTCTTAAAATACGCATTTAGAGTTTCCAGAAATGATTTAAAACTTGTATAAGCCCTTGAAATAAAAGTAAGTAGGTTCTTACTACATACCCTGGCGTTTTCAATCCCTGACATTACCCGTGGAAAGCAGGTAAATGACCAGAAAACTGATAATATTTAGAACTCCGGCCACTTTACCGAGCGTTTTCACTTGAATTTGCTTTGAAATATTTGAATCCATGTTTATACAGCTCCAAATTAGTGTAGAAAGACTGTAAGTGAGGACTACACTGCTTATGTTTACAATTGAGGCCGAATTTCTCTAGCGTCTTTTTGGTGAATCAGTTAATATCCTGAGGGTTCCAGTACATACTTGTAAGAAAACTGTCTAATTGTGGTATAAGTCTTAAAATACGCATTTAGAGTTTCCAGAAATGATGTAAAACTTGTAATAAGCACTTGAAATAAAAGTAAGTAGATTATTACTACATATCCTGCCGTTTTCAATGACTGACATTACCCGTGGAAAGCAGGGAAATGACCAGAAAACTGAAAATATTTACAACTCATGGCACTTTAGGGAGCGTTTTCACTTGAATTTGCTTTCAAATATTAGGAATTCATGTTTATACAGCCCAAAATTAGTGTAGAAAGACTGTAAGTGAGGACTATACTGCTTATGTTTACAATTGAGGCTGAATTTCTCTAGCGTCTTTTTGGTGAATCAGTTAATATCCTCAGGGTTCCAGTACATACTTGTAAGAAAACTGTCTAATTGTGGTATAACTCTTAAAAAACGCATTTAGAGTTTCCAGAAATGATTTAAAACTTGTAATCAGCACTTGAAATAAAAGTAAGTAGGTTCTTACTACATACCCTGCCGTTTTCAATCACTGACATTATCCGTGGAAAGCAGGGAAGTGACCAGAAAACTGATAATATTTCTAACTCCGGCCACTTTAGCGAGCGTTTTCACCTGAATTTGCATTCAAATATTAGGAATCCATGTTTATACAGCTCAAAATTAGTGTAGAAAGACTGTAAGTGAGGACTATACTGCTTATGTTTACAATTGTGGCCCAATTTCTCTAGCGTCTTTTTGGTGAATCAGTTAATATCCTGAGGGTTCCAGTATATTCTTGTAAGAAAACTGTCTAATTGTGGTATAACTCTTAAAATACGCATTTAGAGTTTCCAGAAATGATTTAAAACTTGTAATAAGCCCTTGAAATAAAAGTAAGTAGGTTCTTACTACACACCCTGCCGTTTTCTATCACTGACATTACCCGTGGAAAGCAGGGAAATGACCAGAAAACTGAAAATATTTACCACTCCGGCCACTTTAGCGAGCGCATTCATTTGAATTTGCTTTGAAATATTTGAATCTATGTTTATACAGCTCAAAATTAGTGTAGAAAGACTGTAAGTGAGGACTATACTGCTTTTGTTTACAATTGAGACCGAATTTCTCTAGAGTCTTTTTGGTGAATCAGTAAATATCCTGACAGTTCCAGTACATACTTGAAAGAAAACTGTCTAATTATGGTATAACTCTTAAAATACGTAATTAGAGTTTCCAGAAATGATTTAAAACTTGTAATAAGTACTTGAAATAAAAGTAAGTTGGTTCTAACTAAATACCCTGCCGTTTGCAATCACTGACATTACCCGTGGAAAGCAGGGAAATGACCAGAATACTGATAATATTTACAACTCCGGCCACTTTAGCGAGCGTTTTCACTTGAATTTGCTTTCAAACATTAGGAATTCATGTTTATACAGCTCAAAATTAGTGTAGAAAGACTGTAAGTGAGGACTATATATGTTTAAAATTTTGGCAAAATTTCTCTAGCGTCTTTTTAGTGAATCAGCTAACATCCTTACGGTTCCAGTACATACTTGTAATTAAACTCTCTAATTGCGGTAAAACCCTTAAAATATGCATTTAGAGTTTCCAGAAACGATTAAAAACTTGTAATAAACACTTGAAATAAAAGTAAGTAGGTTCTTACTACATACCCTGCCGTTTTCAATCACTGACATTACCCGTGGAAAGCAGGGAAATGACCAGAAAACTGATAATATTTACAACTCCGGCCACTTTACCGAGCGTTTTCACTTGAATTTGCTTTGAAATATTTGAATCCATGTTTATACAGCTCAAAATTAGTGTAGAAAGACTGTAAGTGAGGACTATACTGCTTATGTTTACAATTGAGGCCGAATTTCTTGAGGGTCTTTTTGGTGAATCAGTTAATATCCTGACGGTTCCAGTACATACTTGTAAGAAAACTCTCTAATTGTGATAAAACTCTTAAAATACATAATTAGAGTTTCCAGAAATGATTTAAAACTTGTAATAAGTACTTGAAATAAAAGTAAGTAGGTTCTTATTACATACCCTGCCGTTTTCAATCACTGACATTACCCGTGGAAAGCAGGGAAGTGACAAGAAAACTGATAATATTTATAACTCCGGCCACTTTAGCAAGCGTTTTCACTTGAATTTGCTTTCAAATATTAGGAATTCATGTTTATACAGCTCAAAATTAGTGTAGAAAGACTATAAGTGAGGACTATACTGCTTATGTTTACAATTGAGGCCGAATTTCTATAGCGTCTTTTGGATGAATCAGTTATTATCCTGACGGTTCCAGTATATACTTGTAAGAAAACTGTCTAATTGTGGTATAACTCTTAAAATACGCATTTAGTATTTCCAGAAATGATATAAAACTTGTAATAAGCACATGAAATAAAAGTAAGTAGGTTCTAACTACATACCCTGCCATTTTCAATCACTAACATTCCCCGTGGAAAGCAGGGAAATGACCAGAAAACTGATAATATTTACAACTCCGGCAACTTTAGCGAGCGTTTTCACTTGAATTCGATTTCAAATATTAGAAATTGTCGTTTATACAGCTCAAAATTAGTGTAGAAAGACTGTAAGTGCGGACTATACTGCTTATGTTTACAATTGAGGCCGAATTTCTCGAGCGTCTTTTTGGTGAATCAGTTAATATCCTGACGGTACCATTACATACTTGTAAGAAAACTCTCTAATTGTGGTAAAACTCTTAAAATACGTAATTAGAGTTTCCAGAAATGATTTAAAACTTGTAATAAGTACTTGAAATAAAAGTAAGTAAGTTCTAACTACATACCCTGCCATTTGCAATCACTGACATTACCCGTGGAAAGCAGGGAAGTGACCAGAATACTGATAATATTTACAACTCCGGCCACTTTAGCGAGCGTTTTCACTTGAATTTGATTTCAAACATTAGGAATTCATGTTTATACAGCTCAAAATTAGTGTAGAAAGACTGTAAGTGAGGACTATACTGCGTATGTTTACAATTGAGGCCGAATACCTCTAGCGTCTTTTTGGTGAATCAGTTAATATCCTCACGGTTAGAGTACATACTTGTAAGAAAACTGTCTAACTGTGGTATAACTCTTAAAATACGCATTTAGAGTTTCCAGAAATGATTTAAAACTTGTAATAAGCCCTTGAAATAAAAGTAATAGGTTCTTACTACATACCCTGCCGTTTTCAATCACTTACATTACCCGTGGAAAGCAGGGAAATGACCAGAAAACTGATAATTTTTACAACTCCGGCCACTTTACCGAGCGTTTTCACATGAATTTGCTTTGAAATATTTGAATCCATGTTTATACAGCTCAAAATTAGTGTAGAAAGACCGTAAGTGAGGACTATACTGCTTTTGTTTACAATTGAGGCCGAATTTCTCTAGCGTCTTTTTGGTGAATCAGTAAATATCCTGACGGTTCCAGTACATACTTGTAAGAAAATGTCTAATTGTGGTATAACTCTTAAAATACGCATTTAGAGTTTCCAGAAATGATTTAAAACTTGTAATAAGTACTTGAAATAAAAGTAAGTAGGTTCTAACTAAATAACCTGCCGTTTGCAATCACTGACATTACCCGTGGAAAGCAGGGAAATGACCAGAAAACTGATAATATTTACAACTCCGGGCACTTTAGGGAGCGTTTTCACTTGAATTTGCTTTCAAACATTAGGAATTCATGTTTATACAGCTCAAAATTAGTGCAGAAAGACTGTAAGTGAGGCCTATACTGCGTATGTTTACAATTGAGGCCGAATTTCTCTAGCGTCTTTTTAGTGAATCAGTAAATATCCTTACAGTTCCAGTACATACTTGTAATAAAACTGTCTAATTGTGGTATAACTCTTAAAATACCCATTTCGAGTTTCCAGAAATGATTTAAAACTTGTAATATGCCCTTGAAATAAAAGTAAGTAGGTTCTTACTACATACCCTGCCGTTTTCAATCACTGACATTACCCGTGGAAAGCAGGGAAATGACCAGAAAACTGAAAATATTTACAACTCCGGGCACTTTACCGAGCGTTTTCACTTGAATTTGCTTTGAAATATTTGAATCCATGTTTATACAGCTCAAAATTAGTGTAGAAAGACTGTAAGTGAGGACTACACTGCTTACATTTACAATTGAGGCCGAATTTCTCTAGCGTCTTTTTGGTGAATCAGTTAATATCCTGAGGGTTCCAGTACATACTTGTAAGAAAACTGTCTAATTGTGGTATAACTCTTAAAAAACGCATTTAGAGTTTCCAGAAATGATTTAAAACTTGTAATAAGCTCTTGAAATAAAAGTAATAGGTTCTGCCAAAACCGGTTTGGCTCAGTGGATAGAGCGTCGGCCTGCGGACTGAAGGGTCCCAGGTTCGATTCCGGTCAAGGGCGTGTGCCTGGGTTGCGGGCACTTCCCCGGTGGGGGATGTGCAGGAGGCAGCTGATCGATGTTTCTCTCTCATCGATGTTTCTGGCTCTCTGTCTCTCTCCCTTCTCTCTGTAAAAAGTCAATAAAATATATAAAAAAAAAAAAAAGTAATAGGTTCTTACTACATACCGTGCCGTTTTCAATCACTGACATTATACGTGGAAAGCAGGGAAATGACCAGAATACTGATAATATTTACTACTCCGGCCACTTTAGCAAGCGCATTCACTTGAATTTGCTTTGAAATATTTGAATCCATGTTTATACAGCTCAAAATTAGTGTAGAAAGACCGTAAGTGAGGACTATACTGCTTTTGTTTACAACTGAGGCCGAATTTCTCTAGCGTCTTTTTGGTGAATCAGTAAATATCCTGACGGTTCCAGTACATACTTGTAAGAAAACTGTCTAGTTGTGGTATAACTCTTAAAATATGCATTTGGAGTTTCCAGAAATGATTTAAAACTTGTAATAAGCACTTGAAATAAAAGTAAGTCGGTTTTTACTACATACCCTGCCGTTTACAATCACTGACATTACCCGTGGAAAGCAGGGAAGTGACCAGAATACTGATAATATTTACAACTCCGGCCACTTATGGAGCGTTTTCACTTGAATTTGCTTTCAAATATTAGGAATTCACGTTTATACAGCTCAAAATTAGTGTAGAAAGACTGTAAGTGGGGACTATACTGCTTTTGTTTACAATTGAGGCCTAATTTCTCGAGAGTCTTTTTGGTGAATCAGTTAATATCATGACGGTTCAGGTACATACTTGTAAGAAAACTCTCTAATTGTGGTATAACTCTTAAAATACGCATTTAGAGTTTCCAAAAATGATTTAAAACTTGTAATAAGCCCTTGAAATAAAAGTAAGTAGATTATTACTACATATCCTGCCATTTTCAATGACTGACAATACCCGTGGAAAGCAGGGAAATGACCAGAAAACTGAAAATATTTACAACTCATGGCACTTTAGGGAGCGTATTCACTTGAATTTGCTTTCAAATATTAGGAATTCATGTTTATACAGCCCAAAATTACTGTAGAAAGACTTTAAGTGAGGACTATACTGCTTATGTTTAAAATTGAGGCTGAATTTCTCTAGCGTCTTTTTGGTGAATCAGGTAATATCCTCAGGGTTCCAGTACATACTTGTAAGAAAACTGTCTAACTGTGGTATAACTCTTAAAATACGCATTTAGAGTTTCCAGAAATGATTTAAAACTTGTAATAAGTACTTGAAATAAAAGTAAGTAGATTATTACTACATATCCTGCCGTTTTCCATGACTGACATTACCCGTGGAAAGCAGGGAAATGACCAGAAAACTGATAATATTTACAACTCTGGCCACTTTAGCGAGCGTTTTCACTTGAATTTGCTTTCAAATATTAGGAATCCATGTTTATAGAGCTCAAAATTAGTGTAGAAAGACTGTAAGTGAGGACTCTACTGCTTATGTTTACAATTGAGGCCGAATTTCTCTAGCGTCTTTTGGTGAATCAGTTAATATCCTGACGGTTCCAGTACATACTTGTAAGAAAACTGTCTAATTGTGGTATAACTCTTAAAATACGCATTTAGAGTTTCCAGAAATGATTTAAAACTTGTAATAAGCACTTGAAATGAAAGTTAGCAGATTATTACTACATATCCTGCCATTTTCAATGACTGACATGACCCGTGGAAAGCAGGGAAAAGACCAGAAAACTGAAAATATTTACAACTCATGGCACTTTAGGGAGCGTTTTCACTTGAATTTGCTTTCAAATACTAGGAATTCATGTTTATACAGCTCAAAATTAGTGTAGAAAGACTGTAAGGGAGGACTATACTTTATATGTTTAAAATTTTGGCCGAATTTCTCTAGCGTCTTTTTAGTGAATCGGCTAACATCCTTACGGTTCCAGTACATACTTGTAATTAAACTCTCTAATTGCGGTAAAACCCTTAAAATATGCATTTAGAGTTTCCAGAAATGATTTAAAACTTGTAATAAGCCCTTGAAATAAAAGTAAGTCACTTCTTACTACATACGCTGCCTTTTTCAATCACTGACATTACCCGTGGAAAGCAGGGAAATGACCAGAAAACTGATAATATTTACAACTCCGGCCAATTTAGCGAGCGCATTCACTTGAATTTGCTTTAAAATATTTGAATCCGTGTTTATACAGCTCAAAATTAGTGTAGAAAGACCGTAAGTGAGGACTATACTGCTTATGTTTACAATTGAGGCCGAATTTCTCTTGCGTCTTTTTGGTGAATCAGTTAATATCCTGACGGTTCCAGTACATACTTGTAAGAAAACTCTCTAATTGTGTAAACTCTTAAAATACGCAATTATAGTTTCCAGAAATGATTAAAAAAATGTGAGGAACACTTGAAATAAAAGTAAATAGATTCTTACTACTTTTACTGCTGTGTTCAATCAAGAAGACTGCCAGTGGAAAGCTGGGAAATGAACAGAAAACTGAAAATATTTACAACTCAGGCTACTTAAGGAAGCGTTTTCACAAGAATTTGCTTTCAAATATTAGTAATTCATGTTTATAGAGTGCGAAATTTGTGTTGAAAACTGTATGTGAGGACTACACTGTTTATGTTTACAATTGAGGCCGAATTTTTCTGGCTCTTTGTTTGTGATTCAGTTAAAATGCTGACTCTTCAAGTACATACTTCTAAAAACACTGTCTAATTGTGGTAAAATTCTTAAAATTCGCAATTATACTTTACAGAAATGATTAAAAACTTGCAAGATACACTTGAAATGACAGTAAATAGATTCTTACTTCCTTTACTGCTTTTTGAAATCATGGAGACTACCAGTGGAAAGCTGAGAAATGACCAGAAAACTGATAATATTTACAAATCCGGCTATTTTAGGGAGCGTTTTCACAAGAATTTTCTTTCAAATATTAGGAATTCATGTTTATGGAGTGCAAAATTTGTGAAGAAAGACAGTATGTGAGGACTACACTGTTTATGTTTGCAATTGAGGTCGAATTTCTCTGCTTTTTGTGTGTGAATCAGTTAAAATACTGACTCTTCAAGTACATACTTCTAAAAACACTGAGTAATTGTAGTAAAACTCTTAAAATAAGCAATTATTGTTTCCAGTAATGATTAAAAACTTGTAACAAACACTTGATAGAAAAGTAAATAGATTCTGACTACCTTTCCTTCCGTTTTCAGTCAGGGAGACTACCAGTGGAAAGTTCTGAAATGACCAGAAAACTGATGATATTTACAAAACCGGCTATTTTAGGGAGCGTTTTCACAAGAATTTGCTTTCAAATATAAGGAATTCCTGTTTATACAGTGCAAAATGTGTGTAGAAAACTGTACGTGAGGATGATACTGTTTATGTTTTCAATTGAGGCCGAATTACTCTGGCTTTTTGTGGGTGAATCAGTTAAAATGCTGACTATTCAAGTACACACTTCTAAAAACACTGTCTAATTGTGGTAAAACTCTTAAACTACGCAATTATAGTTTCCAGAAATGATTAAAAAGTTGTAAGAAACACATGAAATAAAAGTAAATAGATTCTTACTACTTTTACTGCTGTGTTCAATCAAGGAGACTACCAGTGGAAAGCTGGGAAATGACCAGAAAACTGACAATATTTACAACTCAGGCTACTTAAGGAAGCGTTTTCACAAGAATTTGCTTTCAAATATTAGGAATTCATGTTTATAGAGTGCAAAATTTGTGTAGAAAGACTGTATGTGAGGACTATACTGTTTATGTTTACAATTGAAGTCGAATTTCTCTGGCTTTTTGTGTGTGAATCAGTTAAAATGCTGACTATTCAAGTACATACTTCTAAAAACACTGTCTAATTGTGGTAAAACTCTTAAAATTCGCAATTATACTTTCCAGAAATTATTAAAAATTTGTAAGATACACTTGAAAGAAAAGTAAATAGATTCTTACTACCTTTCCTGCCCTTTTAAATCACGTAGACTACCAGTGGAAATCTGGGAAATGACCAGAAAACTGATAATACTTACAACTCAGGCTACTTCAGGCAGTGTTTTCACAAGAATTTGCTTTCAAATATTAGAAGTTCATGTTAATTGAGCACAAAATTTGTGTAGAAATACTGTATGTGAGGACTATACTGTTTATGTTTACAATAGAGGGAGAATTTCTCTGGCTTCTTGTGTGTGAATCAGCTAAAATGCTCACTATTCAAGTACATACTTCTAAAAACACTGAGTAATTGTGGAAAAACTCTTAAAATACCCAATTGTACTTTCCAGAAATGACTAAAAACTTGTAAGAAACACTTGAAAGTAAAGTAAATAGATTCTTATTACCTTTCCTTCCGTGTTCAGTCATGGAGACTACCAGTGGAAAGATGGGAAATGACCAGAAAACTGATAATATTTACTACTCCGGCTACTTTAGGGAGCGTTTTCACAAGAAAATGCTTTCAAATATTAGGAATTCATGTTTATACAGCACAGAATTTGTGTAGAAAGACTGTATGTGATGACTGTACTGTTTAGGTTTACAGTTGAGGCCGAATTTCTCTGGCTTTTAGTGTGTGAATCAGTTAAAATGCTGACTATTCAAGTACATACTTCTAAAAATACTGTCTAATTGTGGTAAAACACATAAAATACGCAATTATAGTTTCCAAAAATGATGAAAAACTTGTAAGAAACAGTTGATAGAAAAGTAAATAGATTCTTACTACTTTTACTGCTGTGTTCAATCAAGGAGACTACCAGTGCAAAGCTGGGAAATGACAGGAAAAGTGATAATATTTACAACTCAGGCTACTTCAGGGAGCGTTTTCACTTGTATTTGCTTCCAAATATTAGGAATTCATGTTTATACACCTCAAAATTTGTGTAGAAAGACGGTAAGCGAGCACTATACTGCTTATGTTTACAATTGGGGCCGAATTTCTCTGGCGTCTTTCGTGTCAATCAGTTAATATCCTGACAGTTCCAGTACATACTTGTGAGAAAGCTCTCGACTTGTGGTAAAACTCTTAAAGTACGCAATTAGAGTTTCCAGAAATGATTAAAAATTGTGAGAAACACTTGAAATAGAAGTAAATAGGTTCTTACTACATTTCCTGCCGTTTTCAATTAGGGAGGTTAACAGTGGAAAGCTGGGAAATGACAAGAAAACTGATAATATTTACAACTCCGGCCACTTTAGAGATCGTTTTCACTTGAGTTTGCTTTCAAATATTAGGAATTCATGTTTATACAGCTCAAAATTTGTGTAGAAAGACTGCAAGTGAGGACTATACTGCTTATGCTTACAATTGATGCCGAATTTCTCTGGCGTCTTTTGTGTGAATCAGTTAATATCCTGACGGTTCCAGTACATACTTAGGAAACTCTCTAATTGTGGTAAAACTCTGAAAATACGCAACTATAGTTTCCAAAAATGATTAATTCTTGTAAGAAACACTTGAATTGAAAATAAATAGATTCCTACTACATTTCCTGCCGTTTTCAGTCATGGAGATTACCAGTGGCAAGCTGGGAAATGACCAGAAAACTAATTATATTTTCAACTCTGGCTACTTTAGGGAGCGTTTTCATAAGAATTTGCTTTCAAATATTAGGAATTCTTGTTATAGAGCGCAAAATTTGTGTAGAAATGCTGTATGTGAGGGCTATACTGTTTATGTTTACAATTGAGGCTGAATTTCTCTGGTTTTTGTGTGTGAATCAGTTAAAATGCTGACGATTCAAGTATATGCCTCTAAAAAAAACTGTCTAATTCTGGCATAACTCTTAAAATACGCAATTATAGTTTCCAGAAATGATTAAAAACTTGTAAGAAATGCCTGAAATAAAAGTAAATAGATTCTTACTACCTTTCCGGCTGTTTTCAATCACGGAGATTGCCAGTGGAGTACTGTGAAATGAGGAAAATACTGATAATATTCATAAAACAGGCTACTTCAGGTGTCATTTTCACAAGAATATGCTTTCAAAAAGTAGGAATTCATGTCTATAGAGCTCAGAGTTTGTGTATGAAGCCTTTAAATGAGGAGAATACTGTTTATGTTTACAATTGAGGCTTATTTGCTCTGGCGTTTTTTGTCTAAATCACTTAAAATGCTGACTATTCAAGTATATACTTCTAAGAAAACTGTCTAATTGTGGTAAAACTCTTAAAAGACACAACGATAGTTTCCAGAAATGATTAAGAACGTGTAAGAAACACTTCAAATACACGTAAATAGATTCTTGCTACATTTACTGCCGTGTTCAATCACCGAGGTTACCAGTGGAAAGCTTAGAAATGACGAAAATACTGATAATATGTACAGCTCCGGCTACTTCAGGTGGCTTTTTCACAACAGTGTGCTTTCACACATTAGGTATTCATGTCTATAGAGCTCAGCATTTGTGTATGGAGCCTTTAAATGAGGATAATACCGTTTATGTTTACAATTGAGGCTGATTTGCTCTGGCATTTTTTCTGTGAATCAGTTAAAATGCTGACGATTCAAGTATATACTTCTAAGAAAACTGCCTAATGTGGTAAAACTCTTAAAAGACACAATAGTTTCCAGAAATTATTAAGAACATGTAAGAAACTCTAGAAATACAACTAAATACATTCTTACTACATTTACTGCCATGTTCAATAACCGAGGTTACCAGTGGAAAGTTGTGAAATGATGAAAATACTGATAATATTTACAACTCCGGCTACTTCAGGTGGCTTTTTCACAACAATGTGCTTTCAAACATCAGGTATTCATGTTTAAAGAGCTCAGAATTTGTGTATGAAGCCTTTAAGTGAGGAGAATACTGTTTATGTTTACAACTGAGGCTGATTTGCTCTTGTGTTTTTTGTGGGAATCAGTTAAAATGCTGATGATTCAAGTATATACTTCTGAGAAAACTGTCTAATTGTGGTAAAACTCTTAAAATACACAATGATAGTTTCTAGAAATGATTAAGAACGTGTAAGAAGCACTTCAAATACACGTACATAGATTCTTACTACATTTACTGCCATGTTCAATCACCGAGGTTACCAGAGGAAAGCTGTGAAATGGCGAAAATGCTGTTAATATTTACAACTCCAGCTACTTCAGGTGGCGTTTTCACAAGAATGTGCTCTCGGTAGAGGCAACCAAGGTGGCGGCATAGGTTAACGCTGGAGATTGCTGCCTCAAACAACCAATTCAAGGGTACACCTAAAAGACGGAACGGACATCATCCAGAACCACAGGAAGGCTGGCTGAGTGGAAATTCTACAACTAGGAGGAAAGAGAATATCATACCCAGACTCAGAGGAGGCGCAGTGCTGAAGTGAAATACTGAGGTGCGGAGTGCGCGCGTAGCGGGCTGGCGGCGGAGGGCGCGGTTGTTGTTTTCAATCGGGAGGGAGATTCAGACTCTGAGCTCCAGATCCGGGTGAGTCTCTAGGGACCCAGACTAAAACGGAAGAAGCGGGACTGTCTGGCTTTGGTCAGAACTGGAAGGCAGCTTTCTCTCCAAGGTTTGCAGCGGTTGCTGGGACTCTGTGAGGCAGAGCCCCTAGGGACGGAACTGAGAGCACCCATAACTGCTCGCTCCGCCCGCCGTTTGATACCGTGCGACCCGCCCCGCCCAAGCCCTACACAGAGCCATTTGCCAGATAGCCTCAGGCAAAGGCTAGATTAGCACCTCCCCAGAGGACAGAAGTTTTCCCACTGCAGACACAGCTGACTCTCACAGCCAGTTGCCCTGGAGGTCAAATCCCCCCAGTATTAACTACAACAATCAAGGCTTAACTACAACAAGACTGCGCACAAAGACCACTAGGGGGTGCACCAAGAAAGCATAAAAAAATGCGGAGACAAAGAAACAGGACAAAATTGTCAATGGAAGATATAGAGTTCAGAACCACACTTCTTAGGTCTCTCAAGAACTGTCTAGAAGCTGCCTATAAACTTAATGAGATCTACAAGAAATCTAATGAGACCCTCGATGTTATGATAAAGAACCAACTAGAAATTAAGCATACACTGACTGAAATAAATACTATACAGACTCCCGACAGCAGACCAGAGGAGCACAAGAATGAAGTCAAAGATTTGAAATGCGAAGAAGCAAAAAACACCCAACTGGAAAAGCAAAATGAAAAAAGAATCCGAAAATACGAAGAAACTGTAAGGACCCTCTGGGACAGCTTCAAGCGTACCAACATCAGAATTATAGGGGTGCCAGAAGATGAGAGAGAGCAAGATATTGAAAACCTATTTGAAGAAATAATGACAGAAAACTTCCCCCACCTGGTGAAAGAAATAGGCTTACAGGTCCAGGAAGCGCAGAGAACCCCAAACAAAAGGAATCCAAAGAGGACCACACCAAGACACATCATAATTAAAATGCCAAGAGCAAAAGACAAAGAGAAAATCCTAAAAGCAGCAAGAGAAAGAAACTAAGTTACCTACAAGGGAATACCCATACGACTGTCAGCTGATTTCTCAACAGAAACTTTGCAGGCAGGAAGGGAATTGCAAGAAATATTCAAAGTGATGAATACCAAGAACCTACAACCAAGATTACTTTATCTAGCAAAGCTATCATTCAGAATTGAAGGTCAGATAAAGAGCTTCACAGATAAGGAAAAGCTAAAGGAGTTCATCACCACCAAACCAGTATTATATGAAATGCTGAAAGGTATCCTTTAAGAAGAGGAAGAAGAAGAAAAAGGTAAAGATACAAATTATGAACAACAAACATGCATCTATCAACAAGTGAATCTAAGAATCAAGTGAACAAATAATCTGGTGATCATAATAGAATCAGGGACATAGAAAGGGAATGGACTGACTATTCTTGGGGGGAAAAGGGGTGTGGGAGATGCGGGAAGAGACTGGACAAAAATCGTACACCTATGGATGAGGACAGTGGGTGGGGAGTGAGGGCGGAGGGTGGGGCGGGAACTGGGAGGAGGGGAGTTATGGGGGCGGGGGAAGAGGAACAAATGTAATAATCTGACCAATAAAGATTTAATTTAAAAAAAATAAAATAAAATAAAAAGAATGTGCTCTCAACCATTACGAATTCATGTTTATAGAGGTCAGAATTTGTGTATGAAGCCTTAAATGAGGAAAAAACTGTTTATGTTTACAATTGAGGCTGATTTGCTCTGGCATTTTTTGTGGGAATCAGTTCAAATGCTGACGATTCAAGTGTATACTTCTAAGAAAACTGTCTAATTGTGGTAAAACTCTTAAAAGACACAACAATAGTTTATAGAAATGATTAAGAACTTGTAAGAAACACTTGAAATACACATACATAGATTCTTACTACATTTACTACCGTGTTCAATCACCGAGGTTACCAGTGGAATACGGTGAAATGACAAAAATACTGTAAATATTTACAACTCCGGCTACTTAAGGTGGCGTTTTCACAAGAATGTGCTTTCAAACATTAGGAATTCATGTTTATAGAGCCCAGAATTTGTGTTGAAGCCTTTAAATGAGGAGAAAACTGTTTATGTTTACAATTGAGGCTGATTTGCTCTGGCCTTTTTTGTGTGAATCAATTAAAATGTTGACGATTCAAGTATATACTTCTAAGAAAACTGTCTAATTCTGGTAAAACTCTTAAAAGACAGAAGGATAGTTTCCAGAAATGATTAAGAACGTGTAAGAAACACTTGAAATACAACTAAATACATTCTTACTACATTTACTGCCGTGCTCAGTCACCGAGGTTACCAGTGGAAAACTGTGAAATGACTAAAATACTGATAATATTTACAACTCCGGCTACTTCAGGTGGCGTTTCCAAAAGAATGTGCTTTCAGACATTAGGAATTCATGTTTAAAGAGCTCAGAATTTGTGTATGAAGCCTTTAAATGAGAACACAGTTTATATTTACAATTGATGCTCAATTGTTTTGGCGTTTTTTGTATGAATCAGTTAATATGATGACGATTCAAGAATATACTTATAAAAAAAACTGTCTAATTGTGGTAAAACTCTTAAAAGACACAAGGATACTTTATAGAAATTATTAAGAACAACTGCCGAAACCGGTTTGGCTCAGTGGATAGAGCGTCGGCCTGCGGACTGAAGGGTCCCAGGTTTGAGTCCGGTCAGGGGCATGTACCTGGGTTGCGGGCATATCCCCAGTAGGAGATGTGCAGGAGGCAGCTGATCGATGTTTCTCTCTCATCGATGTTTCTAACTCTCTATCTCTCTCCCTTCCTCTCTGTAAAAAATCAATAAAAATATATTTAAAAAAAAAAAAAGAACAAGTAAGAAACACTTGAAATACAAGTAAATAGATTCTTACTACATTTACTGCCGTGTTCAATCACCCAGGTTACCAGTGGAAAGCTGTGAAATGAGGAAAATACTGATAATATTTACAACTCCTGCTTATTAAGGTGGTGTTATCACAAGAATGTGTTTTCAAACATTAGGAATTCATCTTTATAGAGCTCAGAATTTGTGTATAAAGTCTTTAAATGAGGAGAATACTGTTTATGTTCATAATTGAGGCTGAATTGCTTTGGCCTTTTTTGTGTGAATCAGTAAAATGCTGACGATTCAAGTATATACTTCTAAGAAATCTGTCTGATTGTGGTAAATCTCTTAAAATACACAATTATAGTTTGAGAAATTATTAAGAAATTGTAAGGAACACTTTAAATACAAGTAAATAGATTCTTACTACATTTACTGCCGTGTTCAATCACAGAGATGACCAGAGGAAAGCTGTGAAAGTGGCATTTTCACTTAGATTAAAACGCTTAGAAATCAAAATGAGAGTACCTATATTTGTATGGGAATGTATCTGAAACTCTATGAAACCAGTAAATACAACTTACCTGTCTGTGGGGCCGTTTTCAGACACTGAAAGCTGACTTTACAACAGCTGTGAAATGACGACTATTCTGTTTACATTCATAATTCCGGTTCAATCCATTCTCTTTTTAAATAAATCTGGTTACAATCACTTAAAATTCACATCTATAGACCTCGGGATACGATGGGAGTGAGACTGAACTTCTAAGAAATCAAAACCGTAGTACTTTGAATTGTATAGGAAGGTATCTGTAATGCTAGAATACATGTAATTAGAGACTTACTCTCTGGCGGCCCGTGTTCAAACACTGACACCAGTCATAGAAACAGCTGTTGGGGCATGAGGATACTCATTACATCTCTATTTCCGGTACAAGAACTTGGCGTTTTTAAAATACCTGGCATAAAACCATAAAAATTCAAGTCTATAAAACTCAGAACACGAAGTTACTTATATTAAAACTCTTAGAAATCAAAAGGAGAGGACCTAGAGTTGTATGGGAATGTATCTGAAATGCTAGGAAACCAGAAAATACAGCCTTCCTGTCTGTGGGGCCGTGTTCAGACACTGAAAGCTGACTTTCAAACAGCTATGAAATGACGACTCTTCTGTTTACATTTATAATTCCGGTTCAATCCGTTCGCTTTTTTAAACAAACCTGGTTACAATCATTTAAAATTCACATCTATAGACCTCGGAATAAGATGGGAGATAGACTGAACCTCAAAGAAATCAAAACTGTAGTACTTGGACCTGAATAGTAAGGTATCTGAAATGCTGGAATACATGTAAATAGAGCCTTATTCTAGGTGAGGCTGTGTTCAAACACTGATACCACTCATAGAAACAGCTGTTGCGTCACGAGAATACTGATCACATTTCCATTTCCGGTACAAGAACTTGGCATTCTTAAAATACACGGCAGAAAAGCTGTAAAAATTCAAGTCTATATAGCTCAGAACACTATGTTAGTTAGATTAAAACTCTTAGAAATCAAAATGACAGGACCTAGAATTTATGGGAGTGTATCTGAAACAATGGGAATACATGTAAATGCAGCCTTACTGTCCCAGGGGCCGAGTTCAAACACTGAAAACGGACTTTCAAACAGGTGTGAAATGACGAGTATCCTGTTTCCATTTATAATACCAGTTCAAAGAGTTGGCATTTTTATAAAAAGTTGTTTAAAACAAATCAGAATTCAAGTCTATAGACCTGATAACCCAATCCCAATTTTAATTGGAATGAAACTCTTAGAAGTTTAAATGATAGAACCCGGTACTGAATAGGAATGGATCTGAAATGCTAGGAATTCATGGAATTAGGGCCTTACTCTCTGTGGGGCCGTGTTCAAACACTGAAAGCTCTCATAGAAACATCTGTGAAGTCACGACTGTACTGATTACATTTCTATTTCCAGTTCGGGGAGTTGGCCTTTTTACAAAACCTGGCATAAAAGCCTTAAATATTCAAGTCTATAGAGCTCAGAACCCTATGTTAGTTAGATTAAAACTCTAAGAAATCAAAATGATAGAACCTTGAACTGTATGGGAATGTATCTGAAGTGCTAGGAAACCTGGAAATACAGCCTTCATGTCTGCGGGGCCATGTTCAGACACTGAAAGCTGACTTTCAAACAGTTGTGAATTGACGAATATTCTGGTTACATTTATAATTCCGGTTAAATCAATTCGCTTTTTAAAAGAAACCTGGTTACAACCTTTTAAAATTCAAATCTATAGACCTCAGAACACTATGTGAGTTAGAGTGAACCTCTAAGAAATCAAAATGATAGTACCCGGAATGGTATAGGAAGGTATCTGAAATGCTAGGAATACTTGTAAATACAGCTTTACTGTCGATGGGGCCATGTTCAAACACTGAATAATGACTTTCAAACAGCTGAAAATTGACGAGTGTACTCTTTACATTTATAATTCCAATTCAATGAGTTGGCATTTTTATAGGAACTTGTTTAAAACCCATAAGAATTCTATTCTAAAGACCTGAGAACCGTGCATTAGTTAGACTGAAACTCTGAGAAATCAAAATGACAGAACCCGGAATTGTATAGGAACAAATATGAAAAGCTAGGAATAGATGTAAGTACAACCTTACTGTCTGTGGCACCGAATTCAAACACTGAAATCTCACATTAAAACAGCGGTAAGTCATGAGGATACTGATTACATTTCTATTTCTGGTTCAAGAAGTTGGCGTTTTTTAAAAACCCAGCAAAAAGGCTTTAAAAATACAAGTTTATAGAGCTCAGAACACTATGTTAGTAACATTAAAACTCTTAGAAGTCAAAATGATAGAACCTGGAATTGTACAGGAATGCATCTGAAACGCTAAGAATACATGTAAATACAGCCTTGCTGTATGTGGGGCCGTGTTCAAACACTGAAATCTGACTTTCAAACAGCTGTGAAATGACGATTATACTATATACATTTATAATTCCATTTCAATGTGTTGGCATTTTTATAGGCACATGTTTAAAACCCAAAGAATGCAAGTCTATAGACCTCAGAACACTATGTTAGTTAGACTGTAACTCTTAGAAATCAAAATGATAGAATCCGCAATGGTATAGGAACCTATCTGAAACGCTAGGAATACATGTAAATAGAGCCTTACTCTCTGTGGGGCCATGTTCAAACACTGAAAGCTCTCATAGAAACAGCTTTGAAGTCATGAGAATACTGATTACATTTCTAATTCCAGTTAAAGAAGTTGGCTTTTTTTAAAAACCTGGCATAAAAGCCTCAAAATTTCCAGTCTATAGAGCTCTGAACACTACATTAGATTAAAACTCTTAGAGGCCAAATAATAGAACCCGGAATTGCATAGGAACATATCTGAGACACTAGAAATACATTTAAATAGAGCCTTACTCTCAGTGGGGCCATGTTCAAACACTGAAAGCTCTATTAGAAACAGCTGAGAAGTCAAAGGATACTGATTACATTTAAATTTCTGGTTCAAGGAGTTGACGTTTTTATAAGACCAGGCATAAAAGCCGTAAAATTCAAATTTATGAAGCTCAGAACAGTATGTTAGTTAGATTAAAACTCATAGAAGTCAAAATGATTGAACCTGTAATTGTATGGGAATGTATCTGAAATGCTAGGAATACTTGTAAATAGAGCCTTTCTGTCTGTGGGGCCATGTTCCAACTCTGAATAATGACTTTCAAACAGCTGTGAAATGATGCGTACACTGTTTACATTTATCATTCCAGTTCAAAAAGTTGGCTTATTTAAAGGACCCTACTTAAAACCTTTAAAAATTTAAGTCTATAGACCTCACAACACTATGTTAGTTAGACTGAAACTCTTAGAAGTCAAAATGATAGAACCTGGAATTGTATAGAAACAAATCTGAAATGCTAGGACTACATGTAAATAAAACCTTACTGGCTGTGGGTCCGAATTCAAACACTGAAATCTCACATTGAAACAGCTGTAAAGTGATGACGATATTGATTACATTTCTATTTCTGTTTCTAGTTGGTGTTTTTAACCAATCCTGCATAAAAGCATTAAGAATTGAAGTGTATACACCTCAGAACACTATATCAATTAGATTAAAACTCTTAGAAATCAAATTGAATAGAATCTGGAATTATATTGGAATGTATCTTAATCGCTAGCAATACATGTAAATAAGCCTTACTCTCTGTGGGGCCGAGTTCAAAAACTGAAAGCTCTCATAGAAACAGCTGTGAAATCACCAGGATACTGATTATATTTCTATTTGCAGGTTAAGCAGTTGGCATTTTTTAAAAAACGCCAACTTTCAAGCCTTAAAATTTCAATTCTGTAGAGCTCAGAATACAATGTTAGTTAGATTAAAACTCTTAAAAGTCAAAATGATAGAACCTGGAATTGTATGAGATTTTATCTGAAACGCTAGGAATACATGTATATAGACCCTTATTATCTGTGGGGCTGTGTGAAAACACTGAAAACTCACTTTCAAACAGCTGTGAAATGACACATATTCTGCTTACATTTATAATTCCATTTCAATGAGTTGGCATTTTTATATGAACTTGTATAAAACCCATAAGAATTCAAGTCTATAGACCTCAGAACACTATGTTTGTTACATTGAAACTCTTAGAAGTCAAAATGATAGAACCTGGAATAGTATAGAAATGTATCTGAAACCCTAGAAATACATGTAAATAGAGCCTTACTATCTGTGGGGCCGTGTAAAAATACAGAAAACTCATGTTGAAACAGCTGTGAAGTGACAAGGATACTGATTCCATTTCCATTTCTGATCAATGACTTGGCGTTTTTAAAGGAACCTGGTTAAAACCCTTAATAATTCAAGTCAATAGAGTTCAGAACACTATGTTAATTTGATTAAAACTCTTAGAATTCATAATGATAACATCTGGAATTATATAGGAATGTATATGAAACCCTAGGAATACATGTACATAGAGCCTTAATGTCTGTGGGGCAGTGTTCAAATTAAAAATTCAGTTTGAAACAGCTCTGAAATGAAGAGAATACTGATTACATTTATGTTTCTGGTTTAATGACTCAGCATATTTAAAGGAACCTTCTGGAAACCCTTAACAATTCAAGTCTATAGGGCTCAGAACACTATGTGAGTTTGATTGAAACTCTTAGTAGTCAAAAGGATAGAACCTGTAATTGTATAAGAATATGTATGAAATGCTAGGAATACATGTACAAAGAGCCTTAATGTCTGTGAGTCAGTATTGAAACAGAAATCTCACTTCGAAACAGCTATTAAATGACGAGTATACTGATTATATATATATATTTCCAGTTCAATAACTTGGCATTTTTAAAGGAACCTGCTTAAAACCCTTAAGTATTCAAGTCTTTAGAGCTCAGAACATGATTTGAGTATATTTAAAACTCTGAATTCAAAATGATAGAACCTGGAATTATATAGGAATGTGTATGATACACTAGGATTACTTGTAAATAGAGCCTTCATGTCTGTGGGGCAGTATTCAAAAATTTAAAACTCACTTTCAAACAACTGTGATATGACAAGTATACTGTTAACATTTATAATTCTGATCAATAAGTTGGCGTTTTTAAAGTAACGTTTCTTTAAACCCTTAAAGATTCAAGTCTATAAAGCATAGAACACTATGTGAGTTTGATTGAAACTCTTAGAAGTCAAAATGATAGAACCCATAATTTAATAGGAATTGCATATGAAATGCTAGGAATACATGTACATAGAGTTCTAATGTCTGTGGGGCAGTGTTCAAAGACTTAAATCTAACTTTCAAAGAGCTCTGAAATGACCAGTATACTGACTACGTTTATATTGCCAGTTCAATAAGTTGGGGTTTTAAAAGTAACCTGCTTTAATCCCTTAAGGATTCAAGTCTATTGAGCTCAGAACATTATGTGAGTTTCGATAACTCTTAGAATTCAAAATAATAGAACCTGGATTTGTATAGGAATGCATTTGAAATGCTGCGAGTACATGTAAAAAGAGCTTTAATGTCTGTGGGGCAGTATTCAAACTGAAAACTCAGCTTGAAACAGCTGTGAATTGACGAGTATACTGATTATATTTATATATCAAAGGAGAGACTGACAACAATACGATCATAGTAGGGGACTTTAATACACCACTGACATCACTGGATAAGTCCTCTAGACAAACAATCAGCAAAGAAACAGCAATCCTAAATGACTCACTAGATCAGATGGACTTAATAGACCTCTTCAGAACACTTCACCCCAAAGCCACGGAATATACATTCTACTCAAGTGCTCATAAGACATATTCAAAAATAGACCATATATTGGGTCACAAGCAAAGTATCCCCAAATTCAAGAAGATTGAAATCATAAAAACCATCTTCTCAGACCATGATGGCATAATATTAGAAATAAACTACAATAAAAACAACCCAAAATACTCAAACACCTGGAAGCTGAATAGCATGTTATTAAATATTGATTGGGTTACCAATGAGATCAAAGAAGAAATAAAAAATATCCTGGAAAATAATGACAATGAAAACACAACAATCCAAAACCTATGGGACACAATGAAAGCAGTCCTGAGAGGGAAGTTTATAGCTCTACAGGCCTATCTCAAAAAAACAAGAAAAAATGGTAGTAAATCATCTAACTCTACAACTCAAAGAATTAGAAAGAGAGCAACAAGAAAAGCCCAGAGTGAGCAGAAGGAAGGAGATAATAAAATTAGAGCAGAAATAAATGACATAGAGACCAAAAAAGCAATACAGAAAATCAATGAAACCAAGAGCTGGATCTTTGAAAGGATAAACAAGATTGACAAACCTCTAGCCAGACTCACCAAGAAGCAAAGAGAGAGGACCCAAATAAACAAAATCAGAAACGATAGAGGCGAAATAACAACAGACCCCACAGAAATACAAATGATTGTTAAAAAATACTATGGACAGCTCTACTCCAACAAACTAGACAACCTGGAGGAAACGGACAAATTCCTGGAAAAATACAACATTCCAAAACTCAATCAGGAAGAATCTAAAAATCTCAACAGGCCAATAACTATGGAAGAAATTGAAGCAGTCATCAAAAAGCTTCCATCAAACAAAAGCCCATGACCAGACAGCTTCACAGGGGAGTTTTACCAAATATTCAAGGAAGAACTAAAACCTATCCTCCTCAGACTACTACAAAGAATTCAAGAGGAAGGAACACTTCCAAGCTCATTCTATGAAGCCAGCATCACCCTCATACCAAAACCAGATAAAGACAACACAATGAAAGAAAATTACAGGCCAATATCCCTAATGAACATAGATGCCAAAATCCTCAACAAAATCCTAGCAAATCGGATCCAGCAGTACCTCAGAAAGATCATACATCATGACCAAGTAGGATTTATCCCAGGGATGCAAGGATAGAACAATATCCACAAATCAAGAAACATGATACATCACATAAACAAATTGAGAGAAAAAAACCACATAGTCATTTCAATTGATGCAGAAAAAGCATTTGACAAAATCCAACACCCATTTTTGATAAAAACTTTCAGCGAGGTGGGAATAGAAGGATCATACCTCAACATAATAAAAGCCATAGATGACAAACCCACAGCCAACATCATACTCAATGGGCAAAAACTAAAACCATTTTCCCTAAGAACAGGAACAAGACAGGAATGCCCACTCTCACCACTCCTGTTTGACATAGTGCTGGAAGTACTAGCCATTGCAATTAGACAAGAAGAAGAAATAAAAGACATCCAAATTGGAAAAGAAGAAGTAAAACTGTCCTTATTCGCAGATGACATGATATTGTACATAAAAAACCCTAAAGACTCCATCAAAAAACTATTCGACTTAATAAATGAATTCAGCAATGTAACAGGATACAAAATTAATGCCAAGAAATCTATGGCATTTCTATACACCAATAGTGAACTTTCAGAAAGAGAGACTAAAAAAAAATCCCATTTACCATCACACGAAAAAAATTAAGATACCTAGGAATTAACTAAAGAGGTAAAAGACCTCTACTCAGAAAACTACAGGACGTTGAAAAAAGAGATAGAGGAAGACATAAACAGATGGAAGAGCATACCGTGTTCATGGATTGGTAGAATCAACATCATCAAAATGTCCATACTACCCAAAGCAATCTATAAATTCAACACACTACTCATTAAAATACCAATGGCATATTTCACAGACCTAGAATGAACTCTCCAAAAATTCATCTGGAATAAAAAAAAAAAAAGACCCCGAATAGCTGCAGGAATCCTGAGAAAGAACAAAGTAGGTGGGATCTCAATATCAGATATCAAGCTGTATTACAAAGCCACTGTTCTCAAAACTGCCTGGTACTGGCACAAGAACAGACATATAGATCAATGGAAAAGAATAGAGAACCCAGAAATCGACCAGAACCAATATGCTCAATTAATATTTGACAAAGGAGGCAAGAACATACAATGGAGTCAAGACAGTCTCTTCAATAAATGGTGTTGTGAGGGAAGCCGGTCCATTCTTGCTGCTTGACACAGTTGCTGCAGGGAAGAAACATCTGCACAGCATATGTTTCAAGGGACCTGGCGTATATGGCATACTGTTCTTAATATGTTTGCTCCCTTTCTTGGCACTATGTGTTTTAACCAAGGTCACCTCTCCGAGAAAGGTTGTTTCTCCAGGTAGGGATTTTTTCCTGAAGTTAGGGAGGGAATAAAACCCCTTAACTAAGTGCCAGGCGGGTAGTTAATCACTTTAACTACGAACAATCACGCTTAAGCTACATAATCTTTACTCCCTGGAATGGAGATAAGAAACGCCCTAACCTTTGGAATAGAAATTGATAGGATTAAAATAAACTGGTATAAATACAGATGTAGTAAGACAATAAAAGACAGAACTTGGCTGGAGATTCTGGCTAGGCTGCTGATCAACTGAACGCTGTCTCCGTCCACACCTTTGGGAACCCCTGGACCTGCTGGGGTTGGACCCCAGCAGTGTTGGGAAAATTGGACAGATACAAGCAAATAATGAAACTAGACCACCAACTTACACCATACACAAAAATAAACTCAAAATGAATAAAGGACTTAAATGTAAGACGTGAAACCATAAAAATATTAGAGGAATCCAAAGGCAACAAAATCTCATATATATGCCGAAGCAATTTCTTCACTGATACAGCTCCTAGGGCATTGGAAACTAAAGAGAAAATAAACAAATGGTACTACATCAAAATAAAAAGCTTCTACACAGCAAAAGAAACCATCAACAAAACAACAAGAAAGTCCACTGCATGGGAGAATATATTTGCCAATGTTATCTCCGATAAGGGTTTAATCTCCAACATTTATAGGGAACTCACACAACTTAACTAAAGGAAGATAAACAGCCCAATCAAAAAATGGACAAAGGACCTAAATAGACACCTTTCAAAAGAGGACATTCAGAAAGTCAAGAGACATATGAAAACATGCTCAAAGTCACTAATCATCGGAGAGATACAAATCAAAACAACAATGAGGTACCATTTCACACCTGTCAGAATGGCTATCATCAACAAATCAACAAAGGAAAAGTGCTGGAGAGGATGTGGAGAAAAGGGAACACTTGTGCACTGCTGGTGGGAATGCAGATTGGTGCAGCCACTATGGAAGACAGTATGGAGTTTCCTCAAAAAGTTAAAAATGGAACTCCCATTTTACCCAGTGATCCCACTTCTAGGAATATATCCCAAGAAACCAGAAACACCAATCAGAAAGGATATATGCACCCATATGTTCATAGCAGCACAATTCACCATAGCGAAGATCTGGAAACAGCCTAAGTGCCCATCAGCAGATGAATGGATTAGAAAACTGTGGTACATCTACACGATGGAATACTATGCTGCTGTAAAAAAGAAGGAACTCTTACCATTTGCAACAGCATGGATGGAACTGGAGAGCATTATGCTAAGTGAAATAAGCCAGTCAATGAAGGAAAAATACCACATGATCTCACTCATTTATGGATAATAAAGACCATTATAAACTGATGAACAAAAAGAGATACAGAGGCAGAGCAGCATCGAACAGACTGTCAAACTACAGCAGGAAGGCTGGGGAGGGTTGGGGGGCGGGAGGGGGGGTAAGAGATCAACCGAAGGACTTGGTATGCATACATATAAGTATAACCAATGGGCACAAGACACTGGGGGGTAGGGAAGGCCAGGGAAATGTCAAGCAAGGGGGAAAAAGGAGACATATGTACTACTCTTTGTAATACTTTAAGCAATAAAACAAAATTAAAAGAAATAAATAAAATAAAGGGCCAGATGGTTGAGAACCATTGCTCAAAAAAAACAAAACAAACAAAAAAAACCACTCAGGTTTCGGTCAGATTATTAAGGAAACAACCACCGAGTGTAAAGGGGATTAATATGGCACCAACTGAAAGCGAACTAGTCTCTAAGGACAGGGGTCAGTGGTCGCCCCCCGCAAGGGCATGCCCAGGAGAGTCCGACTCCCGACTGGCTGAGGCCTGAGGTCGCAGCAGCCTCTCTGTCCAGGCGGAGCCGAGTTGGCGGATTACAGCAGCCAACCTATTCCCGATCCGGAGACTCGACACCGGAGCGTAACCGGGTCGCCCAGGGTCAGTCCAAAATCAAAACTCCCCTTCAGGTTAAGGGAATTAAATTAAAGGAAACTGAAAATAAAAGGAAAATGAATTTTTTTGAAGAATATATTTACAGCAGAGCCGAATTTATGAACAAAATTTTGAAGAAACTAGTTAAAACTCTCCCTAATTTTCTAAGAAAACTAACAACTCTCCATCTAGAAACCACATACTGCAATAGGAACACACCGCATACACAGGATTCTGTGGGTTTGGCGGGCACGGACCAAGACTCCGCCTCACTCAACACCGTGCAGGAGGTTAAAGGCTTCTCACCAGCTTCAAAAGAAACAACCCTGCCGAGCCTAACATGCCCTCAGAAAGCAAACGGAGGCCGGCAGAGGGCGCCCTGAGGGCCAGATATAAAACCCAGACAGCCCCTGGCCCAGCAAAACACAGTAGATCCTCACAATCTGATGCCAATAAGACGGCGGTTCTCAACCTGTGGGTCGCGACCCCTTTGGTGGTCGAACGACCCTTTCACAGGGGTCGCCTAAGACCATCCTCCATATCAGATATTTACATTACGATTCAGAACAGTAGCAACATGACAGTTATGAAGTAGCAATGAAAATAATTTTATGGTTGGGGGTCACCACATGAGGAACTGTATTGAAAGGGCCAGAAGGTTGAGAACCACTGCAATAATAGAAAGATCGCCACCACAGGAAGTAGTAGGAATATTACTCCAGACAATCCTCACCTGCAGGAGGACACTGACAAGGGAAGATCACTAGCACAGAAGGTAGTTGCAAAATACTCCAGCAAGCCAGTAGTAGTAAAAAAGAAGATAATCAAATTGGAAAATGAAGCAATCAGTAGAATGTACCTCCTTTTCAAGGCAGAATTAGCAGAACTCAGAAAACGATTGATTAAAGGAGAATTAACGGACGTAGAGTGGCTTGTAAAAATATATGAACTTGGAGGCGACACGTCTATGTTAAGTGCAGAGGAACTCACAGTAGTAATAGATGCAATACAATTAGCCAAATTAAAAACAGCACTAAAGGAAATTGCAATTGCAGAAGAACACTCAAATAGTAAGATCATTACGGGGCTGGATAGGAGATGCGTGGAGAAGAGCATTCCCAGCAGTGGACCTGTCTTCAGGACAGTTGTCAGAACACTGGGGTCTCTTACACAATTACAGACCCAGTTAAGGAAATGGGTGATTCTAACGAGCCTCTCTAAACCAGACTGGAGCTCACCCTGGGAAAATTCAGAGGTAGAAGGGATAGTCAACGTACTAATAAGAAACGCCCAGATGGCTACAAAATGCAGCTTCAGAACCTTATCGCAGGGTCCAGCACTGCAGAGGATATTAAAAAGAAAACCCAACTGCACCAAGACCTGTTAGCAGAAAAGAAATTCGCCTTCAAGGGAGAGGAATCAAAGAAATAGTCATTCCCCATGCAACAGTACAGAGGACCTCTAAAGCCCTGACAAACAGCCAAACCAATGAAAACAGGCAGAATGACCAGGACAGACAAGGACAACCTAATTACTGGAGAAGGAACAATCCGTTCTTCAAGAACAATAATCCATTCAGAAGTAATAATAACAACTCAGTCAGAGACAATAGTAATCCATTTAGAAATAATGATCTATTCAGGAATAATCAACCCCCCCAGCCACAAAACCCATTCAGACAAAATGACCCTTTCGGAAACAATGACTTATTTAGAAATTGAAACTTTAAATGAAATCCCAACCCCTTCCAAAATGGACAAGGCACTAACCTCTTTAAACAAAACTCAAACCAAATCAGGGAAACTGGCAGGGCTCCCGCCGACCACAGCAAGTTCAGCAGTAGAGGGGCACAAACAAATTTACCCACCCTACCCCTTGCAACCCTCCCCGACATAAATATTACAGAAACATTTCGCATGGAACATGATAATAGACCACAAATTCATAACACTACAAGTATCACTACATGGAAGTCATTTTCAAAACCACTCATTTTTAGTAGATACAGGATCACAAGTCTCTTTACTAAAAGGCACAGTAACACACAACAAAGTAGTCACAGAAGGAGTAATGGGCAACGTAATCCGAACAGCGCCCACTCCTGGACACATATAAAGGAAAGAAAATCCCAGCAACCTTTTTGATAGCCCCAGAAATTCAAAACATTATAGGTATGGACTTCATCCCACAACTCTTTAGTCACATCATACATAAACCTACATTACATAAAATACAGACATTCTTAACAGCACTACAAATAGAACCATTAACATTACCAGAACTAAATACACATTCATTCACACCTCAGTGCCCTCTAAAAGGAGGACATGATGATGGAACCAAAGCACTTAAAAAACTTCTGGAAGAGTATAAAATAGAACCGGGCAGGTCACACATTTATCACAGCCCAATCTGGGCTTTAAAAAAGCCTAACGGCACCTACAGGATCACAATAGACTATCGCCACCTGAATAAGGCCTCACCACAGACAGATGGCTGCCTGCCCGATGCACAAGAAGTAATCAACGTGACCCAAAAAGCCGACCCGAAACGCATGGCAGCAACTGACCTATCAGACATGTTTTCCGCCATCCCAATAGCTAAGGAATCCAGATCTATTACATCTACATGGCAAGGTAAGCAATCTCAATTCAAAAGACTACAAAAGCATACAAAAATTCACCTACAGTTGCACACAATTTACTTGCCAATAACATCGACCCCACCAAATGTAAATCTACAATTGTACAATACATAGACGACATCCTACTCTACAACAATGACAAGGATACCCTTCAAACTGACTTAAATGCACTCGTATCTCATTTGAGATCACTAGGCTGGACAATTAATCCTGACAAAATCCAGCCCCAAGACACCAAAACAACATTTTTAGGCATCCACTGGAGGTCTGCAGGCGGAAACATACCGAACAAAGTAATAGAGAAATTGCTAAACCTAAAAAGCCTAACCAACAAAAAAGAAGCACAACAATTAATGGGACTTTTCATGTACTGGAGACAACACATACCATACCTGGCAGACATTGCAAAACCCATGTACAGTCACCAGGAAAGCAGTATCTTTCATATGGGCCCAAGAACAGGAACAAGCATTTTAACAATTAAAGGACTACATACACCACCTTCAATCCCTACAAAGTATCAGACCAGGAGACAAAATAGTACCAGGCATTAGTTTCATGGCAGAACATGAAACTAGTTGGGGACTAGACAAAAGAGGAACAGAAGACGAAAAACTAATGCCTGTAGGATTCTGGACTGAGATTCCCTGACTCTTACCACAAATTCTCTCATTTTGAGAAACTACTCTGGACACTATACGTGGCATTTTGCACGTGGAGCCCCTGACTGGACTTAACCCAATGACCGTGCGCAGCACATTGCCCCTTAAGGCGTGGCTCAAAATGTCAGCTGAATTGGCAGGTTCCCAAATGGACGAGAAGGTTCTCGCGTGCAAGTGGTACATTAACACTCGAGAAACCGCTGGCGCCAGTGAACCAGCCCTCCTCACCGAGGAGGTCAACAAACTTGAGGTGGAACCACCTACCTGTGCCAACAAGTTTGTAAGACCACCCGATCCGATCGGTGTGAAAGGGCCACAGTATAGCCCTGAACTTAACAACGCCTGGTTTACGGACAGATCCGTTTCCGGAACCGGTGACCAGTGCGCATGGAGAGCAGCAGCCTTCAATCCAGCGACATCACAAGCGCTAACGGCGACTGTAGGTCCAAATCTGCTCAACATGCCAAACTCATAGCTACATGTTCAGCCATTAAGGACTCAATTGACCATCATAAGCCCAAAATTTACATCTTTTCCGACTCATGGGCAGTCTGTAAAGGAATCACTGAATGTTCAGGCAAATGGCAACAATCAGGCTGGTTAATTAATGGCAAACCTTTATGGTCACAAGACTATTGGATAAAACTCTACGGTCTCTCCAAACAAATTAAAATATACACACGTCAACGCTCACGCCACAGACAAAACACCCACATTCTCCACAACCCAATAGCAGATACATTAGCAAAAGGCGTCACACCTGAAGACAACATCACTATTGTGGACAAATCAAAATCATTAGCAATTAATCTAAAATTAGTAAGAAATGAAAATAATGACTAGTCCATCACCCCTCTTCCTAAACTTAAGTTTAGGAAAGAAAATGGCAAATACAAATTGCTCCCATCTACATCAGAACTCACCTTTCCACCACAATTTATACAACAGATACATACAACATTAGGACACCTAGGACATTCTTCTTTTGCCCCTTGGTTCCTTAGGATGCAGGGGTCCTCAAACTTTTTAAACAGGGGGCCAGTTCACTGTCCCTCAGACAGTTGGAGGGCCGGACTATAGTTTAAAAAAATACTATGAACAAATTCCTGTGCACACTGCACATTTCTTATTTTGAAGTAAAAAAACAAAACGGGAACAAATACAATATTTGTATTGCATGTGGCCCGCTGGCTGTAGTTTGAGGACCCCTGCTAAGAGGAACCTAAAGGCACCCATTAAACTCATCAAGCAAGCAATCAATTCCTGTGAACAAGGCAAAGGTACTCACACGTTTAAATCTATTATAACACCCAGACTGACTAATGCATTTGTGCCTAATCAAGTCTTACAAATTGATTTTATTGGACCACTTCAGGTACTCTTTGCAGACAAATATGCATGCACTATTGTTGACACAGCAACTGGAATACTTTATGCTTACTCCTCAAGACATCCAAATGCAGAAACCACTATTCAAGGACTCTCAACATGGTTCTCATTCTATGGACCACTGCACATCTTTGAATCAGACCAAGGCACACACTTCACAGCATCATCAGTCCAACAACAAGCACAAGACTTAGACATCGATTGGAATCTCCACCTGCCTTGTAACCCACAAGCAGCTGGACAAATAGAGAGACACAATGGCCTCCTCAAACACAAACTGCAAACACTATTCATGGACAGGTCATTCAAGACACTCCAAGAATTACTAGACAAAGCATGTCTACAACTAAACTCCACACCCAGGGCAAATAGACTTTCCCCAATAGAAGAATTACTCCAACCACACATTCTAAATAATCCCATTGCAGGTCATGAACCACCCCTCAATATCACCAAAAAATTACCCTATAAAACCTTAACCAAACCCGCTAAGGATGGCTCCTTATCCCCACAGGAAATAATTGCCCACTCTGGATCATCGCTCTTCTGGACTGTAAACAGTCTAGGACACCTACAACAAACCAAACTGCAGACCTCTACCCTCTGGCAGGACCCAACTGCTCACCCACAAACTTCTATATTGGTCGCTACACACTCCTCTCACTCCCTTCTCAGTCCTTCCCACACCAGTTCTAGTGCTGACCCTCCAATGCCTCCTTAACGATGTGCTTGAGGACTGCCTGCATCTCCCTCTTTGGATTCCCCCTCCTTATAGCACTCTTAGCAACCCCACTGAGACTCCATTGGATGTGGTGTCGGATCGTTCATGTGACAATACCACCACCACCAAGCCCACCACCACCGTCCACGTGACCCTAGAGATCTTAAAAAAACCCTACTCCGCTCTCTATAACTATACCCTCTGCATCCTAAACAAATAATACCCATCTCTTTTTCAGTGATCAGACACTGGAAACCTGGAACAACTAGATGAATTTCTAGAAGAGATCTCAGCAGTCCCAGTACCCCCACAATCCGCACCAAACCAATCCCCCACTTACCCTATTGTTCCCGCCCCACTTCCAATTAACCCTCCTTCAGAACGAGCCCCATCCCCAACAATTCCTCCTTAACCTGGTATTGCTCTTGACAATTATCGCATACGACTTCACCCCCTGATATGTAATGATTCTTGGTACTGCTGGATACGCCAACCCAACTCTTATTCTGAATACCCAGCAAACCTACAGACTAGCCTCACAGGCCCAGTAAGACAAAGTCTCCATAACCTGCTGGATGATATTCAAGCATTTGCTGAATATCTCCCAGGGCAAATTACTATTAATTACCTCCACCTCTTACAGCACTACACTCGCTTGGTGGAGGCAGCCATCAACTCTCCTAATAGAGACCTAGATCCTATCCCAACTACTCTCTTTAGTAACCCCCTTCGTTGCTTCTTATGCTCCACTATCAATCCCCACCATTTCCCCTCATGCTGCCAATATGGGAATGCATACCCAGTCTCACTCAGGAAGAAATCGCCATGCACTGTTAGCACAAGACATCATTCAGGATTTAGAACAGGGAGACATGGAATTAGATATTTTCTGCTACCGCTAGTCTTTGTGCTCTCCCTTATTACTGCTGCCTTTGCTAATGCTACCGCTACTATTGATATCTCCAATGCCACAACCCATATTTCTATAATCACTACTTCTATCTCGAACCCTACCACTGCTCCCTCTACTACCACAACAACAATCCCTTCACTTATCTTTCTCACACATCCTACCCATATACCTAAACTGAAAAAAATCGGGAAAACACTATGTGTACCCAACTGTACACATAGTGACAAATAATAATTCCTTATTCTCATACTCTATAGGACATTTTGATTTTAATACCTCTATCTACTACCATAGCACCTATAAACTCTGCCCTGCGTACCTTCCTGCACACTCTTGCCAAACCCTTGCACTAAATTCTGAGCAAACGACTCTTAGAGCTCATTACCACACCCAACTGAAAACCTGCACACCACTTCAATGGTTTCCAGATGCACTCACCACTAGATCAATATCAATCATAGACACACGGCCTTGTGAACCATCAACTACAACATATAAAATCATTAACAAATCCTCTTATTCTCAACCCATCCAAACACAGATCCCTTTGTTACTCTGTGTGCAAAGAGCAAATCTCACTGTCACTCCCTTTATGGAAAGACTAATGCATTTCTGGTTCATGGGTGTAGAGGGAGACAATTGTGAGGATTATGAGGATTCGGGTTATGATGAATCCACAAATGACACAATTACAACATCCACACCTACAGCGACACCTACAGGAACACCTATCTTTAACATACATCCATTCTTTTCACCACCTACTAACAACCCAACTCTCCCACTAGGATTCAATGAAATGGAACATTTTAATATGACCCATATAATCACAGAAAACGGTATTACATATTATCAATACTATCTCACAGGCTTTCCTAACTTTCCAATCTTCGGCAACTTCTGCATTGACTCATGTCACCAACACTAATATCACCTCTTACAACACCACAAGAGGACGCCATAACCCCTCAGGAATTTTTAACCTCAGACCAAAATTTCTGGCCATACATATTCCACAAGTTCTTACAGATCTCATTACACCACTTGTATTTGAAAATTTCATCAATCCTTTACTCCAAATTAATAACAATCCTAAATTTGGTAAAATAGCTTGCATATGCTTAATTGCATTTATCCCGAATGACACCCAGTCCAATATAGAAAATTTCTTTAAACAGAAAAAAAATGATGACGCTGATTTAGTTCTTGGAGCATACATTGAACTTCTTACTGTTCTCAATTGCTTCAATGCCACGAAGAAAGTCTCTCCTCAAGTCTTATGGCTTCTCCAGGCACACACTGTCAGACAACATGAATCCTTTAAATGGAAAGTATCCCAACCCGAATTTTGGGGATTTTGGAAAACAAACTTCACAACACCTCATTTCCCAGGAGTCCTATCCAATACACACACATCACTTGAAGATAAACCTGTTTACTCCTTCAATGGATCTCACCTCTGTAACACTACAGCAACCAGACACAGAGCATGTATTCCTGCAAATCTCACTAACATACCCCTATCTCCCAACTTTCATGCAACATACCCTAAACTCCCCATTGTGAAACTTCCTAATAAAACACACAACAATATCTACAGTACCCTCACAGACACTCTCTACTACACCCTTGATGGAGACCCTTACACATGGGCAAACGTTTCATGGTCGAAAGGAAACTACAAATTCCCAGTCTTGCTCCTTAAAAGGACTACGCCCATGTATAACCTTACAGGTGGCTGTGTCTCTCACCTCCAATTCGTGGGATTCAAACTACCCTACCTCCTCCAGACACATCAAACCTATGCTTCTTCCTTCAATTCTCTTCGCACCAATCCATATTCTTATGGCCCATTCCCCATTACCTCCTGGACTAACTTTTCTATTCCTTTCAAATTCACCACTGGCAATAGCGTAGACACTGCCAATTCACCCAGCGACCCCACCACATACATTTATTAATACCCTAAAACTGTAATCAGACTTAATATCACCTCTAATCCTGACCTAAGACACCATTCATTTTTAAATATTCAGGACGACCTTGTAAACCTTACATATAACATCTCATATGGTCTGAAACCTATTGCATGGTTCTACAATTTTGGAGCAAACATTAATCCAACAAACACACACAGACTTTCAGGAACCCTATCACAAGGATACTAACAATACATGCTCCACTATATGGATGGTGCATGGAACAAATTATACCTACACTCTTACTCACCCATTACAAACCACACTGTATTACCCATCACGGATTTTTACTACACACAACTCTCTTTTGCGGATTGCTTTACAAAAAAACCCTCTTCAACCTTGCATTATTCATAGAGGATGTTATAACAGCACAGTATGCCTTAGAACATACCACTACCAACCACTATTCTCTATGGCATCACCAACCCTCAACCTTCTACATCTCCACCACCACCAATTATAACCCAAACAAACAACCCAATCAGAATTATCTACAGACCTATAATCCACTCTACAACTATTATCTTTACAAAACAAGATTTTCTAGTAACTACTATCATTCCCCAATGCGCACCCCTCAGAAATAAACTCCAAGTTAACCTTCCATCACTGCCATCTATTGGACAAGCCAACCGCAGACACTTGCTTCAACTTGGACTCGCTGTTGCAGCTCTTTCTCTCACCGTCTCTTCAGCTAACACTGTCAAAATTGCGGAAATATCTTTAGACCTACAAAAATAGACCAAACTTCAAAACTCTAAATATAATGAACGCTTACACCTTATATCTAGAAATTTCCACTCAGCCTATGAATTAGCAATCCAAACCCAACAGCAACTGAAACTACTCTCAGCCGCAGCAAAAACCATGGATGACAACATCCGCCAGCTTCACGTAGACCTTCAGGATCTCAGTACCAGGTTCTCAGACTCCCAACTACTTTATTCCTGCCAACAAACCCAAAACTTCCTCACTGTGCTCTTAAAGACATTCATACCCTTATGCTTCTGGGACATGGCTTCACCCCAACCTGGAGTGATTCAACCGCTATGGTTGATTTCTCTAAACCTGTTGGCTGCGATTTATTCTCTTTCCAACTAACTATTCTTCCTACAATAGGTGGCGAACACCTGGTTGGATATTCTGCCCTAAATCTCCCTGCATTCTTACCTGACGGGACCTGGGCTAAACCCGATTCTGACCTACTTTATGCTGAACCTTACTTCTTCCCCCGAAACCCCTTGTTGAATTCACACCTAATATCTACATTGCTGCCAGCCCACTTCACCTGTCCCTTTTCTCAGTGCCCATGCAGCCCCACACCCCAGAACCCCTTATATACAACTCAGGCCATTTTTATTTCCTTACCCGCTTTGTGAATATTACCTATTATGATCATACCTCTAATTCTGACCTTCCTCTTGATTCTTCTAATAACTGCACCCTTCTTTCTCACCCTATGAATATTACATATCTTAATGACACCCAATATTCCTCCTTTATTGAAAGAACTTCCCTATATTTTCATCCCTCTGTACCTATCCAATTCTCTATCTCCCTGAAGCACTACACCAACCTGTTTCCATTAATAACACCATTTCTAAGTTAAAAGAGCTCCAGAAACACTGATGACACCATTGAGAAACTTGGAGCAACATCGAAAGCCACCGACCACCTACTCCTGACCCCCAACAGCATGACCCTCAGCACAGCTGCAGACCTGGCCGGCCTGACAAACACTGCGACTTCGGGACCACCATCGTTTCTCTCTGGAGGACTGTACCTTGCACCCCACACTGGAATCTCTTTAACCCCCTCTATTACATCCAAAAAGGATGGAACTCCGTCACCTCTGCTTAGCACAAACCATTTTATTTCTCTTAGCCATTATCTACCTCCTCTCCCTCTTCATTAGATTCCTACTCTGCAAAAAAAAATTAACAAAATTAATTTTTGGCCTCCTGTGATCCCCCTCCCTATATGTCCTTGGGAAACCACCAGGTAGAATGTTATAATAATGTTATGGTCATAAGGAAACCCCTCTAATGTGTGGAAATAATTAATGTGTGAAATGTTTGCTGTGTGAAGAACCCAATACTCTGTAACTTCCAAAATGTGGTGAACGCCCCACTATCCTGATGTGAATACCCTAAGCCCTTAAAGTGTAAACACCCTGCTCCTAGCATAAGACACACTGTCTGGCCCACACCAATAAGACACAAGTTGTTTACCACTGGCTATATAAGACCAGATTTTCTTCAGAGGACATCTCCTGCCTGATGAGAGGCGGACTCCACGTCACTCTGTGAGATGAGCCCCTGCCTGACTGCTGTGCTGTGTGAGCCTGACCCAACTGCGGCCGCCTGTCTGTCTCTGTCTTCGTCGTCCGTCTTTCAGTGTGCAACGCCGGGTGGCCTTTGCTGGAGCCTAGGACCCACTAGAAATACGTAAATAAACCTTGTGTGATTGCATACTAATTCTGTCTGTGTGTTCATGTGTTCCGGTTCAGCTCAACTGTCTAGGTGTGAAGTACCAGGCGACAGGCCGTTATTGTTGACCCCTGGTCACCTGCATATGTCCCGCTAAATCTAGACAGATCATTAATTAATTGGGGCAGAATTGGGACACTTAGGAAGAACAGCTCTCCGCTCCTGACCTGCAGATCTGAGGGCTGCTGAGCGGGTCAGCAGTGCAGAACCACTGCTCCCCTCCTCGTCCTCGTCCCCAAATCAGCCTGGTCCCTTTCCTGCTCACTCACACAGAGCGGCTTTGAGCCAGGCCCACAGGAAGGCCCGCCTGGGGAACAAATCTGTCAACAAGTCTAGAGCCCTTTTGTTCTTTGCTGTTTTATTCACGCTCTTCTGAGGAAGTAAAAAGAAATGGGCGTGGCTGGAAGAATTAAACGCTGAAAACTTGTAGGTCATTTTAGTTTCAGTTTCCACGGCGATTTGCTGTGGCCCTCACTCTGCCTGGCCAACAGCCCTCCACTCAAACCCGGTCATCTCTTTATTTCATTATTAAGGCATTTCCCGCCCCCTCCCCCGCTCCCCCGCCCACCCCACCTGCTTTAGGGTAGGTGCAGATGAGCAGGTCGTCGGGCCTGGCCTGGAAGTCCCAGATCTGGTCCCAGCTGTCGCAGGTGGACGTGGGTTGAAGGATTCCCTTCACATAGTCCAGTCATGCGCTCTGTCCCATCACATTTCAGCTCCGTTCTGCTCAAGGCCATTGGTGTCGGGAGTCAGTGCTGTTCCCACAGACTGCGGGCTCCCAGCACAGAGCTGTGGTCTGACACCTACAGGCAGCCTCTGCCCTCAGCCCCCCTGGGAGCCTGCGCCGCGGCCTGCTGGCCCTGCCCCGAGCCCGGCCTGTGGTTTGGGACTTTGCACTCAGGCGCTTCCTGGCCTCGGCCCTCCCCCGACTGCGGCGCCCCGGGCCCCGCCGATCCGAGCGCTGGGTGCTGCTGGCCCTGCCCTCGGCATCAGTGCCACAAGGGTCAGGGCCAGCTCTCACGTGTCACCTGTGTTCATGGAATAAGGCAGGCGCTTTAGCTGTCTCTCCTGGGAGGTCTAGGCTGAGTGCAGGTGGGAGAGCACCTGCCTGCGGGTTGACATGGCAGCAGCGAGCCACTTCCCTGGCGGCCGGAGGGCAGGCCTGTGGCTGTGACCCACACGGTCCGGATGGGACCCTCCCGGCCCAGAAGCCGACAGGCTCCGCTCTGGGTTTACAGAATGAAACAAACCGGCTCCTGAGAGGAGGCTCCTTCCTGCTGGAGGCGGTCGCGCTCCTGCCAACAGGCGTCTCTTCGCGGCTCTTACACAGGTTGTCTCAAAAGCAAAGGGAGTGACAGGGGGTTGTGTTAGGCCTCAGCCCACCTGCTTCCTCCTTGGGGCTCAGGCCAGAGGCGGCTGTGGGCTCGTTTCCGCACAGCCTCGGGCTGGTCTGCGCCGGCTCCTGTCCCGGGAGCAGCCTGGCTCCTGGGGGAGCCGCTTTCCTCCTCCCTCCGGGCCCCTCCTCCTGGCGACCAGCTCTCCATGGGCCGGTCCCTCTCCATTGACCTTTCACCTGCTCAGTGCGATGGCCACCACCCACCTTCCCTGTGGTCCTGTGATACAAGAGGACAGACATCGCTCTGCTCCTGTGTCTCTTCCTGGCTCAGAGCTCCGACCCTTTGGAAGTGCCTGTGGTGGGAGTGCCCTTGGTTATTCATGAGGAGCCCCTTCCCACCACACCCGGGCGATGCTAATGAGGGGCCAGGGGCCCTGGGATAGTCTCCCAGCCAGCGGGCTGGCCACACCAGGAAGAAGCGCATGGCTAGCGAGTGGGAACTTTTTCAGGCCCCTCCCCAACCTGCAGGGAGGGGAGACTGGCTAAGGCCCCAAGAAAGCTCTGGCCACTGAAGCTTCCAGTGGGTGGTGAGCACGTGATGTTCTGCAGGGGCGACAGGCCCAGATGTCACGGGAAAGGGCCTGGAGGCTCTCTGCCCCTCTCCCCAGCCCTGGAACTACGCACCTCTCCCACTAGACTGCTCCCAACCCCATCCTCACGGTAAAGCTGTGAGCATGGTGCTTTCCGTGAGCCCTGCGAGCCCTGCTAGTGGGTTAGTGAACGAGGGGTCACGGGAACTCCCGCATGGAGAGCTGGCTGGTCTCCGGTGCAGGTGAGCCTGGGGCTGGCTGGCTGGCACCTCCGCCTGTGAGCCACTGTCCTTATGTGGGGTCTGCACAAGGCAGGTGGTCGGTGCCGACTGAATGGAATTAGGACCCTGGTTGGCGTCAGGGTTGCTGTTGGTGCCCCAGCAACCCTCGAGGGCTCTCAGAATCCATCTGTCCCCAGAAGTCAGGAAGTCTCATTCTTGCTTAAATCCTTCTCCCCAAATCTTCACAAGCTCCCATGAGGACCTTCATGCAGAGGCCTCCCTGTACCCAGGCTAAGCCTCACCCGCGGCCTCTCACGGGGCAGCCCCAAGGCCGTGCCTGCTGGGCACCAGCTCCCTCCGGGGTGGCAGACACCACGGTCTCTCCTGGTGCGCTCCTTGGCTCTGCAGGTGGCGCACATTAAGCTCTTTGGCTTCCCTCTCACTGCTCTAATGTCTTCCCGCCATGCCCTCGCTGAGCGGCCTCCCTGAACCCAGGTCCCTGAGCGGGTCCCACCTCCTGCCCTTCGAGGAGCCCGATCCGGCGTGTGTGTGAGAGGATGTGGCCCTCGCTCACTGCAGTCCACACGGGTCAGTCGTGAAACATTATACAATCCGGCTGCACTGCACTCACTCCAAATCTAGCTGCCGCTTGTCACCGGACACTTGGCCCTTTACATGTTTCACCCTCTCTCTGCCTCAAGTCCTAGCCCCAGCCCCAGCCCCTGATCTGTTGTCTGCCTCTATGAGTTTGTTTATTTGCTTGTTTATTTTTGGTTTTCTTTTTAAAAATATACCACGTATGAGTGAGATCATATGATATTTGCTTTAGCTTTTCTTTTTTTAATTTATCTTTATTGTAGAAAGTATTGTAGATTTCCCTTTTATTGTTTTTTAGCTGTGGATCCTCTCTACCCCACACCTGCCCTTCCCAGGCCGTCACCACTCTATGGCCTGTGTCCGTGGGCTATGCATACCTGTATACATAAAAGGCTAAGTGACCATCCATCCAACCAGTAGCTGTGACACGCACTGACCACTAGGGGCAGATGCTCCACGCAGGAGCTGCCATGACGCACACTGCCCATCTATTTATATAAAAACCCTGGGTGTAACATCACAACTGAGGCTCGACCAACCTGAAGGAAGTCAGTCCTGCAGGGGTCGTCTTGGAAACGGCTGCACCCTCTCCAAGCTGTTTCCCGCAGGGCGGTGAGGTTTGAGGCAGGAAACTGCCCTCAGAGTGTGGCCACACTGAGTCCTGGGTCCTCTTAGCAACACCTGCACCCTCCCCGAGTTGTTTCCAGGGAGGGCGAGGTTTGAGGCAGGAACCAGCCCTCAGAGCATGGAGGCATATCTTTATAAAGTTTTAATACATTATATTAGAGGTGATGGTAGTACTGTTTTACCCACAGCATCTACAAGAATTGCTGCAAATTTACTTCTCAGTGGAAGCACCTTTCATTCCCAATATAAATTACCCATTCCACTAAATGAAACTTCAATTTCTAGACTTGATATAAACAGTGAGGTTGCTGAAACTATTAAAAAGGCCCAACTTCTCATTATTGATGAATGCTCCATGGCATCCAGTCATGCTATAAACGCCATAGACAGATAACTAAGAGAAATTTGAATGTTGTGTTTGGTGGGAATGTTCTCCTTCTTGGAGAGGATTTTTGGCAATGTCTCAGTATTGTACTGAATGCTATGTGATTGGCCATAGTACAAACGAGTTTAAAGTACTGCAATGTTTGGGGCTGTTTCAGAAAGTTGTCTCTTACAATAAATATGAGATCAGAGGATTCTGCTTATAGTGAATGGTTAGTAAAACTTGGAGATGGCAAACTTGATAGCAGTTTTCATTTAGGAATGGATATTATTGAAATCCTCTTTGAAATGATTTGTAATGGATCTATTATTGAAGCTACCTTTGGAAATACTATATCTATAGATAATATTAAAACTATATCTAAATGTGCAATTCTTTGTTCAAAAAATGAGCACATTCAAAAAGTAAATGAAGAAATTTTGGATATGCTCAATGGAGATTTTCACACATATTTGAGTGATGATTCCATTGATTCCACAGATGATGCTGTAAAGGAAAATTTTCCCATCGAATTTCTTAATAGTATTACTCCTTCAGGAATGCCATGTCATAAATTGAAATTGAAAGTGGGTGCAATCATCATGCTATTGAGAAATCTTAATAGTAAATGGGGTCTTTGTAATGGTACCAGATTTATTATCAAAAGATTACAACCTAACATTATCAAAGCTGAAGTATTAACAGGATCTGCAGAAGGAGAGGTTGTTCTGATTCCAAGAATTGATTTGTCCCCATCTGACACTGGCCTCCCATTTAAACTGATTCGACGACAGTTCCTGTGATGCCAGCATTTGTGATGACTATTAATAAATCACAAGGACAAACTCTAGACAGAGTAGGCATGTTCCTACCTGAAACTGTTTTTGCACATGGTCAGTTATATGTTGCTTTCTCTTGAGTTCGAAGAGCATGTGACATTAAAGTTAAAGTTCTAAATACTTCAGCACAAGGGAAATTAGTCAAGCACTCTGAAAGTGTTTTCACTCTTAATGTGGTGTACAAGGAGATATTAGAATAAGTTTAATCAATTTATCAGTCATTGTTTGCATCACTGTTGTTTTTATATCTTGTTTTTGTTGTTTTTATGTCGTTTTTGTTGTTTTCATATCTTGTTTTTGTCGTTTTTATATCATGCCTCTGCTGTTGTTATATCCTTTTGCTACTGTTTATTAATAAATTTATATATTATTTTCATATACATTTATTAATTTCCTTTCATCTCTCATACTTCTATTATATAGAAAGGGCAAATAGCAATATTAAAATATTTCCACTAATTAATTCCCTTTTAATGTGCATAAATTTTGTGCACCAGGCTACTAGCTTAAAGATAAATGGCACCACAGACCTGGCGCTGACAAACCAACACTCGGCTTCCGCCAAGTGGGACATAGGCCCTGCCACCAACCCGGAGGAACACCCCACCAAATCTCAGCCAATGCTGCCAAGACCCCATAGCACAAAATGCGGCCCAGCCCAGCTCAGCCAGGAAACAGCCACTGTGGGTGCCAGGTAACAACGTCGCATAGCAACGCCTGGCTCCTCTCCCTAGCGACTAGCCTCCTTGCAGTTTCTTCAGCCCAGGAACACGACTTCCTTTATAGCCAGGTGCAAACATTTCACAGTTAAACCAAATGTCTGTGAAGCGTTTTCCCGTGCCTAATCTCATTTGATCCTCACAGAAGTCCTGGAATAGGTACATAGGAGACTCAGTGGAATCCTATTTTCTTTTCATGAGCCAGAAAATGGAAATTTAGAAAGTTTAGAAACTTGACCCAACTAAAAAGAAGTAAGAAATGGTGGACCTTGAAAATGACTTCAGGTTTTCTCACTGCGCAGAATATAGTCAAACACTGCTGCAGTTAAATATTTTACCCTTTGTTCTCCCTGCATGATCTACAATAATAATCTGCTCCATGTTGATATTTGTTGTGTTGCTGACAATTACCTGAAAGAGAAGTTGGGGTGCTTTACTGGGCTGGAAAAGTTTAGCTACATCAGAAAGCAGGTCTAATGAAGCAAGTTTATTCTATGTCTATAAAAGGCTAAGTTGACTTGTGCATGCTCGGTACATACAAAGTTCTCGCCGGCACCAATCACATGTGTGTTTCTATCTGTCATTGTTGATCGTGAATTTGGTTGATACTTCTATTATAGAGAAAGGGTGAACAGCGACATTAAAATATTTCTTCTAATTAATTTCCTTTCAATGTGCATGAATTCGTGCACTGGGACACTAGTATGCATATAATATCATTACCCAATCACCCCATCCCACCTTCCCTCTGAGGTTTGAGGGTCTGTTCTGTGCTTCCATGTCTCTGGATCTATTTTGTCCATCAGTTTATTTTGTTCATTAGAGTCCACATATGAGTGAGATCGTGTAATACTTGCCTTTCTCTGACTGGCTTATTTCACTTCGCATAATGCTCTCCAGGCTCCTCCATGCTGCTGCAAATGGTAAGAGTTCTTTTTTACAGCTGCATAGTATTGCACCTCCTGGTGGGAATCATGAAGATGTGAAACAGACCCGAACCCCTGAGAAGACACATTTGTTTCTTTCTGGGGAGAGGTCAGAGCACTGCCTTCTATGTCCCTCTCCTAATGTTTTAAAAACAAACTGTGTGAGAGTGTGTGCTGCAATTCCAAGTGTATGTTGACATAGTCCTTAGTAACATGGGACCTGGTGCCCAAAACTTTAGTTCCCATGTTGGGCTTCATAAACCTGGAAGTACTTATGCTGCCCATCATGAAGCCCAGTGGTCAGAGAGGACATGAAAGTGAGAACAGACTTACAGTTCTCTGTTCTCTGTCCCTGCCCCAAGCCGCTGAAGGGCAGGGACTGTGTCCAGTTGCCCCCTCCAGCTCTGCATCCACAATGTCACTTGTGCCTCGATATCAAAAGTGTCATCTTGGGCTAGTGTCCTCTCACTGTTTGACCTGCCTCTCGGCACCCCTGGCCTAGCAGCCTCGGACCCGCTCCAGCCCCAGCCAGTGGAGCCCTGGCACAAGCAGGTCGCAGCACTTTCCAGGTGTGGCTCAGAGACGAGAACAGAATGTGGGGGGGACCCTCGCAGCCCACCTGCCAGAGGGAGGTTCTGCATGTGCTGCTGGTCTGCTGTCCCCTGGAGGGTTCTGGTCCACTTCCTGGCGCACGTGACCCCCCAGCGGAGACCTGAGTGGAACCGACTCTCTCAGGAGCGTTTGGTGCTTATGGTTTGGGTTCTCTGAGAGCAGCTTCTGTGCCCATTTTAGCTTAAAGTTTGAAATTCTATAAATAGAAGCAGGAACAAATTTACTGCCTGTTCAGATTTGTGATTAGATTTTGCAAAGAGCTCAGTCATTCACCACAGAGAAGGACCGTAATGTCGCTCTCCCTGGGAAGTGAGAGCAGGCTGTGACTGTGTCTCAGGGAGAACATGTCATTGTCAGACTCTGTTCCCTGGAACCTGTGACCTCAGGCCAACCAGACCATGCCGTATCCCAGACAAAGCCAGACGGGACCAGACGCACGATAGGTGTGGAACGAAATGAAATCCAAGGAAGGTAGACAGGGTAGCATCTCAGACCCAACTTTTCATGCTCCGTTATCTTTTGTAAAGAGTACCATTTGCCTGCAATGTGTTTGTGACCAGTCCTACTGGCCTTTCCCAATTTTTAAAAAATATTTTTTACTGATTTCAGAGCGGAAGGGAGAGGGAGAGAGAGAGAAACATCAATGATGAGGATCCCTGGTTGGCTGCCTCCTGCATGCCTCACACTAGGGGTACGGCCTACAACCTGGGTGTCAGAGCACAGCCCCGCGGGAGCCCGGCACAAGCACCACAGACTCGCGGTCTGACTGGCACTGGTCTGGGCAGAGCTGGCAGGGGGTCTTGGGAGACGAAGAAGCCACGAGAGGCTGTGGGTGTATAAGGATGAGTCCTTATTGCAGGAGCCAGTGGCCACATAGCCGTCAGACAGAACAGTCCCTACAGCCAAGTCCATGCAGGCAGGCAGCAGACAACAGCGGGTGAACATACCTCTTCTCCATAAAGCAGCATCTGTCGCTGTACCCACAGCTTCAGCTGAGCAGCCACACGCTGCCTCAGACTCACCACCTCACGACGTAGCCGCACCTGAGCTCCAGCTCAGCAGCTTCTCCATCTCTCCATCCCAGCTGCTCTCTCCAGCAGACTTCTTCTCCATCCATCTCAGCTGCTCTCTCCAACAGACTTCTTCTCCCTCCAACCCAGCAGCTCTGTCCAGCACACTTCTTCTCCCTCCATCCCAGCTGCTCTCTCAGGCACACTTCTTCTCCCTCCATCCCAGCTGCTCTCTCCAGCACACTTCTTCTCCCTCCATCCCAGCTGCTCTCTCTCCAGCAGACTTCTTCTCCCTCCATCTCAGCTGCTCTCTCCAGCAGACTTCTTCTCCCCCCATCCCAGCTGCTCTGTCCAGCAGACTTCTTCTCCCTCCATCGCAGCTGCTCTCTCCAGCACACTTCTTCTCCCTCCATCCCAGCTGCGCTCTCCAGCAGACTTCTTCTCCCTCCATCCCAGCTGCTCTCTCCAGCAGACTTCTTCTCCCTCCATCCCAGCTGCTCTCTCCAGCAGACTTCTCCCTCCATCCCAGCTGCACTGTCCAGCAGACTTCTTCTCCCTCCATCCCAGCTGCTCTCTCCAGCAGACTTCTTCTCCCTCCATCCCAGCTGCTCTCTCCAGCAGACTTCTCCCTCCATCCCAGCTGCACTGTCCAGCAGACTTCTTCTCCCTCCATCTCAGCTGCTCTCTCCAGCAGACTTCTTCTCCCCCCATCAAAGCTGCTCTCTCCAGCAGACTTCTTCTCCCTCCATTCAGCTGCTCTCTCCAGCAGACTTCTCCCTCCATCCCAGCTGCTCTCTCTCCAGCACACTTCTTCTCCCTCCATCCCAGCTGCTCTCTCCAGCACACTTCTTCTCCCTCCATTCAGCTGCTCTCTCCCGCAGACTTCTCCCTCCTTCCCAGCTGCTCTCTCCAGCACACTTCTTCTCCCTCCATCCCAGCTGCTCTCTCAGGCACACTTCTTCTCCCTCCATCCCAGCTGCTCTGTCCAGCAGACTTCTTCTCCCTCCATCCCAGCTGCTCTGTCCAGCAGACTTCTTCTCCCTCCATCCCAGCTGCTCTCTCCAGCAGACTTCTCCCTCCATCCCAGCTGCACTGTCCAGCAGACTTCTTCTCCCTCCATCCCAGCTGCTCTCTCCAGCAGACTTCTTCTCCCTCCATCCCAGCTGCTCTCTCCAGCAGACTTCTCCCTCCATCCCAGCTGCACTGTCCAGCAGACTTCTTCTCCCTCCATCCCAGCTGCTCTGTCCAGCAGACTTCTTCTCCCTCCATCGCAGCTGCTCTGTCCAGCACACTTCTCCCTCCATCCCAGCTGCGCTCTCCAGCAGACTTCTTTTCCCTCCATCCCAGCTGCTCTCTCCAGCAGACTTCTACCTCCATCCCAGCTGCTCTCTCTCCAACAGACTTCTTTTCCCTCCATCCCAGCTGCTCTCTCCAGCAGACTTCTTCTCCCTCCATCCCAGCTGCTCTCTCCAGCAGACTTCTTCTCCCTCCATCCCAGCTGCTCTGTCCAGCACACTTCTCCCTCCATCCCAGCTGCGCTCTCCAGCAGACTTCTTCTCCCTCCATCCCTGCTGCGCTCTCCAGCAGACTTCTTCTCACTCCAGCCGACTCCAGCCGACTAGCTGGCCAGTACCTACTTTTACACCATTTACACAAAGAAGGCTTCGTGCCAACGGTGACATCAATCATACTGGCCACAGAAGGGCACAGTGTACCGCGTGGCCTTGCACCCGCTCACGGTACCTTGGCCTGATTGGGATTCCCAGGCTCAGAGTCCTGAACATCCCGTTGAGGCAGATGCCCAGCGCGCCCTTGGCCACTCGGGTGTATTGATGACAAGGCCTCTGTGCTTCCACTGGCCTTGACTATCCAGGGACCTGGAATGGTTCCCACACCAGGCATGTGCCCTGACCGAGAATTGAACCGTGACCCCCAACACTCAACCACTGAGCCACACTGCATGGGCCTAATTTTTTTAAAAAAATAAATTTAGCAACCAGGTAATATTTTGGCATTAAAAGGAGAACTAATTTCTCTAAAATGATAGTGGCTGATTATACCTATTGTGGAGTGCTAGTCTACCCCTTCAAGGTGGGAGGTTACCAGGATTAATTAATTAATCGCTTAATTTAATTACATATTGAACCTGGGCAAGGCTCTGCCCAGCCTGGAAATCACTTGGTGGCTTCTTTCATCTGACGGCAGAGCTGAGCCTGTGCACACGTTGGCTTTCCTGAGCCCCTCTGTGTACTCTGGCTATAGCCCTGCCACCCTGGCAGTTGAGCCTCTGGGTGCCATCTCCGCTTTGACCACACAGCTGATTGGATGCCGTGGGTGGGGGGTGGGCTGGGTGGGGGGCGTTCAGGTTCTCTCCTGGGCAGTGAAGCAAAAATACAGAAAGAAATTGTCAGTCTGTTGTGAGAATGGTCCCTAAAGCTACTAGTGAGAAGGCGGAAAACTGGCAAGAAGGTTCTCTTAGTGCCTGTGTGTGGCCTCTGAGTGTTCCATCCGAGACAATAGCAACTCAAACCAGGCAGACATGGGCCCACCCATTTCACTCGGGGTTAGAGCATCGGCTGCAGGCCGAGGGGTCTCGGGTTCAGCTCCAGCCAAGGGCACTTACCTCCATTGCAGGCTCCATCCTCCCCAGTCAGGGCAAGTGCAGGAGGCAGCCAATCAAAGTGTCTCTCACATCAGTGTTTCCCTCTGTCTCTCACCTGCCTTCCACCCTCTAAAAATCAAGGGGGGAAAATATCCTTGGGTGAGGATTACCCAAAATATAAAAGAATTAGGGAGAAAAGCAAGACAAAAATGAACCTAAAAGCTTTACTTCTCTCAATGGACTGGAATTCCTCTTTGTTCAAAAGTTAGTGAAAACGATTTCTCTTTTTGCCTTGACTCCTGGGCCCAGCCTGGGTTCTAACCAACCCTGGGGACTTCTCATTAGCCGTCCTTTGGGTGTAGGGATCCGGCGCTATACATGGTGCCTTTGGAACTTTTACTGAAACACAATAACATGCTCCCAGCTCCTCGCATGTGGAGCGTGAACTCCCTGTGGAGCTGTGCAGCCTGGGAAGTGAGTGCAGGGACCGCGCTGCGGGCTGTGCCCACAGGAGACGAGCGGAGGGAGGGCTAGTGGGAGACCTGAGAAGTAGGACAATGGTCAGAGTTTCCTGCAGGTGAGAGGGCCTCCTGCAATCCGTGGTGATCAAGGTCAGCTCAGGGTTCAGGCAGCGCAGGGTTGAAAGGTGAGGACGTCCACCTTTGTGATCTCGGGCGACACCACGTGAGCCGCCCAGCTCGTCTGCCCCCCCCCCCCCCCCCCCGCGGGCGCCCACCCCTTGCACACGCTTTGTTGTGGGTGGAACTGGGACCCGGGCAGCGTGGAGCGTCCCTCCCGTTTCTTTTCCTGTTTACTCATGAGCTTTTCCTTCTCTGTTGGCGGGTTTTTCTTACCCTTTTGTTTCTCTGGAAACGCCTAGTCTTGGCAGGTGCTGTCCGGCCCAAGCCCTGGGGGTGCTTCCTGGTGGACGGTCCGGCCCAAGCCCTGGGGGTGCTTCCTGGTGGACGGTCCGGCCCAAGCCCTGGGGGTGCTTCCTGGTGGACGCAGGCCCAGCCCCGCGGCTGCAGGTGCCACAGCTCAGGCTCAGCCCCCCGCCTCCTGCCCCTCTGCTCAGGGCGCCCCAGGGAGTGAAATGGGCCCCATCGCTCCCCACACGGGGCGCAGGCTCAGGCAGAACAGGCTCAGCGCCCTCCCCCACCCCCTCCGCACCGGCTGTTTCCCTGAACCGCACTCCCTGTGACCCTCCCACCCTCGTCATGCTTCCTCCTGCCTCTGCCATCGCGGTGCCAGGAGCCCTGACCTCAGTCTCTGCTTCTAGGGAATCTGCCTGAGAACCTGGAGCCGCCTACCGCCGGAGGGGAAAATGGACGCTTCCAAGTAACATATATTTTTCCTCTTATTTTGGACTTTTTCTCTAATTCAAGGTATTAGCCACAGCTCCTTAACTTTATAAGAGCGTGAGTGGCATGTTTTATCCTTTTAGAATTAACTAGTGACTGTTATGGAAAGAGACCTACCACTTGGCTCTAGAGGTGGGGGTGGGGGGGATAAGAGAGAGATCTGCTCCCCTCTCTTCTGAATGTCCCTATCCCCCCCCCCCCCCTTGGGCTTTGCTGTTGAAGAATTACTCCCCTGGGTCTTGAAGGGTCGCTGGGCCTTCTCGAACCTCTGAAGGATGTGACCTTGTGAGGTTTTAGAAACACAGTTGACCCTTAAACAACGCAAGGTCAGGGGCGCCAACCCCCTCACAGTCAAACACCTGCGTTGACGTCTGATCCCCCCAAGCCAACTCCCAGCCGCCTGCTGGTGGCCAGAGCCTTGCCAATAACAGTCAAGTGGCAGGCATTTTGTGTGTTACATGTTACAGACTGTGTTCTTCCAATAAAGTGAGTTAGAGTCGTAACCGGTTTGGCTCAGTGGCTAGAGCGTCGGCCTGCGGACTGAAAGGTCCCAGGTTCAATTCTGGTCAAGGGCATGTACCTGGGTTGCGGGCACATCCCCAGTAGGGGGTGTGCAGGAGGCAGCTGATCGATGTTTCCCTCTCATCGATGTTTCTAACTCTCTATCCCTCTCCCTTCCTCTCTGTAAAAAACAAAAACCAAAATTAATACAATATATTTTTTACAAAGTGAGTTAGAGAGAACATGTTATTGACCAGGTACCAGCCACGCGTCCACACGGAAACCATCCCCACTGCGTCTGTAGACGCTGATGGCGTACGAAGGGTTAAGGAAATCATAAGGAAGAGAAGACATTGTGTAAAAAGCTGGGTCTACATGGACTTGCTCAGTTCAAGCCAGGTTTGTTTCAAGGTGGCCTGTAACTGGTTAGGGAGGCAGCCTGCACTGCGTGATGGGGAGAGGACCTGCGGGCGGACGGGGCAGCAGTAGGGGCCAGGGCGGGCTGCGGGGAGGACCTGCGGGCGGACAGGGCAGCAGTAGGGGCCAGGGCGGGCTGGGGGAGGACCTGCGGGCGGACAGGGCAGCAGTAGGGGCCAGGGCGGGCTGGGGGAGGACCTGCGGGCGGACAGGGCAGCAGTAGGGGCCAGGGCGGGCTGGGGGAGGGCCTGCGGGCGGACGGGCAGCAGTAGGGGCCAGGGCGGGCTGGGGGAGGGCCTGCGGGCGGACGGGGCAGCAGTAGGGGCCAGGGCGGAATGGGGGAGGACCTGCGGGCGGACGGGGCAGCAGTAGGGGCCAGGGCGGGCTGGGGGAGGGCCTGCGGGCGGACGGGCAGCAGTAGGAGACAGGGCGGGCTGGGGGAGGGCCTGCGGGCGGACGGGACAGCAGTAGGGGCCAGGGCGGGCTGCGGGGAGGACCTGCGGGCGGACAGGGCAGCAGTAGGGGCCAGGGCGGGCTGCGGGGAGGACCTGCGGGCGGACAGGACAGCAGTAGGGGCCAGGGCGGGCTGGGGGAGGACCTGCGGGCGGACGGGGCAGCAGTAGGGGCCAGGGCGGGCTGCGGGGAGGACCTGCGGGCGGACGGGCAGCAGTAGGGGCCAGGGCGGGCTGCGGGGAGAGGACCTGCGGGCGGACAGGACAGCAGTAGGGGCCAGGGCGGGCTGCGGGGAGAGGACCTGCGGGCGGACGGGGCAGCAGTAGGGGCCAGGGCGGGATGCGGGGAGGACCTGCGGGCGGACGGGGCAGCAGTAGGGGCCAGGGCGGGGCTGGGGGAGCACCTGCGGGCGGACGGGGCAGCAGTAGGGGCCAGGGCGGGGCTGGGGGAGGACCTGCGGGCGGACGGGGCAGCAGTAGGGGCCAGGGCGGGGCTGGGGGAGGACCTGCGGGCGGTCGGGGCAGCAGTAGGGGCCAGGGCGGGCTGCGGGGAGAGGACCTGCGGGCGGACGGGACAGCAGTAGGGGCCAGGGCGGGGCTGGGGGAGGACCTGCGGGCGGACGGGGCAGCAGTAGGGGCCAGGGCGGGCTGCGGGGAGAGGACCTGCGGGCGGACAGGGCAGCAGGAGGGGCCAGGGCGGGGCTGGGGGAGGACCTGCGGGCCGACAGGGCAGCACTAGTGGCCAGGGCGGGCTGGGGGAGGACCTGCGGGCGGACAGGGCAGCAGTAGGGGCCAGGGCGGAGCTGGGGGAGGACCTGCGGGCGGACGGGCAGCAGTAGGGGCTAGGGCGGGCTGGGGGAGGACCTGCGGGCGGACAGGGCAGCAGTAGGGGCCAGGGCGGGCTGGGGGAGGACCTGCGGGCGGACAGGGCAGCAGTAGGGGCCAGGGCGGAGCTGGGGGAGGGCCTGCGGGCGGACGGGCAGCAGTAGGGGCCAGGGCGGGCTGCGGGGAGAGGACCTGCGGGCGGACAGGACAGCCGTAGGGGCCAGGGCGGGCTGCGGGGAGAGGACCTGCGGGCGGACGGGACAGCAGTAGGGGCCAGGGCGGGGCTGGGGGAGGACCTGCGGGCGGACGGGGCAGCAGTAGGGGCCAGGGCGGGCTGCGGGGAGAGGACCTGCGGGCGGACAGGGCAGCAGGAGGGGCCAGGGCGGGGCTGGGGGAGGACCTGCGGGCCGACAGGGCAGCACTAGTGGCCAGGGCGGGCTGGGGGAGGACCTGCGGGCGGACAGGGCAGCAGTAGGGGCCAGGGCGGAGCTGTGGGAGGACCTGCGGGCGGACGGGCAGCAGTAGGGGCCAGGGCGGGCTGGGGGAGGACCTGCGGGCGGACAGGGCAGCAGTAGGGGCCAGGGCGGAGCTGGGGGAGGGCCTGCGGGCGGACGGGCAGCAGTAGGGGCCAGGGCGGGCTGGGGGAGGACCTGCGGGCGGACGGGACAGCAGTAGGGGCCAGGGCGGGCTGCGGGGAGGACCTGCGGGCGGACAGGGCAGCAGTAGGGGCCAGGGCGGGCTGCGGGGAGGACCTGCGGGCGGACAGGACAGCAGTAGGGACCAGGGCGGGCTGGGGGAGGACCTGCGGGCGGACGGGCAGCAGTAGGGGCCAGGGCGGGCTGGGGAAGGACCTGCGGGCGGACGGGGCAGCAGTAGGGGCCAGGGCGGGCTGGGGGAGGACCTGTGGGCGGACGGGCAGCAGTAGGGGCCAGGGCGGGCTGGGGGAGGACCTGCGGGCGGACGGGGCAGCAGTAGGGGCCAGGGCGCTCCCTGGTTTCCTCCTGTTTCTGTGGCTCCTTCCCATGGGGCTTTTTCTTCTCTATTGAAAATATTGAAATGGGGATTTGTAGGCTGAAAACAGACAGGTTTAGGAACTTTCAGAAACTTTAAAAGTTAAGGGGACCATGACAAAAATACAGAGCTGCAAAGTAGCAGACGCTAAATTTCCATAGAATGGGGAGCTGAAAAGCTGCATCAGGTGCATTTCCATAGAATGAGGAGCTGGGTACAGCTGAAGGTTTATATTTACAAAATAAAGAGAAGGAAGCCCCTCATCCAGAAGGAGGAGAAGAAAGTCCAGAGGGAGTAGGAAAACAATAGAGAAGGAGGAGGGAGGATCTCAGGTGTCCCCTGTGAGGTGTGACCTTTGAGCTCAGAAGTTACTGAAGTGACCAATGGCAGTGAGGGGACATCAGAGAACCAGGATCTGCCACTCCCCACGCGGAGTCTGTGCTGTGAGAGTCTGTCCCTCCCCACGCGGGGGTCTGTGCTGTGAGAGTCTGTCCCTCCCCACGCGGGAGTCTGTGCTGTGAGAGTCTGTCCCTCCCCACGCGGGAGTCTGTGCTGTGAGAGTCTATCCCTCCCCACGGGGGAGTCTGTGCTGTGAGATTCTTCCCCTCCCCACGCGGGAGTCTGTGCTGTGAGAGTCTGTCCCTCTCCACGCGGGAGTCTGTGCTGTGAGAGTCTATCCCTCCCCACGGGGGAGTCTGTGCTGTGAGATTCTTCCCCTCCCCACGCGGGAGTCTGTGCTGTGAGAGTCTGTCCCTCCCCACGCGGGAGTCTGTGCTGTGAGAGTCTGTCCCTCCCCACGCGGGAGTCTGTGCTGAGAGAGTCTGTCCCTCCCCACGCGGGAGTCTGTGCTGTGAGAGTCTGTCCCTCCCCACGCGGGAGTCTGTGCTGTGAGTCTGTCCCCTCTCCACGGGGGAGTCTGTGCTGTGAGATTCTTCCCCTCCCCACGCGGGAGTCTGTGCTGTGAGAGTCTGTCCCTCCCCACGCGGGAGTCTGTGCTGTGAGAGTCTATCCCCTCCCCACGCGGGAGTCTCTGCTGTGAGAGTCTATCCCTCCCCGCGCGGGGGTCTGTGCTGTGAGAGTCTGTCCCTCACCACGGGGGAGTCTGTGCTGTGAGAGTCTGTCCCTCCCCACGGGTGAGTCTGTTTTGTGAGAGTCTGTCCCCTCTCCACGCGGGAGTCTGTGCTGTGAGAGTCTGTCCCTCCCCACGGGTGAGTCTGTTTTGTGAGAGTCTATCCCCTCCCCACGCGGGAGTCTGTGCTGAGAGAGTCTATCCCTCCCCACGCGGGAGTCTGTGCTGAGAGAGTCTATCCCCTTCCCCACGGGGGAGTCTGTGTTGTGAGAGTCTATCCCTCCCCAACGCCGGAGTCTGTGCTGTGAGAGTCTATCCCCTCCCCACGCGGGAGTCTGTGCTGAGAGAGTCTATCCCCTTCCCCACGGGGGAGTCTGTGCTGTGAGAGTCTATCCCCTTCCCCACGCGGGGGTCTGTGCTGTGAGATTCTTCCCCTCTCCCTCATGGGAGTCTGCATTTGTTCCTCAATACATTTCCACCCTTTTCTATACCACCTTCCTTTCGTGGAATCATTGATGGACTCCAAAGGACAAAGAACCCAGGGACCATCCTTCCCAGAGGGACACTGCATGTTCCAGTCCAAAACCCCCGTGTCTCTCTGACCCAGTGCAGCTCTTAGCCCATGAAGTGAGCATCAGAGTGAAAGGAGTTAGAGCAGAATTGGGTGGATAGGGGAGGGTGGGAGAGGAGGAATGGGCTGAAACAAACCGAAAATGTGTTTTGCAGGCAACAGGATGGCAGGAAAACATGAGGGGTAGCAGAAACAGGGTGTTTTGAAGCAAGGATGCTTTTCTTGCAAGTGACAAACATTTTCTTGCAAGTGACAAAATGTTGCAAAAAAGGCCAGGAACCAATCAGAGTGGCACCACAGGGAGCAGTGTAGCTGACATAAGGGGAGAGCAGAAGGCTGGGGGCAGCCCATGTGAATCTCCCTCCCGGGAGATGAGACCCTGGGAGCAATTCCTGCTCACAGTCTGGTATCACCAATTTGTTTTTTTGTTGTTGCTGTTTTTTTTTTCCGCTCCCTCTGTTCCCATTTTGCTGAGAGGTTTTTTTAATCAAAAAAAGGGTTTTGGGGCCCTTGCCAGTTTGGCTCAGCAGATAGAGCATTGGACCAAAGGGTCCCAGATTTGATTCTGGTCAAGGGCATGTACCTTGGTTGCAGGCTCCTCCGAGGCCCAGGCCCTGGTCAGTGTGTGTGCAGGAGGCAACCATTCCATGTGTTTCTCTCCCATTGATATTTCTCTGTGTCTTTCCCCATTTCTTCCACTCTCTCTGAAAACCAATGCAAAAATATCCTCAGATGAGTATTTACAAAAAAAAAAAAAAGTTGTTGATTTTGTCGAATGCTTTTTTTGCATCTAGTGATATGATCATGTAATTTTGTCTTTCAATTTGTTTATGTGATGTATCGTGTTTATTGATTTGCGAATATTATACCAGCCTTGCCTTCCTGAAATAAATCCCACTTGCTCATGGTGTATGATCTTTTTAATATATTTCTGGATCCGATTTGCTAATATTTTGTTGAGGATTTTAGTATCCATGTTGTTCAGGGATATTGGCCTGTAATTCTCTTTCTTTATAGTGTCTTTATCTGATTTTAGAGTTGGAATAATGCTGGCCTCATAAAAAGACTTTGAAAGTGTTCCTTTTTCTTGGATTTTTTGGAATAGTTTGAGGAGTATAGGTATTAGTTCTTCTTTGAATGTTTAGTTAAACTGCCCGTGAAGCTGTCCAGACCAGAGCTTTTGTTTGATGGGAGTTTTTTTCATTACTGCTTCAATTTCACTAATTGTTAATGGCCTAATCAGGTCTTCTGAATCTTCCTGATTTAGTTTTGGATAATTGTATTTTTCTAGGAATTTGTCCATTTCATCCACATTGTCCAGTTTGTTGGCATATAGTTGCTCATAGTATTTCCTTACAATCCTTTGTATTTCTGTGGTGTCAGTTGTTACTTCACTACCTTTGTTTCTGATTTTATTTATTTGGGTCCTCTCTCTCTCTTTTTTTATTCATTCCGAATTGAAATGGATTTATTTATTTGTCAAATGTTACAATTTTAAAAAAGCAATGTCAGAATGATGTCACTGTCTTCCCTTCTGTTATGGGAGGTGAAGCCTATTTGCTGTCAAACCGTTTCCAAGGTTTGCTGAGTGTTTCCTTCCCACGTCCCACGTGGTTCAGGGTTCAGGACCTGGAAGGGGAGCCTCACACAATGAAAGAGAAGAGACACGAGATAATTTGGGAATATTGGGGGACCAGGCAAGTAAGTCCAACTCAGGAGGAAGGACTTCCACCGGTGCTCAGGCCTCACCAAGCTTTTATTGACCTGGGATACCCCCATAGCATAGCCCTTAAGCAGGCAACCCGGGCAACAGGCAAGGCCCATCAGCAAGGATTTACATAATAATAAATGGGGAAGTTGCTTCAGCTACCACTGTCTGGATCACCAATTTGTTTGAAATACAGTTCACCTGGGCCCATGCTACAGTTCTAGCTGTTAGGGGAAGGGCAGCTATAAGAATGGAATCTCAGTTGTTTAATAAGCTATCTATGTATATAAATGGCTAAGCAACCATCCAACCAGCAGTAGCCATGATGCGCACTGACCACCTGGTGGAAGACACTCAACGCGGGAGCTGCAGTGACTTGGCAGCGGTGGTTCTCAGGTGACATACCCCGGAACCAGAGAGGAGGGAGCCCGATCCCTCGCAGTGCCATGCAATTCCACCTTCGGCCATAGATTATGTTGTTGCTGGGGCACTGTCAGCCCCGAATCTGGTTTACCGCCGAGCTACGGTGACCATAGACACCCTTTGAGCTGCGGTGCCACCCCAAGTGCGCCAGCCAGGGAGGGACCATGGGAGGTTGGCTCCAGGGTGTGTCCATCCCATCTCACCCAGTCCCGCCCTGCCAGCCACCTTCTAATTAATTTCCTTTCAATGTTCAGGAATCTGTGCACCGGGCCACGAATTCACTATATTAGCTGTAGAAAAGGGATTGTTCTTGCAGACCCTGGGGCACTGGAGGACGTGCTGCAAAAAGACAAGCAGGGCTGAAAAGATAAAGTGGCCATGAGCCCAGGTGGGGCCATTACTCAGAGAAGAAGATACATTTTAAATGCAGGTCAAAGGCAGGGCCTATCTCAAGGGAGACCACATTCTGGGCTCATCTTTGCAGGTTCCTGGGCCCATCTTTGCAAGGAGGATGGTAGAAAACAGACCCTGGGAATCACTACTGTTAGACTTTTCGCACCCTCTAACCCTATGGTAAGGGCTGGTTTGAAATGAAATGTCAGAGCGCTTTCTTTCAGGGTATTACGCCTGCTCCTCTCAGATCATGGGCCATGTGAGTAAAACACCACAAAGATTCAGCCTGTCTCTTCACATTGACTCACTCGGGGCAGCAGGACCTTCCTGTCTGGTTCACTGCTGGCTGCACCCTTCCTGGGGGAAGGAGCCTTGTTTGTCACCTTTTGGTGCTTTCCATTTCCCAGCACGAGTAAAGCACTCAGTACCTGTCTGTCTTCAAGTGAATGGATTTGGCCTTTTTTCTAGGTAGGATTGTATTGTACAGAACTTTTGAAAGAAACTTTTCATTTCAAATTATAACAGAAGATGGAAAGAGGATATGTAGATGGAACAAATTATTAAATGTATATTGTATGTTACATGCCGTGTACTGAAGTTAATCTGAACACTCACAACCTGCAGAGAGAGAAGGGAAAGGCTGGATATTTGTGCTGGGTAAATGCAGTCACATTGGGCTCATCCAAATGAGCAAATCATACATTCAAGAGTAAGAATGTCCAGGGCATTGTTCACAGACCTCCAGGTCGAGGAAGCCGCCAGTGGCCTGTGGAATCAGCATGGTCCTCTACCTCACAGAGCCCAGTGAGAGCAGGTCACGTTCCTGTTATGCCCAGATTTCAAGACCCCCCAAAGATCCACCAGGGAGCACCAAATCTGATGCAAAAGCATAAAGTCTTTTATTCAAGCCTGGTACTTGGTCCCCCGCTTGCCTCCATTACTGGATGCAAGAGAGAGCCCGGAGTTCCAAAAGAACAAAGAATTTATAGGGCTTGGGGGCGGGGCACACTCTGACCACTGATTTGGCCGATTCCAGTTGGTTGAGTGAGGGCTGGGGGCTAGTGACTCAAGGGCAGGGTGTAGCTAGGGTCTGGTTACACAAAGACAAGGGGGTGGCTAGCATACTTTTGGCCTTGGGCTAGTTTCCCCCACTTTCCCATTGGCCGAGATAAGGGCAGGCTGAGTAACTGATACATTCTGCGGCTTTTGCCGGAAGAGGGGTTAAGGACACAGCCATCAGGCCTGTTCTGTCCTTTCAGTTACCAAGCTCTGGTTTCTAGGGCTCCATGCAGAACAACAGCGAGGTGCTGGCCATGTTCTTCTCAAAGTGCTCGTTACATTGCTTGTTCTGAGCTTCAGTGAACTGACTTTTCCAACCTCCCAGGACTCCTGAGAAGAACAGCGTAAATAATATTTTTATGAACTTTGACCATTTTTTGTTTGGGTAATCCCTTTCCTCTCAATACTTACATTCCCTTCATAGACATCAGCTCATCGTCCTGCTGCCATTGAATGACAAGTGAAGTGACAGGTCATACTCCCCAGGGCACAGTGAGGCCCTTGTGCGCAGGGAGCTGTATTCTGAGCACCGGGGAGGCCTGAAATCCAGGTCTTGGTTCTCTGACTCTTGGCTTTGTCCCCTGAGCTTTCTCACCCACCCGTCCTCTGTGGCCTCTCAGGGCACCTCACAGGCTCTGTAAGTTCACTGGATCTCGTTTTCTGATCTTCTCTTTCCAGGTCGCTGAGCACTGATGTGAGTGGTTGCCTCCTCAGAGTGTTGTCTGCTCCTCCTATTTGTAGCTTTATTCAGGCAGAATTCATAGTTAAATACAAGTGAGAAGTCTCCTTTCCAGTCTGAATTATCATTGCTGTTAACATATGAATAAGTTCAAGCAATCTATACTAATAAAAGGGTAATATGCTAATTAGATTGGACATCCTTTGGGACATTCTTCTAGACAAAGCCACAGCAGCTGTGAGGGCCGGTCCAGCACCGAGGTCCCTTTTGCAGAGGCCATGAGAGAAGGTACTGCAGGGGAAGGCAGAAGGGAGAAGGCAGCAGTTAGGCAGTCAGGGGGATCAGGCCAGGAGGGGAGAGCAGTTAGGCAGTCAGGGGGATCAGGCCAGGAGGGGAGAGCAGTTAGGCAGTCAGGGGGATCAGGCCAGGAGGGGAGAGCAGTTAGGCAGTCAGGGGGATCAGGTCAGGAGGGGAGAGCAGTTAGGGCAATCAGGGGGATCAGGCCAGGAGGGGAGAGCAGTTAGGCAGTCAGGGGGATCAGGCCAGGAGGGGAGAGCAGTTAGGGTAATCAGGGGGATCAGGCCAGGAGGGGAGAGCAGTTAGGCAATCAGGGGGATCAGGCCAGGAGGGGAGAGCAGTTAGGCAGTCAGGGGGATCAGGCCAGGAGGGGAGAGCAGTTAGGCAGTCAGGGGGATCAGGCCAGGAGGGGAGAGCAGTTAGGCAGTTAGGGGGATCAGGCCAGGAGGGGAGAGCAGTTAGGCAGTTAGGGGGATCAGGCCAGAAGGGGAGAGCAGTTTGGGCAATCAGGGGGATCAGGCCAGGAGGGGAGAGCAGTTAGGCAGTCAGGGGGATCAGGCCAGGAGGGGAGAGCAGTTAGGGCAATCAGGCCAGCAGGGGAGCAGTTAGGAGCCAGTGGTTCCAGATTGTGAGAGGGTTCCTGGATTGGAGAGAGTGCAGGCCGGGCTGAGGGACCCCGCCCCCCCCCCCCCGCCCTGCATGAATTTCATGCACCAGGCCTCTAGTCTATCTATATAAAAGGCTAATATGCTAAGTGACCACTGGTCCAGTCAGTATGACAACTTGCTTCATAGCCAAGTGGAAACATTTCACACTTTAACCAAATGTCTGTGGAGCGTTTTCCCATGCCTCATCTCATTTGATCCTCACAGAAGTCCTGGAATAGGTAGATAGGAGACTCGGTGGAATCCTATTTTCTTTTCATTAGCCAGAAAATGGAGATTTAGAAAGCTTAGAAACTTGACCCAACTGAAGAGAAGAAATGGTGGACCTTGAAAATGACTTCAGGTTTTCTCACTGCACAGAATATAGTCAGACACTGCTGCAGTTAAATATTTTACCCTTTGTTCTCCCTTTGTGATCCAAAATATAACCTGCTTTGTGTTGATATTTACTGCTGTGTTGCTGACAATTACCTGAAAGAGAAGTTGGGGTGCTTCACTGGCCTGGAAAAAAGTTTAGCTACATCAGAAAGTAGGTCTAACTAAGCAAGTTTATTCTATATCTATAAAAGGCTAAGTTGACTCGCGCATGCGTGGTACATACAAAGCTCTCACTGGTGCCAGTCACATGTGTATGTTTCCATCTGTCATTGTCCATCGTGAATTTGGTTGATACTTCTATTATAGAGAAAGGCGAATAGCAATATTAAAATATCTCTTCTAATTAACTAGTAGCCCGGTGCACGAAATTTGTGCACATTAAAAGGGAATTAATTGCCCTAACTGGTTTGGCTCAGTGGATAGAGCATTGGCCTGCAGACTCAAGGGTCTCAGGTTCGATTCCGGTAAAAGGGCATGTACCTTGGTTGTGGGCACATCCCCAGTGGGGGGTGTGCAGGAGGCAGCTGATCAATGTTTCTCTCTCATCGATGTTTCTAACTCTCTATTCCTCTCCCTTCCTCTCTGTAAAAAATCAATAAAATATATTTTTTAAAGGGAATTAATTAGCAGAGATATTTTAACATTGCTATTTGCCCTTTCTCTATAATAGAAGTGTGAGAGATGAAAGGAAATTAGTAAAATGTATATGAAAATAATATATAAATTTATTAATAAATAAACAGTAACAAAAGGATATAACAACAACAGAGGCATGATATAAAAACAACAAAAACATGACATAAAAACAACAGTGATGCAAACAATGACTGATAAAGTGATTAAACTTATTCTAATATCTCCCTGTACACCACATTAAGAGTGAAAACACTTTCAGAGGGCTTGACTAATTTCCCTTGTGATGAAGTACTTAGAACTTTAACTGTAACATCACAAACTCGAGAGAAAGCAACATATAACTGACCATGTGCAAAAACAGTTTCAGGTAGGAACATGCCTACTCTGTCTAGAGTTTGTCCTTGTGATTTATTAATAGTCATCACAAATGCTGGCATCACGGGAAACTGTCGTCGAATCAATTTAAATGGAAGGCCAGTGTCAGATGGGGACAAATTAATTCTTGGAATCAGAACAGCCTCTCCCTCTGCAGATCCTGTAAATACTTCAGCTTTGATAATGTTAGGTCGTAATCTTTTGATAATAAATCTGGTACCATTACAAAGACCCCATTTACTATTGAGATTTCTCAATAGCATGATGATTGCACCCACTTTCAATTTTAATTTATGACATGGCATTCCCGAAGGAGTAATACTATTCAGAAACTCAATGGGGAAATTTTTCTTTGTTTCTTTGTTATGGGGTAGGGCCACAACATTAGTAACAAAGAAACAGAATTAAAACTTTATTGTGGGGAGCCGCTACAGTGTTTTGGACAGGTTCAAGCCTTGGACTGGTGAGAGGGCACAATCCTCTCATTGCCACGTGCAAGTCCCAGCTTGGAGGGCAGGGCCCTCCCAGCACAATTATAGCCAAGAGCTGTAGTTGTAAGCTTGAACCTATGATCCGAACACATGGCCCCACGTGCCTGAGTGATGTGGGCTTGATAGAGCTCAGGTGCATGTAGTTGAGTAGGATTGAAACCCAGGAGAATGTTTGTAAACATCTTGGTCACACCCTTACTTTGCCTCGTAGCATCTGCTGTAAACTAAAGGCACAGCTGTGGGCCTGGTCACTGTCTCTCAGAGAAGCAGTGTCCCACCGAGACCCAGCTTTCATTCTCTTGTCTGTCTTTTCTAAGGCTCTAAGCCACCCCACTCGGGTTCATCCTGTGCTGGCGCAGCACACTTTAGAAAGATCTGCCTCCACGCTCCCAGGGCGGGTTCCTGCCTCAAACTCCACCTTTACAGGAAACAGCTCCCAGAAACAGCTTGGGGGAGGGTGCAGCCATTGCCAAGACAACCCCTGTAGGACTGACTTCCTTCTGCTCGGTCACTGTTCGTCTGTATGTGACGAACACCACCTATGGTTTTTATATAAGTAGATTTTTTTTCAATGTGTAGGAATTTGTGCACTGGGTCACTAGTATAATATAAAGGAGTGGTAGGGTTGGTTAACTTTGGTTCATGCTTATGCAATAAAGCAGTGGTTCTCAACCTTCCTAATGCCGCGACCCTTTAATACAGTTCCTCACGTTGTGGTGACTCCCAACCATAAAATTATTTTTGTTGCTACTTCATAACTGTAATTTTGCTACTGTTATGAATCGTAATGTAAATATCGGATATGCAGGGTGTATTTTCATTGTTACAAATTGAACATAATTAAAGCATAGTGATTAATCACAAAAACAATATGTAATTACATATTCAATATGTGTTTTCCGATGGTCTTAGGCGACCCCTGTGAAAGGGTCATTCGACCCCCAAAGGGGTCTCGACCCACAGGTTGAGAACAGCTGCAATAGAGAATTCATTCATATTTTTAGCTTCAATAATTAAAAATGGTCAGAGAGACCATAGAAAGCGATTTCTCTCCTGATTGCTCCATGCTGTCTGATTCATTTAAGCAAGCATGTCAAACTCACAGCCTGTGGACTGCATGCAGCCCACAACAAATATTTTTGTGGCCCAGCCAATATAATGGTATGTAGAAAGGTTTTAATAAAAATTTAATAACTTAATTTTTACAATATCCTGTTATACATAACGAATCTGTGCACCTTGAAAGCAACTGTGGGCCACGAGGCTGCGGTGGGCACAGGGGCGGGTCTCGGCCCCTCCTCCGTAACCCTGGCCGGCCCCTCCTGCTGCAGCCCAGGTCCCCTGTCTGCCGCAGCCCTGCTCCGGCCCCACCTCTCACACCCACTGATGGCACTGGCCCTGCTCGCACCCGCAGCCAGCACTAGCAGCGCCTGCGACCAGTGGCTGCCAGGCCTGATCGCCTTTCAGTGGGGGGAGGTGAAGAAGCCCTCAGGGGCGATCGGGCAGGCAGTCGCTGCCTGCTCGCACCCCATGACGGCACAGAGCGATCAGGCTGGCGCTGGAGGCCCGCAGCAGGTGACTGTGGTGCACAGGAGCAAAGAATTTTCAGTAACCACCAGAGGCTCGCCCAGATGACTGCCACCAGTGGCCTGTCTTGGTCTGGCGCCTCCACTCACCAGCTCCACCATCCTGATGCAGCCAGTGCCTGCCATGTTCGGCGCATGCCCCCTGGTGGTCAGCGCACATCATAGCAACCAGTTGTTCTGTTGTTCTGCCTTTTAGTCTATTTGCATATTAGCCTTTTATTATATAGGACTAGAGGCCTGGTGCACTAAATTCGGGCACAAGGTGGAGTCCCTCAGCTGGGCCTGCACCCTCTCCAACCCGGGACCTCTCGGTGGATGTCTGAGTGCCAGTTTAGGTCCTGGGGGATTGGTCCTAAACTGGCAGTTGGACATCCCTCTCACAATCTGGGACCGCTGGCTCCTAACCACTCGCCTGCCTGCCTGCCTGATCGCTCCCTAACTGCCCCCCTGATGGCCTGATAGCCCCTAACCGCTTCTGCCTTGGCCCCTGCCACTGTGGCTTTGTCCAGAAGGATGTCCAGAAGATATCTGGTCTACTTAGCATATTACCCTTTGATTAGTATAGATTATTAATAATGAACTACAGCATTCACTAATGACTGGTTACTATAATTATGCTGTATTCATTTCCTGTATGAGCCTTACACGCAGGCGCACCATTTCTCTCCACTAATATTCGCAGCAAATATTTTAGCAGCTGATTGTGATGTCATTAGTCTTTTTTTAAATATATATTTTATTGATTATTTACAGAGAGGAAGGGAGAGGGATAAAGAGTTAGAAATATCGATGAGAGAGAAACATTGATCAGCTGCCTCTGAAAGAATGTTACAAACTGCACAGGCCCAGCTGCCAGGCCTAGCTGCCTGTTTCATCTCAACTCCCTAGGCTTCCCCCACTAGAGATAGGAACAGAAGGGAGTGACACCCTCTCAAGGCTGCTCCTCCAGGAGATAGCCCCAACAAAGGGCAGGCTGAGTAAACCGGGCTTCAATCAACCTTGAGATAAACAGGTTGTGAAAACACCAGGCAGGAATGCCCTATCAAGACACAAACCAGACCCTTTGGAATTTCTTTGTTCTCCTCTCCTGTATGCAACCCCTCCCTAATGTATGATTTTTGCATATAAATAGCTGAAAGACCCCTTGCTGGGCGCCCAACTCCTCTGCTCCTGCATGAGTACGAGTTGAGCCCCAGCGCGCTGGAATAAAGCCTCTTGCAGTTTGCATCAAGTGACGTCTCCTGCGGATGATTGGGGTCGCCGTCAATCTATGGGACAGAGTGAGGGTCCCTCTTGGGGGGTCTCACACCTCCTGCACATTCCCTGCTGGGGATGTGCCCGCAACCAAGGTACATGCCCTTTTACCGGAATCGAACCTGGGACCCTTGAGTCCGCAGGCCAATGCTCTATCCATTGAGCCAAACCAGTTAGGGCTCATTAGTCTTGTACTGACTTGTTTGGTGTGCGCAACAGGAAACATTTTGCTTTCGGAGAACCAGAAAAATGGGTTTATTTGCATTACACTTATTAATCTGTGCAATTATTCAGTGTCTAGTTAAGTTAATGTCCAAGATAAAATATTAATTTTTATTAAAATGTTCTATTATTTTATGTTAATGATGACTCATTTATTTCAGCCCTTTGTATTTAGCATGTCTCTATCGAAATAAACCTACCTTTCTATGAAAATGGAAGCTTTTGGTCTTTTGCGACCACGTAAACGTACACCTTGTTTATCTGGCCTGTGTGATGTGCTCCTGCGCTTCCGGGGGGCAGTGTACGCTGTCCTTTGCCGTTTCCCGCTTTTCTCTGGGAAACAAGCCACTTGGCCAGCTCTCCCACACGCTCTGGCCTTCAGGAACCCACCTCAGAAAACGCTGGCCTAGGGGTTCACTTGAATGTCAGGGAACCTTTTTATGAATTGATCACGGTTTTCCTCCTCTCAGAGGAAATACAAAGAGCACGGATACATCACCTTTTCTCATGAGGGAGAAAGACAGTGATTCATTTTAGCATCATTGATGTAGTTGGTCCTGGGGTTCCTTTTCTTTTTATTTTATTTTATTTTATTTATTTTTTTAAACATATTTTATTGATTTTTTACAGAAAGGAAGGGAGAGAGATAGAGAGTTAGAAACACTGATGAGCTGCCTCCTGCACATCTCCTACTGGGGATGTGCCCGCAACCCAGGTACATGCCCTTGACCGGAATCGAACCTGGGACCCTCCAGTCCGCAGGCCGATGCTCTATCCACTGAGCCAAACCGGTTTTGGCCTGGGGTTCCTTTTCATGACATCAAATGAAGTGTTATAGACAATGTCGTCTAAAACCTCACTCCCTGTTCATGGCCCTTAGGACTAAGCCAAGTTCCCAGCCGGAGGCATAGGGCCCTGCCTGGTCTGGGCTCAGCTGGCTCCAACGTTCTCTGATGCCCTCCTCCGCAGCAGCGCTATTTGGTGGTTCTCTCATCTCCGCGGCCATTGCCCTCAGGGTGTCCTGCTCTGCCCTCCTCTCTTAACCCAGGAGGCCTTACACCGAAGGGCATCACGAGGCCTGTGCTCTCCTCTAAATTGCGTGCAAATGTGCAGGTGTGGCTTTGACAGACGTGAAGACGTGGCTGCCTGCAGAGTCTCAGTGGGGTTTGTGAGCATTGAAACGAAAAAACCTTTAATTTAGATGTTGGAAAGTTTTTAGAGGCCTGCGTTCATTCTCACTTTGTTCACTTTTTCTTGCCATCTTCTTTCATTGCTCTAAATTTCATATATTTATGACAAATTTTCTCAACACATACCAGTCTCCTAAGCTACATGCTTATCTGGCATTTCAGATTGAATGGGTTAAAAATTAAATTCATATTCAGGGAAACTTACTCTTCCTCCTTCATTCACTGTTTTCATTAATGGTACCACTGAAACAGGAAATTTGGGGGGTGAAAAAGACAGGTTTAGGAAAGTTTAGAAATGAAGGGGACCATGGAGGAAGCACAGGGCTGCAGAGCAGCAGAAGGTGTATTTCCATAGAATGGGGAGCTGAAAAGCTGCAACAGGTGCATTTCCATAGAATGAGGAGCTGGGAACAGCAGAAGGTCTATATTTACAAAATAAAGGGAAGGAACCCCGCATCCAGAAGGAGGAGAAGGAAGCCCGGAGGGTGTAGGAGAACAATGGGGAAGGAGGGGGAGGACCTCACGTGTGTGTTCAGGCAAAGGAAGGGGCCTCCTGTGCCGGCTCCTATGTCCCAAGGGGACTGGGCGGAGAGGCCAGCTTTGGGCCAGGACACGCCTTCCTGATGCTGCCAGAGGAAGAGCAGCGGGAAGGCAGCTCAGCCAGGGGCCACCCCTGGTCCCGGAGGGCACTTCCTGGTCCCGAGGTGCCCACAAAGACAGGGAGTTGAGAGTGCCACCGAAGGAACCTGGGGCACGTGCCCAGGAACCACCCTTCCTTTTTCTCTTCCTCCAGAGCTAGCGTCCGGTGCCCTGAGCTCGCCGCTGTGGCATTGGGAGGAAGGCCTTCCCCTCAACGGGCAGAACTGAGCTTTGTTAACCTGTGCCTGCTGGGGGCCGCTCGTGCCTCCAGCCAGACAGGCCAGCTTGCAGTTCCACCCAACTTCCAAGTTCGAATCCGAGTTACTCAGTTCTCAGGGTTCGGTTCTTTCCTGTAAGTGTGAGGTTAGGCTGATATTTAATGGGTCTCACCAGATAATTGTTTCTTAAATTAAGGCACAATGAACATGCAGTAAAATGCAGAATCTTAAGCTTACATCTTGGTGGACGCCATGTAACTCCCTCTCAGATCAAGAGGAGAACATCCCCGCCACCTCAGCAGGCCCCTCCTGCCTCTGTCCCCGATTCCTCGCCACCAACCCAGGCCCTAGCGAGCAGGGTGCTGACTTGTTGTCACGAACAAGTCTTGCCCGTCCTTGAACTTTATATACTGGCCTCATGCCTCTATGGACCCTTCTTGGCCAGCTTCATTCTTTCAACACGGGTTTGACATTTCTTGATAGAGTTGCGGGAGTCGGTAGTTGATGCATTTCTATTGCTGTGCCATTTACCCGAATAAGCCTCCTGGTCTGTGTGATTCCTCCTCTTTGGATGGACAGATAGGTGGGTTCCCGTTTGGGATGGTTATGAATAGTTTCTAGGAGATTTAATGCTCCCTTTCTGTGTGTGGACATGTGCGTTGAGTGTGTGCCTGGGCGCTGAGCTGCTGGCACAGGTGTGTTTAACTTGAATAGAAGCTGCCGTTTCTACACAGCCCGGGCACAGCTGACATCAGAAGAGCTTCCTGGAGCTTTCCCTGCGGGCAAGCCTCTCCCTGGGGCGGAGGGGCGGCAGCGGGTGCCGGCCTCACCGCGTGCTGGGTGCTGGGTGCCGGCCTCACCGCGTGCTGGGTGCTGGTCTCACCTCGTGCTGGGTACTGGGTGCTGGCCTCACCTCGTGCTGGGTGCTGGCCTCACCTCGTGCTGGGTACCGGCCTCACCTCGTGCCGGGTACTGGCTTCACCTCGTGCTGGGTGCTGGCCTCACCCTGTACTGGGTGCCGGCCTCACCTCGTGCCGGGTGCCGGCCTCACCTCGTGTGAAGGGACGGAATGGAACTGATAGCTGTGTCCCTAACGAAAGGACAGAATGGAACTGATAGCTGTGTCCCTAGCTCCTCTCCCAGGAAAGCCACAGACTGTATCAGTTACTCAGCCTGCCCTGATCTCAGCCAATGGGTAAGCAAGGGAAACCAGCCCGGCCCTCACTCAACCAACGGGAATCGACCAAGTGCCTCCACCCCTCTCCCCAAGCCCTATAAATTCTTTGTTCTCTTGGGACTCGGGCTCTCTCTCGCATCCAGTAATGGAGGCAGAGGGGAACCAAGCCTGGGCTTGAATAAAAGACTCTATGCTTTTGCATCGGACTCGGCTCCCTGGTGGTCTGTCTTGTGGGATCTTGAAATCTGGGCATAACAGTGCTGGGTGCCGGCCTCCCCTCGTGCTGGGTGCTGGCACCGAGTTTCTCGCTGTGCGTGAGCCCAGCATTGCCCCTGTGCCGCTCTGTGCCAGGCTGCTGAGGACTGACTTCCCAGGTGGCACCTCCGCCAGAAAGTCTCGCAGCCTCCAGCGGACCCGCCTGCGCGGCGTCTTCCCTGCCTCCATGAGGCGTGGAGGGGCCGTTCTGCTCACCAGCGACCCAGTGTGTTGCCCTGGGAATGTGGGGCGCGGGCATTCAGCAGATTTCAAATGGGTCGCCGGGAGACGGCATCCCCAGCCTCAGGCCGCTCCTGCCCTGGCCCCTGAGCGGAGGCAGGAGGGAAAGCGCTGCCTGCGTGGTGCCGAGTGCGTCATCTCTTTCAGGTAAAGTCTAACTATGGCTCCAGTTTTTCACAGCTGTGAACCCTCCCGAGGATGTTTTGCCATTGACTTTGTTTTTTTAGAGAGAATAGGGGAGGGAAGGGGGGGAGAGAGCGAAACATCGGCGAGACACATCGATGGGTTGCCTCCTGCACGCTCCCCGATCAGGGCCAGGGATCGAGCCTGAAACCGAGGTAGGTGCCCTTGACGGGGAATCAAATGCTCGACGCTTCGGTGCACACGCCAGTCTAACCGCTGAGCCCCGCCAGGGCCGCAGGGCCGTTTTTGAGATTTAAAAAGGTCAAACACCGCCTGACCCAGTCTTCAGGGGGTGCCTCCCTGCCCTTCCACTGCTGCAGACGCCTCCGCCCGCAGAGCCCGGGCCAGGATGCCGGCTGCCCGGCTCCGGGGTCTCTGCGCTGCCCACGTGAGCGGCAGGTGCTCCTTCCCCAGGAGGCGGCTCCTTCCTGTGGCGTCAGCGGGTCAGGGTGGCTGCTGGCCACGCCCACCACCAGCCCTCCTCCGTGCAGCCCCCCAGGCTCCTCCCCCCGGGGTCTCCCAGCCCCTGCCTTCCAGCAGTTTCCGTCACTGACGTCGTTCCTTTGTGGGATGTGAGTGTCTTTCTTTCCTTTTTTGCCAATTTTAAACATTGCCCCTGACAGGTCCTTGCAGGTGGGGCAGCGCTGGGGCCTTAAACACGATGGGCGCTCAGGGCGGTGGCGCTTGCTGTTTCGGGAGAAGGAGCCTGGGCAGAGCTTTCCCGGAGGAGAGACTGGCCTCCGGTGGGGAGAGGGGAGGCTGGGAGAGAGGCTTAGCGTGTGTGCCCTTCTCAGAAAGTTCCAGCACAGCTGCGGGATTCTCCCCGGGGAGGGCCAGGGCAGGGAGGGCAGGGCAGGGAGGGCCAGGGCAGGGGAGGGCCAGGGCAGGGAGGGCCAGGGCAGGGAGGGCAGGGCAGGGGAGGGCAGGGCAGGGAGGGCCAGGGCAGGGAGGGCCAGGGCAGGGGAGGGCAGGGCAGGGGAGGGCAGGGCAGGGGAGGGCCAGGGCAGGGGAGGGCCAGGGCAGGGAGGGCCAGGGCAGGGGAGGGCAGGGCAGGGGAGGGCCAGGGCAGGGGGGGGCAGGGCAGGGGGGGGCCAGGGCAGGGGAGGGCAGGTAGGGCCAGGGCAGGGGAGGGCCAGGGCAGGGGAGGGCCAGGGCAGGGGAGGGCAGGGCAGGGGGGGCCAGGGCAGGGGAGGGTGGAGCGGGGCCCTTTGACCACAGGGAGGTGGCAGCTTGTGTGGAGGCAGAACCACCGCCTCCTGAGTGACAGGTCCCTCCTGTGACTGTGCGGGTGGCTGGGGACCTGCGGGACCAGCCCTTCACTCACCAAGGACTTCATTTCCAGGCGCGGGAGGAACCACCTGGCTTCCAGTTCTTGCTGGTCGCTCTGAGCACGTTTGGAGTCATTTCTTAGGAAATGAAAAGCGGGAGAAGGTGCGAAATCGCCCGAGGGCCTGGGTCCCCGCTCCCGGGCCCTTGAAGGTCAGGGAGCAGCGGTCTCCTCCCCTGGGTCACTGACTCGCTCCGTCCCCCCACCCCCACCCCCGTCCCTGGGAGGCGGGGAGGTCGCCTTGGAGAGACTGGGAAGTCTGTCCTCCACGCTTTCTCCTTGAAGGAAACTTTAAAGATAAATAAAAAGCACTAACTTTTATAACACACACAGCCGCCTATTTTCTTCCAATGGATCCTATCTGAGAAAGCCTCAGAGCTGCTGGCAGCAGCTACAGTGAAGTGACATGAATGTGCGAACGTCCCCTCCTGACGCCCCAGCTCCGCACAGTGCCGTCCTCATGCAGCTCCCAGCTGCTGGCCAGGTGCCTCTGTCAGTGAGGAGACAGCGGCCACAGCGCGAGGGCAGCCTGTGGCTGGTCACGGGGTTTTCTGTATCTTCCAGTGAAGTGTCCTGACAAGTCTTCCACAGCCTCTTTAAATATATATATATATATATATATATATATATATATATATATATATATATTATTGATTTCAGGGAGGAAGGGAGAGGGAGAGAGAGATAGAAACATCAGTGATGAGAGAGAATCATGGATCGGCTGCCTCCTGCACGCTCCCCACTAGGCATTGAGCCCGCAACCCAGGCCTGTGCCCTTGACTGGAATCATACTCAGGACCACAGGGTCTATCCACTGAGCCACACCGGCGAGGGCCTTTCACAGTCTCTTCACCAGCTTCTTACCCACAATTCTCTTACCTTCTGAATGTCAGTATTCTGGGCTCTGTGTGGGTGGGGGGAGCATCAGGTCATCATTAGGGATTTGGGTGAGCGAGTGCACGACAGCAAGGAACTACCATCTGGGAGAAGTTCTTTCAACTCGCGCCACCTCGGCTGCATTCCATTTCGTTCAGTGTGTTATTCCCCTGGGCTCCCTCTGGCCCCGGGTCACCGAGAGGCAGGCGCTGCCGTGACGGGTGAGCTAGTGCTCGGCGGCCCTTCTGCTGCTTCCTGTGCTCGCTGCTCTGTTTCCAGGCCCTTTGGCAGCACACTGGCGGCCTTGGTCCTTTCGGGTGGGTGCAGGCTCATTCACGGCACAGACACGTGTTCTGTGGTCTGGAAACACGCGTGTCCTGTGTTGTGTACAGTGTTCTGTAAATGTGGGTCGGGTGGGCTTGGCTGGTGGTATTTTTGAGTTGTGTATTTTGTTGGTTTTTGTCTAGTGGTGTGACCTGAGTGATGTGGAAGTCTCCAAATGTAATTGTAAATTTATTCATTTCTTTTAGGTTTCACCTCAGGAATATAGGTCTGTTTCTTGGTGCGTGCACATTTCAGATTGCTATGTCATTTTATTGAAAAATTGATTCATTATACAATATCTTTTTCATTTGCTGTTAATTTTCTCTGGTCAACTTGATCTGATATTAATATATTTATATGGGTTGGAGATCTCTCATTAATTACTGATTCTCTCCACCTTTCAGAGCCTCTCTATGTTTGTTTTATACATACAATATCTAATGATTTTAGTAATGTTACGGGGAATAATAACTTTACACTCTGACTAACCATGAAGGAGAACTAGAATAAAATGTACTAACAAACTTACACGAAGGACCTCTACACTAATGTTTCCTTATGAGCGTCCTGCAGCACCAGCAGCTTCAGGCTGTACAGGAAAGGTGCTGGCCACGTGACGCTGGCTTACACAGGCTGCCAACCACAGGAATGTGGCTCACAGGACGGCTCCAGGTGCTGGCATTGAAGATTGTATCAGGACCAGCAGGGACACTCAGGCTGACATTAAAAATCTGTATCAGGACCAGCAAGGACACTCGGGTGTGTCCATAGCCCCGCCAGGTCTCTATTCCTCTTGCCTTCTCCCTCCCTATAAAAACCCTGCACGAACGGGACAGTAGGTTGGTCTTTGGGATGGGAGTCCACCATCTTTTCAGGCAGCTGGCACTTGAATAAACCATTTTCCTCACACCAGCCCCTGCCTCTTGGGACTGGCTTTCAAAGTGGCCAGCAGCTGAACCTGGTTTGCAATCAGGATTTGGCGAGCAACCCCAGAGGTGCGCTCAGCTGCTTGTGGCCATCTGACTCTGTGCCAGGAACTGCACAGGGACTTCCCAGAGCTGTGGAGAGGTCTTTTAAATCTCAGGGACTCTCCCTGTCCCGCTCACTGCATCAGCGCCCTATAAATAATTTGCTGGCGAAAGTAAATGATCTTTGGGGGGTCAGCTGGCTCCAAGACTGAGCAAGTCCAGCTGGCATACACCAAAAGCCCTCTCACTGCCGCCTGGGCTGGCTGCTGTCTAGACTCAGCAACGAGGCATTTCCAGGGTTGGTTAGCAGGGGACAGAGCTCGGTGGCTTTAATCTGGGTTTTTCCATGGGAGGATTTTGGGTTTGATTTGAGAGCCCGGTCTGTCTGGAATGCCTCTTTGGTTATAGTTGTTCTTTGCTTGCTTTCTTATATCTGGGGGACTTGGTTCGGTGGCTGCTGTCTGTGCACCCGGGAGTCCTGTGCCGCTGCTGTTTGGCTTTGGGGCATTTGGGCCTCGTAAAGGTCACTCATGGCATCGGGGCGGGTGTCTCGGACACTCCTCCCAGCAGGATTGAGTTGTGATCATTTGTTTCTTTGAACTTAGTTTTTGTCTTTTGAACTTTGTTTTTGTTTTAAATTGGGTGATTCAGTCTCAGTTACACCAGCGTGTCCATTAGGTCGCATTCTAGCTGCCTGTTCGACTTACAGCTATAAGCTGATGACGAACTAGAATTGTTTGGCTAAAGGTCTAGTAGACAGAATAAGATCTCTTATATTCAAACTTTCATGTTGTTCGATTATAAGTTTTCTACTCAGAAGGATCTAAATTGATGGTTCAAAAAGGTGGAAAAAATCTCCCTTCTTCCCAGAAAGTAAAATTCAGAAACAAGAAAAAAGATGAGCCCTGACCAGTTTGGCTCAGTGGCTAGAGCGTTGGCCTGTGGACTGAAGAGTCCCAGGTTCAATTCTGGTCAAGGGCATGTAACGTGGTTGCGGGCACATCCCCAGGAGGGGTTGCGCAGGAGGCAGCTGATTGAGGTTTCTCTCTATTTGATGTTTCTAATTCTCTATCCCTCTCCCTTCCTCTCTGTAAAAAATCAATAAAATATATTTTTTAAAAAAGAAAAAAGATGAGAAAGCAAGTCTTGAAACTTTTGGAGGTCCAGGAGCTGCTGCAGGCCTGGGAACAAGGGGGGATTAACGCCTCGCCAGCCCCATACAGGCTGTGGGACTAACAGAGGCCCCTGCCCTCAATGGGAAGAAAGGAGGTAGCATTCTGAGAAACTGAAGGGGCGGCCCCGGCCCGTGCTCAGCTCATTGGAACATTGTCTTGGTCACCAGAAACCTGCAGGTTTGATTCCCAGTCAGGGCACACACCCACGTTGCTGATTCAGTCCTCCAGGAGGTAATCAATTGCTGTTTCTCTCACATTGATGTCTCTCTTTCTCTCACCCTTCCTCCCTCTAAAGCCAATTAGCATATTTTGGGGTGAATATAAAATGGAAAAAAAAAAAAAAAGAAAGCGACTGAAGTCGCTCAAGCCTGATATCTCCGTTGTCCCCCAGCCTCTTCAACGGTGACAAGGAAAGTGGGTAATTAAACTGCTCGGTTCTGAGCCACTAAAGCCATGCTCACCAAGACTCCAAATGGGCGACCTAAGTTAATTGATGTCTTTTATTTTTTAATCTTTATTGTTGAGAGTATTACAAATCTCTCCCCCCTTTTCCCCCATTGCCCCACGCACCTGGTTCCCACCCTGTGCCAGGCCTTCACCACCCTATGGTCTGTGTCCATGGACAATGCATATGCATATAATTCTTTGGTAAATCTCTTCCCACTGCCCCCTGGGCCCCGCCCCCCTTCCCTCTGAGATTCCTCAGTCTGTTCCATGTTTCCATGCCTCCGGTTCTAATTTATTCATCATTTATTGTGTTCATTAGATTCCACATATGAGTGAGATCATGTGATATTTGTCTTTTTCTGACTGGCTTATTTCACTTAGCATAAACATCTCAGGACCCTCCATGCTGTCTCAAAGGGTAAGAGATTCTTCTTTTTTACATCTGCATAGTATTCCATGGTGTAAATGTACTTCAGTTTTTCTTATCCACTCATCTGCTGATGGGCACTTGGGCAGTTTCCAGAGGTTATCTACTGTAAATAGTGCTGCTATGAGCACAGGGGTGCACACATTCTTTCTGATCGGTGTTTCGTGTTTCTTAGGATATGGGGTCACTGGGTCACATGGCAGTTCCATATTTAACTTTTTGAGGAAACTCTGCACTGTTCTCCACAGTGGCTGCCCCAGTCTGCATTCCCACCAGCAGTGCATGAGGGTTCCCTTTTCTCCACATCCTCACCAGCACTTGTCATTTGTTGATGGTAGCCATTCTGACAGGTGTGAGATGGTACCTCATTGTCGTTTTAATTTGTATCTCTCAGATGATTAGTGACATTGAGAATGTTTTCATAGGTCTCTTGGCCATCTGAATGTCCTCTTTAGGAAAATGTCTATTCAGGTTCTCTGCTCATGTTTTTTTAAAAAATATATTTTTATTGATTTCAGAGAGAAAGGGTGTAGCGGTCAAGCGGAATGAAGTTAACTAGAAGAGGACGTTCTGCCAGGAAAAGGCGGGAGCCTGCAAGCGGGCCACGTCGGAACAAAGTCTTGCACACAAGACTTAGTGTTCAGAGGCAGAACTTTCCTTGATGTGATAAATAGTCCATAAGAACATGGGAAGCCAGGGAGGGTGCACTGCTGCAGGTGGAAAGAGTCCTTGTATAACATAGGAAATTAATAGTGTCATGTATAACTTAGCTCAGATGATCTCATAAGCATGCTTGTTAATCAGTGTCACTTGCTGGACTCTATTGTTTGCTGTGTTCACCCCAATAAAAGCCAGAAGGCATCAGAGGGTCTTTGCTACACGCCTGAGCGAGCGGTAGCCCTCTGCTCTACTTCATCCTACACGCCCAGCTTGCCTCAGTGTCTCCGGTCACAAAGAACATCAACAAAGGGAGAGGAGAGAGAGATAGAGACATCAATGATGAGAGAGAATTATTGATCGGCTGCCTCCTGCACACCCACTACTGGGGATCGAGCCCGCAACCTGTCCATGTGCCCTTGACCAGAATCGAACGAATCCAGTACCCTTCAGTCCACAGGCTGACACTCTATCCATTTAGCCACACCGGCCAGGGCTCCTGTTTTAATTGGATTGTTTGTTTTCCTTTTGCTGACTTGTATGAGCACTTCAGTGTTTTGGAAATTAACCCCTCACAGATGCGTCATTGGCGAATACGTTCTCCGGCACAGTGGGCTCCCTTCTCATTCTGGTGCTGGTTTATTTGCTGTGCAGAAGTTTTGCGTTTGATGTGGTCCCACTTGTTTATTTTTTCTTTGTTTCTCTAACCCTAAGCAAGCACTCTGTTCCGTGAGATATCTGAGATTTAGTTGCCTACATTTTCTTCTAGTATTTTTATGTTTCATGACTTACGTCTTTTATCCATTTTGAGTTTATTCTTGTGTGTGGTGTGAGTTGGTGGTCTGGTTTCACTCTTTTGCATGTACTGTGCAATGTTCCCAGCACCGTGTGTTGGAGAGACTCTTTACACAGTGCTCCGTGCCAGGAGGCAGGGCTGGCACACTCACCACCAGGCTCTGCTGAGCTCAAGGCAAGGCCAGGCTTCCTGGGAAACCTGGGCTGTTTGGAGCCGGTCGGAGTTTCATGAGGGCGGAGGAGACGCGGGGCTGAAAGACTGCGCCTTCACGTTCTCAGCTCAGGGCCAGCGAGGCTCTCAGCGAGGCTCTTGCCTCACCTCCTTCCAATGCGGACCAGCCCGGACCAGATTGCCATCCAGCGGTCAGTGAAAAGTGATGGTGATCGCACATCAGCTGGTGGCTGCCCTAGCCCGCTATTTCCTGCCCGCTGGCCTCCAGGCTCAGGTGCGCCTCTGGCCAAGCCCAGCCCAGCCCCCAGCCCAGCTCCCAGCCCCCAGCCCAGCCCCATCACAGGCTCCCCCAGGCCTGGCCGGCTCCCCTGTCGGGTCCCCGTGTGCAGGCTCCTAACGACAGTGACTCCCTCTTACTTTGTTGGCCTCTTTCTCCAAATGCCTCAGCCTCTCTGACTCTCTCAGCATTTCCTGCAGCCTCAGTTGGCTCGGGTGGGGAACCCCTGCTCGCTGAGCTCCTGCTGGGGAACCTGAGCGCAGGCCCCGCTCGCTGAGCTCCTGGTGGGGCCGCGGTGCTGGGTCCCCGAGCTGCAGGGCGGGCCTGCAAGGCGCCCAGTGGGAAGACTGGCTGTGAGGCAGCCTTTCTCACCGCTTGCCTCCTTCCTCTGCTGCCTGCAAACACTCCAGTCCCTGTCCATTCACTGAGGACAAGCCCTAAGGCCAAAACTGCTAAAACAGCCCTGGCCGGTTTGCTCAGTGGATAGCGCCTCGGCCTGCAGACTGGATTCTGGGCCAGGGCAGAGGCTCGATCCCCAGTGGGGGGTGGGCAGGAGGCAGGCGATCCTTAATTCTCTCCATCACTGAGGTTTCTCCCTCTCTCTGCCCCTTCCTCTTTGAAATCAATAATATATATATATTTTTTTAAATGCCAAAACAAACCCAAAAGGAAAAAGAGGGGAAAAAATTCCTTGGGGCTGCTGGACCCTCGGAGCTGCGCGATAGCAAACCGCGCGCAGGGTTTCGGAGGGCAGAGTCCTTACTGTGCGCACAGGGGACCATCCGGGTCCTGTCCAGGCGCCCCACAGACAAGGCTTCCTCTGGGGGGCGCCCTGCAGCTGCGCCCTCCCACCCTCCGCGGGCACAGCGCCCTCGGGAGCCCTGCGGCTGCTTTCTGGGGGAGGGGCTGGCTTCAGACCGTGGGGGGGGGAAGGGGCGGAGGGGGGTGGGGGAGAAAGCCACAGCCACAAGGGGAACCAGGCCTTCGGGTGCAGCACCTGCCCCACAGCCTCGGGGACAGGACCCCACCCTGTGCCCATGGGGCATCTCCATGTCCCGCGTGTGGCCAGGAAGCCCGGCTGCGGAAGCCCCTCCGGCCCTGACGATCCGCCCCCCCACCCCAAGGTCCCGCAGCCAGCGCCGCCCCCGCTGCGGTGATGGCCCGGGAGGCCCCGCTCGCTGGTACGTTTCCCCGCAGCCAAGCCGGGGAGGGCCTGTCCTCCATGAAGGAACTTCCCTGATGCGGGGCGGCCCCTCCGCCAGCGGGAGCGGACACCTCGGCTCAGCGTGGAACAGCCGTCGCTGTGCAGGGTCCCCGAGACCTGCCGGGAGCCCAGCCCCAGGAGCGCCCACCGAACCGGCTCAGGGAGCACCCGGAGCTCCCGAAGACAAGCTGCCAACCTGGGGGTCGCAGCCCCGCCGCAGTCTGGGGGGCTTGACGGTGCTCCCAGGTACACGGGCCGGGACTGAGGACCCAGCGACCTGCCCTGGGGGTGAACTCCGCGGTGCCGGGACCCCTGCGCCCTCCGAGCCCCCACCCTCACCCCACCCCCCACCCTCACCCACCCCCCACCGCCGCCCTGCCAGGGAGGGCCATGCCAGTTGGGAGCCGGGTCATTGGCAGCCACCTGCCCCCCGCTGGGCTGGAGCCCTCCCTGGTGTCCTCAGCAGACCCCCAGGCGCCCAGGGCCCGGCCCTCCTCCGGACAGCGGGGCCGGGGCAGGGACAGCGGGGCCGGGGGCAGGGGCAGCGGGGGCGGGGGCAGGGACAGCGGGGCCGGGGCAGGGGCAGCGGGGCCGGGGGCAGGGACAGCGGGGCCGGGGCAGGGGCAGCGGGGCCGGGGGCAGGGACAGCGGAGCGGGGGCAGGGGCAGCGGGGCCGGGGCAGGGGCAGCGGGGCCGGGGCAGGGACAGCGGAGCGGGGGCAGGGGCAGCGGGGCCGGGGCAGGGGCAGCGGGGCCGGGGGCAGGGACAGCGGAGCGGGGGCAGGGGCAGCGGGGCCGGGGCAGGGGCAGCGGGGCCGGGGGCAGGGGCAGCGGGGCCGGGGCAGGGGCAGCGGGGCCGGGGCAGGGGCAGCGGGGCCGGGGGCAGGGACAGCGGAGCGGGGGCAGGGGCAGCGGGGCCGGGGCAGGGGCAGCGGGGCCGGGGGCAGGGACAGCGGAGCGGGGGCAGGGGCAGCGGGGCCGGGGCAGGGGCAGCGGGGCCGGGGGCAGGGGCAGCGGGGCCGGGGGCAGGGGCAGCGGGGCCGGGGCAGGGGCAGCGGGGCCGGGGCAGGGACAGCGGGGCCGGGGCAGGGGCAGCGGGGCCGGGGCAGGGACAGCGGAGCGGGGGCAGGGGCAGCGGGGCCGGGGCAGGGGCAGCGGGGCCGGGGGCAGGGGCAGCGGGGCCGGGGGCAGGGGCAGCGGGGCCGGGGCAGGGACAGCGGGGCCGGGGGCAGGGACAGCGGAGCGGGGGCAGGGACAGCGGGGCCGGGGCAGGGGCAGCGGGGCCGGGGCAGGGGCAGCGGGGCCGGGGGCAGGGGCAGCCCCGACAGCCATGTGGGCGAAGGGTTGGGCAAAGGCCCACACACTGGAGGCCACTAGCTCCTCAAGCTGAAGGCCGGGTCTGGGTTCTGGGGGCGCCTGGGGTGCGATCAGAGCTGCAGAGTCCGGGCTCAGTGGTGGGATGGAGCCGCGGAGAGGCAGGCGCTGACGTTTGCCTCCTCTTCCCCGGGGTCAGCCGCTCGCCAAGCCCCTCCTCCCTCCGCCCCGCGCTGTGCCCGCCTCACAACCAGGAAGGAGAGGACACGCGGGGCTCGGCCTCGGCTGCCCCAGCCACTCAGTCGCGCGGGGAGTCCCAAGCCGCACCCGCTGCGCCCGCCCGCCCGGGAGAGCGGGACTCGGGGCGCTGCCTGCCGGGCGGGGGCACAGGCTGCCGCCCTCAGCCCAGGGGACCGAGCACCCCCTGTGCTGCGCGAGCTCCGGGGCGGCAGCGCCCCATCTCTGTCCCGGGGGAACCCCTGCCTTGGGGGTGGCTCCCCTGTGAGCAAAACCACTCCCCGCAGGGCCACAGCACCGGCTCCCGCCGCCCCCCGTCCGTGGGAAAGGCCTGGAACACAGCAGTTCAGGAAATGGCATTCCCCACGCGCCAGAGCCAACAACTAACGAAGGAAAATGTGGCAATTGGCTCTCCATTCGTCTCGATTATTCCGTGGCATGATTTGCAGACATTAGGAACATTAGTCAGTGTCTACTTGACTTTGCCCTGAAACTTTTGTCACTGACCCAACGTTTCCCCCGATTTGAAGAGTGTGCAGAGCATGGGCCGCACACCAGCCCTTCCGCCAGCAGGTCTTTTCAAACCTTTTCAAACGTTGGGCCCGCTGTTGAGCAGACACTCCATTTACACAGCAAGGAAGCACAGCAGGAGTGCACACGCGGCGCCAGCACCATTATTATCAAAACAGAGAGATATGTAAGTCATGCATTTGAATCATATAATTAAATGTTCCGCAGAAGACGCGCGGGAAAAAATTAATAGGTTTTTAAAAATTCACTCACTATGAAGAAAAGATTCAAAACGCCAAGTGCACTTATCGGGTTAATAAAGCATTTTACTTTATTTTTTAAAAATATCTTTATCGTTGAAAGTATTACATATGTCCCCTTATTTCCCCCCATAGACACCCTACAGCCCCACTCCCCACCTCAGGCCTTCCCCAGCCTATCGGCTGTGTCCATGGGCCATGCATAGCACATACAAGTTCTTTGCTTGCTCTCTCCCCACCCACCGACGCCTTCCCTCTGAGATTCATCAGTGTGCTCCCTGCTTCCATGTCTCTGGGTCTATTCTGTTCATCAGTTTATTTTGTTCATTAGATTCCACTTGTGAGTGAGACCATGTGATGCTTGTCTTTCACTCAGCATAATCCGCTCCAGGTCTCTCCACGCTGTCTCACAGGTAAGAGAGCCTTCTTTTTAACTGCTGCATAGTATTCCATGGTGTAAATGTACCACAGCTTTAAAAATTTTTTTATTGATTTCAGAGAGGAAAGGAGAGGGAGAGAGAGAAAAACAACAATGATGAGAGAGAACCACTGATCGGCTGCCTCCTGCACACCCCACCACGGGGGATCGAGCCCGCATCCTGGGCATGTGCCCTGACCAGAAATGTAACCGTGACCTCCTGGTTCATAAGTTGACGCTCAACCACTGAGCCACACTGGTCAGGCAACCACAGCTTTTTTATCCACTCACCTACTGATGGGTACTTGGGCTGTTTCCAGATCTTAGCTGTTGTAAATTGCACTGCTATGAACATACGGTTCACACATTCTTTCTGATTGGTGTTTCGGTTTTCTTAGGATATATTCCTAGAAGTGAGAACACTGGGTCAAATGGCAGTTCCAAATTTAATTGTTTGAGGAAACTCCATATTGTTCTCCACAGCAGCTGCACCAGTCTGCATCCCACCAGCAGTGCACGAGGGTCCCCTTTTCTCCACATCCTCGCCAGCACTTGTCATTTGTTGATCTGTTGATGGTAGCCATTCTGACAGGTGTGAGGTGGTACCTCATGTCATTTTAGTTTGCATCTCTCTGATGATCAGTGACTTTGAGCACTTTTTCATATGTCTCTTGGCCTCTGTATGTCCTCTTTGAAGACGTGTCCCCATTCAGGTCCTTTGCCCACATTTTGATTGGATGTTTGTCCTCCTTTTGTTAAGTTGTATGAGTTCCTTATATATTTTGGAGATTATCAGGTGTATCATTGGCAAATATGTTCTCCCATACAATGGGCTCCCTTTCCATTTGCTGATGGTTTCTGTTGCTGTGCAGAAGCTTTTTATTTTGATGTGGTCCCAGTCCCATTCGTTTACTTTCTCCTCACTTCCCTTTGCCCTAGGACAGTGGTCGGCAAACTGCAGCTCATGAGCCACATGCAGCTCTTTGGCCCCTTGAGTGTGGCTCTTCCACAAAATACTGACTTCTGCGCATGGGCCACGAAGTTTCAATCACACTGTACATGCTCGTCCGCACGTGGTATTTTGTGGTATTTTGTGGAAGAGCCACACTGAAGGGGCCAAAGAGCCACATGTGGCTCGTGAGCCGCAGTTTGCCGACCACAGCTCTAGGAGATGCATTGGTAAGCATATTGCTACTAGAGATGTCTGAGATTTTGCTGCCTATGGTTTCAACGAAGATTTTTATGGTTTCACGGCTTACATTTATTTTAGTCTTATTTTAGTCTTTTATCCATTCATGCGTATGGCGTCAGTTGGTGGTCTAGTTTGGTTTTGTTTGCATGTATCTGTCCGATTTTCCCAACACCATTTATTAAGGAGACTGTCTTGACAACATTGTATGCTCTTGCCTCCTTTGTCAAATATTAAATGAGTGTGATGGCTTGGGTCAATTCTGGGGTCTCTGTTCTGTTCCATTGTCTATACGCCTACTCCTGTGCGTAACCGGCTGTTTTGATTACAGTGGCGTTGTAGAATAACTTGATATCTGGTATTGTGATCCCTACAACTTTGTTCTTTCTTGAGATTGTTGCCGCTATTTGTGGTTCCATATAAATGTTTGGAGTATTTGTTCTAGTTCTGTGAAATATGCCGTTGGCATTTTAATAGGGATTACATTGACTCTAGAGGTTGCCTGGGGTAGTATGGACATTTTAACGTTTAATCCATTAACATAGTGTATTCTTCCACTTGTTTATATCATCCTCTACTTCTTTTTTCAATATCCTACAGTTTTCTGAGTGCAAGTCTTTTACCTTCTTGGTTAAATTTATTCCTAAGTATCTTAATATTTTTGTTGCAGTGGTAAATGGGATTGATTAGTTTCTCTTTCTGAGAATTTATTATTGGTGAATAAATATGCCATCAATTTCTTGGTGTTAATTTTGTATCCTGCTACATTTATGAATTTGTTTATTAAATGCAGTAGGTTTTTGGTGGATTCTTTAGGGTTTTCTATATATACTATATCATCTGTGAATAATGAGAGTTTTATTTTCTCCTTTCCAATTTTGATGTCTTTTGTTTTCTTCTTGTCTGATCCCTGTGGTTAGCACTCCAGTACTATCTATAATAATAAAAGTGTAATATGCTAATTAGACTGGGCATCCTTCTGGACAACCTTCTGGATGAAGCCGGGGCTGTGAGGGAAGCCTATGTCCTGGGTGCGCAGGGAAGCTGGTGCCGCAGCCAGGGGAAGGAAGGCCTACTCTTGCACGAATTTTGTGCATGCGGCCTCTAGTGTTAAATAAGAGTGATGAAAGCAGACATTCCTGTCTTGTTCCTGTTCTTAGGAGAAATGGTTTCAGTTTTTGCCGATTGGGTATGATGTTGGCTGTAGGTTTGTCATATATGGCCTTTATTATGTTGAGGTATGATCCCTCTATTCCCACTTTGCTGAGAGCTTTTATCAAAAAAGGGTGTTGGATTTTGTAAAATGCTTTTCCTGTGTCTATTGATATGACCATGTGTTTTTTGTCATTCAATTCGTTTATGTGGTGTATCACATTTATTGATTTGTGAATATTGTACCAGTCTTGCATCCCTGGAATAAATCCTACTTGGTTATGGTGTATGATCTTTTTAACATATTGCTTCATCGATTTGCTAATATTTTGTTGAGGATTTTAGCATCTGTGTTCATCAGGGATATTGGTCTGTAATTCTCTTTCTTTGTAGTGTCTTTATCTGGCTTTGGAATTAGGGTAATGCTGGCCTCATAAAAAGAGCTTGGAAGTATTGCTTCCTCTTGGATTTTCTGAAATAGTTTGAGGAGGACATGTACTAGCTCCCTTTGAAAGTTTGGTAAAACTGTTCTGTGAAGCCGTCTGGACCAGGGCGTTTGTTTGCTGGGAGTTTTTTGATGACTGCTTCAATTTCCTCAGTTGTTATTGGCCTATTCAGGTTTTCTGATTCTTCCTGATTCAGTTTTGGAAGATTGTATTTGGGGGGTGGGATTTGTCCATTTCATCCACATTGTCCAGCTGGTTGGCATATGGTTGTTCATTAATAAAGCATTTTATTTATTTTTATTTATTTACTAGAACATGACAGAATTGCCCTGGCCGGTGTTGCTCAGAGATCAGAGAGTCAGTTGATGCACTGTAGGGTCATGGGTTCAATTCCCAGTCACGGGCTTGTACCTGGGCTGAAGGTTCGGTCTCGGCCTGGTCGGGGCGCATGCGGGAGACAACAAATTGATGTGTCTCTGTCTGTCTCTCTATTTCTTACGCTCTCTCTCCCCTCCCCACTCCCTTCCACTTTCTCTAAAAAGCAATGGAAAATACCCTCTTGTGAGGGTTAAAAAAATAGGATATAAAGGAATTCATCCCAGGGTAACTCACTCGCAGGTTGTAGGGTCAGAGCAGACAGAGGGCCCAGTCGGTCAGCAGGAAGTATTCTCGGCTAAAGAGCCCTGTCCCGCCCTTCCGCACAGCGGACCGGTGCGAGGCCGGACCGGACGGCGGCCGCAGAGCGCAGCAGCGCCGGGGCCACCGCCTGGCGGCCTGCGATGGCTGACGGCTCCTGACGGTCCCATCGCCGACCTGAGACTTCTCTCGGCGGCCCTGCCATGCCAGCCATTTCTCACAAAAATAGTTCCGGCTGCATGTGCGGAACAGTCACCAGCGGGCAGACGTGGCGGGGCTCACTGCGGACAGGAGGGCCCCGGAGGGCAGGCGTGAGAGGCCCCGGGACGCGGCGGGTCAGGGTCCGCCCCTGCGCCGGCGCGGAATCAGCCCCCAGCCCCGCAGGGGCCGCCGGGAAAGCGGCGCCTGTCCCCGCCCCCACTGTCACCCGGAAGCAGCTGGCACCGGGAGTCCCCGGCGGCCGCGTGGAGACAGCGGTTCACGTGACCAGCTCTTCTGGAGTCTGTGCTGTCGAGAGCGTTACAGATGCCCGCGCCCATGGCCCCGTCCTCCCGGTCCCCACCTGCCCAGGCCCTCGCCGCCCTGCGGTCTGTGCCCAGGCGGATGCGTCCGCGCAGATCGGCTCTTTCCTTCCTCTCCTCCTGCCCCTTCCCGCGGAGACTGCTCGGTCTGCTCGCCGTCTGCAGGCCTCGGGCTCCTGTGGCGTCAGTCCCGGCCTCGGCCCCAGCCACGCCCGCCCCTGACAATGAGGGCCGCGCTGCAGCCTCTGCCCACCCGGCGCGGGGGGGAGGCACAATGAGGGGTCCGCGCTGCAGCCTCTGCCCACCCGGCGCGGGGGGGAGGCACAGTGAGGGTCCGCACTGCAGCCTCTGCCCACCCGGCGCGGGGGGGAGGCACAATGAGGGGTCCTCGCTGCAGCCTCTGCTCACCCGGCGCGGGGGGAGGGCACAATGAGGGGTCCTCGCTGCAGCCTCTGCCCACCCGGCGCGGGGGGAAGGCACAGTGAGGGGCCGCGCTGCAGCCTCTGCCCACCCGGCGCGGGGGGGAGGCACGTCGGTGACGGCGTCAGTGACCGGAGCGCTGTCCGCCGGCGACTCCCGGTGAAGCGGTCAGAGCTTCCGAGGAGGAAACACAGTCCTCATCGCTTGCTCAAACTGCCTTTTCTCTTACTTGCTGAATTTTGTGATTGCTTTTCTGCAGATAAGATCCAAGTTTACAAATTTTTCATACTGAGACAAGAATAATATACATTTTGAACTACTTTAAAAATGATGTACAATTTTTATTGTGAACTCGATAGTATATGTATTCATCCTGATGAATTTTCAGTATACTCACTAGTCCTCTGTACATAAAGATAGTTTCTATATTTAAAACATTTATTTCTCATGTTTAAATATTTTTATATTCTTTATTTTTACTTTTGCATTTAAATATATTTTTATTGTTGATAATATTTACAGATATCTCCCATCCCCCCTTATCCCTCTCCTCCCAGCCCCCCCCCCCCCCCAGGTCTTCACCCCCTATTGCCCGTGTCCATGGGCTGTGCATGGAAGTATGTAAGTTCTTGGGTTTATCTCTTCTCGTCCCCCAACCCCACATCGAGACATGTCAGTCTGTTCCATGCCTCCCTGCTTCCGGTCTTATTTGGTTGGTCAGTTCATTTTGTTCATTAGATTCCAGAAATAAGTGAGATCATGCGTTATTTGTCTCTCAGTTGGCTTATTTAACTTAGCATAATATTTTCCAAGTCCCTCCATGCTGTCCCAAAGGGTTAGAGATCCCTCTTATTTTTTTCTTTCTTTTCTTTTCTTTTTTCCTTTGTTAGTCCTTAATTGAGGATATTTTTCCATTAACTTTTAAGGAGAGTGGAAGGGAGAGGGAAAGACAGAGAGAAACATCAATGTGAGAGAAACACATCAATTGGTTGCCTCCTGCACAAGCCCTGACCAGAGCCCGGGCTGCGAAGGATCCTGCCACCAAGGTGTATGCCCTTGACCAGAATTGAACCCGGGACCCTTTGGACCGTAGGCTGATGCTCTATCCAGTGAGCCAAACCATCTAGGGCAAATCCCTCTTTTTTACAGTATTCCATGGTATAAATGTCCCACAGCTTTTTTATTTTATTTTATTATTGATATTGTTACAGAATTTACTAGGCGACCAAAAAATACACAGGAGTACTCAGAGATTCAGGATAAACCATTTATTTTCAGATGTTTCACCTGTACTTATACAGTGACTCAGGGCTCAGTTCTCCAAATGCTGAGTCTGTGAGTATGGAACAAGCTTTCCCCTTATACCCTTTGGTTTCTTTGTCCCCTTTGGACCAAGGATCAGACTTCCGGACCTTTCTCGTGTGTTGGGATGGGGGATGTGAGACCACACTAAAGGCCTGGCCTGACGCCAGCGCTCAAAGCCCCTCCAGGGGTTGGTATGGTTCATGGTTTACGGCCTCTGTAAAACGGGAGCATTTAGGTAAATAGGTCTTGCAAGACCAGATAATTAAGAAAGGGCAGTGAGTTAATTATCAACTAGCAAGAATGTGCATTAGAAGGCAGGTTACGCCACAGATTCAGATTGCTAGCTCCCCCTCCCCCCAAATGTATTTTTATGTTCCCCAACAATTTGACATCTCCCAGGTCAATTCTATCACATTAGCTTTGTCAGAAGCTACCATGTATGGCCCAAGTTTAAAATGGAAACTATTATATTATTTCTCTTGTAAGAACAAAGATATAAAGTCTCTAAGAGTTTTAAAAAGTCTTCTTTATTCCTTTTTTTATATTTACTTTTATATAACCAGGAATGGTGATTGAAAGCAACCGAAGTTTTCTTGAGCGTTTATTTAAAGTGTCACGGCCCTGGCCAGGCCACTCAGTGGGTTAGGGCGTTGTCCCAGCCGCCAGAGGGAAGGGTCAACAGTGGGAGAGCACAGTGTCTCTCCCTCTCCCTTCCTCTTCCTCTAAATACAGGACATTTAAAAATTAAAATAAGACAATGTCAAGTATGTTTTTCCAGTTAAATATTTTAAAAGGAGAAAGCAGCCAAAAAAGATTATATATATGTAATATTTATTAAATTGATCGGGGTGACATTGGTCAAATGAACATGCAGGTTTCAGGCGTGGGTTCTATGTGACAAGATCTGTGTATTGCCCATGTGCCCACCACTCAAAGCCAGATCTTCTCCTGTCACCTTATATTAGGCCCCCTTCTCCCCCCACCCCCTTCCCTCTGGCACCGATAACACTGCTGTTTGTGTACATGAATTTCAGTTTTATATTCCACATCTGAATGGAATCATATGGTTTTTAGCTTTTTCTGTCTGACTTATTTCACTTAGCACAGTGGTTCTCAACCTTCCTAATGCCGCGACCCTTTAATGCAGTTCCTCATGTTGTGGTGACCCCCAACCATAAAATTATTTTTGTTGCTACTTTATAACTGTAATGTTGCTACTGTTATGAATCGTCATGTAAATATCTGATATGCAGGATGCATTTTCATTGTTACAAATTGAACATAATTAAAGCATAGTGATTGATCACAAAAGCAATATGTAATTATATATGTGTTTTCCGATGTTCTTCGGCGACCCCTGTGAAAGGGTCGTTCGGCCCCCCAAAGGGGTTGCGACCCACAGGTTGAGAACCGCTGACTTAGCATATGTTCTCAAGGTCCATCTGTGGTGTTGCGAATGGAGCTGTTTCATCTTTCTTCTTGCTGAGTAGATGCCATTGTGTGGATGGACCGCATCTTCTTGATCTAGTCCTCTGTCGTGGACATGTGGCTGTTTCCGTGTCCTGGCCACCGTGAACAATGCTGCAGTGGACACAGGGGTGCATATATCTTTGCGAATACATGATGTTGAGGTTTTCGGGTGTATACCCAGGAGAGGGATTGCTGGGCCGTATGGTAGCTCTATTCTTAATTTTTTGAGGAATCTCCAGGCTGCTTTCCACAGTGGCTGCACTGTCTACATTCCCACCAGCAGTGGATGAGAGCTCCCTTTTCTCCACAGCCTCTCCAACACCTGTCATTGCTTGTCTTGTTGGTAATGGCCCCTCTAACAGGTGTGAGGTGGCATCTCAATGCATGTCCCTAATTGCAAGTGAGGTTGAACATCCTTGTTGTTCGTAGCTCTTCTTGGGAGACGTGTATTTTCAGGTCCTCTGCCCACCTTTTGATTGGGTTGTTTGTTTGCTGTTGAGTTTTATGAGTTCTTTATATATTTTGAAAATTAAACCTTTGTCGGAGCTACTGTTTGCAAATGTCATCTCCCATATGGTTTGCTGCTTCTGTGTTTTGCTGTCCGTTTCTGTTGCTGTGCAGAAGCGTTTGAGTTTGATACAGTCCCATTTGCTTATTTGTTACTTTACTTCCCTGCCTTTGGGATCACGTTAATAAAATGTCTTCTATGACCAAGGTCCATAAGTTTGGTGCCTGTATTTTCTTCTATGTAACTTATTGTTTCGGGTCTTATATTTAGGTCTTTGATTGATTTTGAATTGATTTTTGTACATGGGGACAAACTCATCCAGTTTCATTTGTTTGTATGTGGCTTTCTAGTGTTCTCAGCACCATTTACTGAAGAGACTGTCTGTACTCCATTGTGTGTTTCTGGCTCTTTTGTTGAAAATCAGATGTGGTTTTATAGCTGGACTCGATTCTGTTCCATTGATCTGTGTGTCTGTTTCTCTGCCGATGCCATGCTGTTTTGATGATCTTAGCTCTGTGGTATAATTTGAAGTCAGTTCTTTTTTTCTCAGGATTGCTTTGGCTATTTGGGGTCTTGTGTGGTTCCATACAAATTTGATGTTTTCTCCTTCTTTTTCTTTAAAAAAATGACACTGGGATTTTGATGGGGAATGCATTGAATCTGTATATTGTTTTGGGTAATATCGCCATTTTATGTTAATTCTTCTAATCCACAAATATGGGATATTTTTCCATTTTGTTATATCTTCTTCAATCTCTTTTAATAATGCTTTGTAATTTACAGTATACAGTGGGGCCTTGACTTATGAGTTTAATTCGTTCCATGACGGAGCTCGTAACTCAAATTACTCATATGTCAAATCAAAAGTGAACGAGTGAGACATGTGATGCTGGGCTGATGTTGTGGCATTCACTGTGATGTTCGCTGCGCCAACTAGCGGTGGGGTATCTGAAGCTGGCTCGTAACCCGAATTTTAGCTCGCAACTCAAAGAAAAAAATCAGCCGAGAGACGGCTCTTATCTCGAAAAACTCGTTAGTCGGGACACTCGTAAGTCAAGGCCCCACTGTATAGGTATTTCATGTTCTTTAAGTTTATTCCTAGGTATTTTATTCTTTTGGTTGCAATTGCAAAACAATTTTTTCCATTTATTTTTCTGAAGTTTTGTTGTTAGTTGTGCCACGCCAGCACGACCAAGGGTGATCCTGAAGGGGGCGGGGGGGCGAAAGGATTAAGGAAAGACAGACAGGAGAATAATACCTGGGTCTCGGTGGGACGCTGCTCCCTGATGAGGAGACAGCACCAGCGCCCACAAGCCGTGTCTTTATTTATAGCAGATGCCACGAGGCAAAGTAGGGGCGTGATCACGTTGTTTACAGCATTCTCGTGAGTTCCAACCTCACTCAACTACATGCACCTGAACTCTATCACAAGGCACGTGGGGCTACGCGTTCGGACCACAGGTTCAAGCTCACAACCACAGCCGTTGGCTATGATTGTGTTGGGAGGGCCCTGCCCTCCAGCTGGGATTTGCACGTGTCAATGAGAGGACCCTGTCCTTTCATTAGTCCGAGGCTTGAACCTGGCCAAGACACCGTAACCGCGCCCCACAGTTAGTAATGGGGGGACTTATACTCTATCTAATAGAGAACCCGAATTAATCAGAAAAGTAATCATATTACTTTAAATCTTAGAACACATATATTTATGTGAATAGGGGGTTAAGCGTTTCTTCAAGTTTCCTTTCCAAGGCCTGTGCAAAGTGATTGAGGAGGTGACTGAGCTGTGAATCCAGCAAGCAGAGCCGATAAGCATGGTCAGACGACCCACCAGGAGTCAAAACATCATCTCCTCACCATCACCTCATCACCTGATGACTAAGGACAACAGCTGGCGTCTGCGGGCCCCGGGCCTGCACGTAGCACCCAGCCCCTCCCCCTCGGAGTCCTGTCCCCTGCACCTGCTGGAAGGCAGTGTTTGATGCTTGTAAGTGCCCTGTCTTCTTGGTTGGCTGGCCTCCTCAATAAACGTGTAATATGATTCAACCTTGCCTTCGTTATTGGACATAGCCACAGGCAGCCTGAGCCCAACCGGGAGTTTCCTGTAACATTAGTATACAGAAAGGCAATGGATTTTTGCACATTAATTTTGTATCCTGCAACTTGACTGTATTTGCTTATTGTTTCTAATAGATTTTTGGTAGAGTCTTTATGGTTTTCTATATACAGAATCATGTCACTCGCCAAAATGACAGTTTGACTTCTTCCTTCTCTATTTGGATCCTTTTACTTCTTTCTCTTGCCTCATTGCTCTGGCGAGGCCTTCCAGAACTATGTGGAATAAGAGTGGTGAGAGTGCACATTCTTGTCTTGTTCCTGATCGTAGAGGGAACGCTTTCAGTTTTTCCACATTGAGTGTGGTATTAGCTGAGGGTTTATCATATATGGCCATTATTATGCTGAGGTATTTTCCTTCTAGTCCTATTGTACTGTTTTATTCATAAGTGGGTGCTGTATCTTGCCAAATGGTTTTTCTGCATCTATTGATAAGATCATATGATTTTTACCCTTTCTGTTGTTAATTCTGTAGTTCATTGACTGATTTGCCCCCGAAACGAACCCTACTTGATCGTAATGTACTATTTTTTGGATATACTGCTGTGTTTGATTTGCCAGTACTTTATTTAAGATTTTTGCATCTGTATTCATCACAGATAATGGTCCGTAGCTTTCTTTCTTTGCCGGGTTCTGGTATCAGGGTTATGTTGGCCTCATAGGAAGTGTCACCTCTTCTTCAATTTTCTGGAAAAGTTGAGAAGCACAGGCTTTAAATTTTCCTTGAATGTTTGGTGGAATTCACTGGGGAAGCCATCTGGTCCTGGACTTTTTTTTTTTTTTTCGGAGGTTTTTATGGTTGTTTCAATTTCCTCGCTGCTATTTGGTCTATTTAGATTTTCTAATTCTTCCTGATTTAGTTGAGCTCTTATCTCCCCCCTCCCCCCATTCCCTCTGAGGTTTGGTGGTCTGTTCCCTGTCTCTGGATCTATTTTTGTTCATCAGTTTATGTTGTTCATTATATTCCACAAATGAGTGAGATCATGTGATATTTATCTTTCTGTGACTGGTTTATTTCACTTAGCATAATGCTCTTCATGTCCCTCCATGCTGTTGCAAATGCTAATATTTCCTTCTGTTTTATAGCAGTGTAGTATTCCATTGTGTAGATGTACCACAGTTTTCTAATCCACTCATCTGCTGATGGGCACTTAGGCTGTTTCCAAATCTTAGCTATGGTAAATTGTGCTCCTATGAACATATGTCCTTTCTGATTGGTGCTTCTGATTTTTTGGGATATATTTCTAGAAGTGGGTTCACTGGGTCAAATGGGAGTTCCATTTTTAATTTTTTGAGTAAACTCCATACTGTTTTCCACAGTGGCTGTTCTAGTCTGCATTCCCACCAGCAGTACACAGGGGTTTCTTTTTTCCACATCCTTGCCAGCACTTGTTGTTTGTTGATTTATTGATGATGACCATTCTGACAGGTGTGAGATGGTATCTCATTGATGTTTTGATTTGCATCTCGGATGATTAGTGACTTTGAGCATTTTTCATATGTCTCTTGGCCTTCTGTATGTTCTCTTTCGAAAAGTGTCTATTTAGGTCCTTTGCCCTTTTTTTTATTGGATTGTTTATCTTCCGTTTTTTAAGTTGTATGAGTTCCCGGTAAATTTTGGAGATTAGGCCCTTATCGGATATAACATTGGCAAATATCTTCTCCCATGCAGTGGGCTTTCTTGTTGTTTTGTTGATGGTTTTGTTTTTCTTTTTTGCTGTGCAGAAGCTTTTTATTTTGATGTAGTCCCATTTGTTGATTTTCTCCTTAGTTTCCTTTGCCCTAGGAGCTGTATTGGTAAACATATGGCTATGACAAATGTCTGAGATTTTGCTGCCTATTCTTCTAAGATTTTTATTGTTTCTCGTCTTAAATTTAAGTCCTTTAGCCATTTTGAGTTTGTTTTTGTGTATGGTGTAAATTAGTGGTCTAGTTTCATTTTTTGCATGTATCTGTCCAGTTTTCCCAGTATCATTTATTGAAGAGACTGTCTTGATTGCATTGTATGCTCTTGATTTCATTGTAACATCTGTCAAATATTAATTGAGCATAATAGTTTGGGTGTATTTCTGGGTTCTCTGTTCTGTTCCATTGGTCTATATGTCTGTTCTTGTGCCAGTACCAGGAAGTTTTGTGAACTATAGCTTGGTAATATAGTTTGATATCTGGTATTGTGATCCCTTCAACTTTCTTCTTCTTCCTCAGGATTGCTGTGGCTATTCGAGGATTTTTTTTATTCCATATGAATTTTTGGAGCATTTGTTCTAGGTCTGTGAAATATGTCATTGTTATTTTAATGGGGATTGCATTGAATATATAAATTGCTTTGGGTAGTATAGATATTTTAATGACGTTGATTCTACCAGTCCATGAACATGGTATATTCTTCCATTTGTTTATGTCTTCCTCTCTCTCTTTTTACAATGTCCTGTAGTTTTCCGAGTACTGGTCTTTCACCTCCTTAGTTAAGTTTATTCCTAGGTATCTTAATTTTTTTGGTGCACTGATAAATGGGATTGTGTTTTTAGTTTCTTTTATTTTATTTTTTTGAGCTCATTATCATTGTTTAAGAAATCCATAGATTTCTGGGTGTTACTTTTATATCCTGCTACATTGCTGAATTCATTTATTAAGCCTAGTACTTTTTTGATGGAGTCTTTCTATGTACAGTATCATGTCATGTGCGAATAATGACAGTTTTACTTCTTTTTTTTTAAATATATTTTATTGATTTTTTTACAGAGAGGAAGGGAGGGAGATAGAGAGTTAGAAACATCGATGAGAGAGAAACATCGATCAGCCGCCTCCCGCACACCTCCCACTGGGGATGTGCCCGCAACCCAGGTACATGCCCTTGACCGGAATCGGACCTGGGACCTTTCAGTCCGCAGGCCGACGCTCCATCCACTGAGCCAAACTGGCCTCGGCCAGTTTTACTTCTTCTTTTCCAATATACGTGCCTTTTATTTCTTCTTGTCTGATCGCTATGGCTCAGTAGTTCACTCTTAACCTCAATTACATGCTTCATTTCCAGGATTTTTGATTGTTTCTTTTTTAAAGTTTCAATGTCCTTGTTTTGTTCATTGATTTGTTTCTTAAGTGCACTGAATTGCCTCTCTGCACTGAATTGCCTCTCTGCACTGAATTGCCTCTCAACGAGCTAGACACGTTGCCCTCATTTATATCCCGTATTCCCAGGTGTCCCACCTGCTCACTGGGTATTTTTCGTTTCCTTTCTGGTCTTCGTTACTGCGGTTCTTCATGGTGTTTGCTGTCCTCGTTTCCTTACGCACTTATTTCTGAAGAGCTCTTTCTGCTGTTCCCAGTGATGCATTGAATCGCAAGGTGTTTACCTCTGTGGTCTCCCAGTGCTGAACCGACTCAGCTCCCATAAAAGTGCAGCTGTGCCGCCTGGGTGTGGCGCTTGTTTTGCCCTCACCTTAATGGCGACCCCTGACCTCCATGGGGTCCCACCCCAAGCACCCTTCTTGGGCATCAGTCACAGAGGAAAACAGGATCCTACCGCAGCAGCTCTTGGTTTACAGATCATATGCTCCTGAGCGGACTCCCAGGCAATGGGAGGGTAGTTTTGGGAGCTCAGGCAGCAGCCAGGCTCTGTGGTTCCGTTTCTTTGTCTGAGACCCACCGCCCAGCCCGACAGTGTGAGCTGCAGGGGAGAACCCTGTGCTCTGCCAGGCGTCTGCCCACTCACACACTGTCACTCTCTTGCTGCTTGCAGCTCGCCCTGCTGGGATGCCCCCCCCCCCCCCAAAGGAATTTCCTGTTGCTGCCAGTTTCCTCCCCTCTCCCAGCCGAGCCCCGCCCTAGCTCCCCACAGGTCTGTGGGCCTGTGCTTCTCTCTGTTCTCGTCTCCCCATTCATTCCTGGGAGCCCACCTTTACATGTTTCAGTGTGCAGGTCTCTCAGGCACGCCTCTGTGCTGAGCAAGGATTTCTTTATTGAATTATATATTCTCAACTCGCTGGTATTTCAGGGGGAGGGAAAACATGCACCCTTACACCACCATTCCACCGAGGTCACTCCAAAAAGATGATATTAAAACAAACACACTTGCCCTAACCGGTTTGGCTCAGTAGATAGAGCTTCAGTCTGGGGACTGAAGGGTCCCGGGTTCGATTCCAGTCAAGGGCATGTGCCTTGGTTGCGGGCATATCCCCAGTGGGGGGCGTGCAGGAGGCAGCTGATCGATGTTTCGAACTCTCTGTCCCTCTCCCTTCTTCTCTATAAAAAATAAATAAATATATTTAAATATATATATATATATGTATATACGCACACACACACAAACGCACTTATTCACCCCCACAGCGGATCCCACTCATTTATTTTTTGGTTCATTAAAATTTGTTACATTTACTAAACTGTCATGTTTGATTCCCAATTCATGTTATGAAGCTTTCATCTTTCATTTCCAGAAATTTCTAGGGAACTGACAGGCCTAAGGCAGGTGCCCTGGCTGAGTTATAAATGATGAGGTCAGAGCTATACACGTTGCCCTCCGTAACTGTCCCAGATTTCTCCTTCGCTGGATAGAGCCCCGTGCATTACAATGCTGACACAGCCATGAGGTCAGCAACACGCACAGACTGAGAACAGGGGTCCGCGAGCGTCAGGGTGACTCCTTCAGGGAGCACAGGAACTCAGAGGAAACCCGGCCGCCCGTGGCCACAGGAGGCCATAGCCAGTGGCCACAGGAGGCCATAGCCAACCAGCAGCAGGCGGGTCGCGCGCGGACAGGGCACAGGAGCCGCAGCTGTTGTTTTTGGTTCTCAAAGACCTGACATTGGATCACACGGGTTCCCTGTGGTCAGATTCGATTAGTCTCTTAACTCCTGAGCTTTGGCGTCAGCCTCCCATTGACAATTCTATAGATGGTCCAGGAAACATCTGCCCAGAACATAAAGTGTCTGCCTGTGGGAGGTCACCAGGCTGAGGACTAGCAGTGAGAGACGTTCCAGCCCCTCAAAGCAGAGATGCTGGCAGAGCCTTCCGGCTGCAGCGTGGTCACAGGTTGGGCGCAGGAGTGACCACAGAGTGCAGGGAGCAGCTGGAGGGGGAAGGCTGTCTTCACGCTTACCTGACGTGGAACATCGCCGAGGTCTCCCAGGTCAGGCCCTAATGTGCAGCCCGTTTGGTGACAAGACCTCGGAGAGTCTTGGGAAGCATTTCTGCCGGACGTGCAGGTTCGTCTTGGATGGCTGCGAGCAAACCTCCCAGGTCCCAGTGTCTACGGCTGCTGCTCGGCTGCTGTTGTTGCCAGGCCATCCGCTCATCTCTGTGCTGCTGCCTCCTCTCTGGCACACGCTCTCGCTCCTGAGCCCGGGAAGCAACCGCCGTCGGAGTCAGCACAGCCTGGAAGCAAGACACAAAATTACAAGTGAAAGTGGGAAGCAGGGCTGGTGCTCCCTCTCCCCTTGTCCACAGTTCAGGTCACTTGAGAGGTCAGAACACACGGAGCAGAGACGCAGGAAAGGGGAAATGAGATGGGATTTCAGAAAGGAGAGACGATGGTGTGAGAGCCAGATCTGAACTCACGCTGACTGAGAAGCGAGCACTGGGGCTGCCTGAGTGAGGCTGGGGGGGAGAAACAGTGAAGAGATGAGCTGGCGACTCATCCCCGTCCTCGCTCGCTCCATGTGAGAATTTTAAGACAGGAGCAGTCAGTCCATACTCGGTGCCGGTGGGGGCACAGGAGGCAGCCTCACATTGGCCGGACCTTTGGTTTGCGGTCGGGGCTGTGCAGTTTCATCCATAAGCTGTAAGCAGGCGCGTCCGCTGTAGGCGACATGGCGACCGGAACCAGGACCTGCGTCCCCAGAGGGTGTGGATTTCGGGGCCCAGAGGCGGCGGGGCGCACAGCAGTGCCGCGGGGTCAGGACCACACCATTGTCCGCAGTGCTCCTGCCTCTCCAGGCAGCAGGTCTGGGCGTTGGTTCCTGGGTCACAGCCCATGACAGAGGCTGGTGAGCGGGGAGCGCTGCAGGGCCCCTGCAGAGGGCAGAGGGCAGAGGGCAGAGGGCAGAGGGCAGAGGGCAGGGCCCACCCTGCAGGAGGACGGAGCTGGGCGGCGCTGTGTGAGCATGCGCATGGGGAGAGCCACCTGGGTCATGTGGGAGGTCACAGGCGAGGGGACCACGGGACACAGGGAGACACCTGGAAGCTGCCCTTAGCCCTGAAGCTCAGCACAGGCGCTACCGCCCCCCCCCCCCCCCCCCCCAGCCAGAGCCCCAGGTGCTATGACAGCGCCCGCCCGGTGGGAGCAGAGACAGCCATGCTCTCAGATTGTTGTTACAGCTTTACTCTAGTGCAGCGGTTCCCAACCTTCTGGCCTCTAAATAAGTTCCTCATGTTGTGACCCAGCCATGAAATTATTTTTGTTGCTACTTCATAACTGTAATGTTGCTACTGTTATGAATCGTCATGTAAATATCTGATATGCAGGACAGTCTTAGGCGACCCCTGTGAAAGGGTCGTTCGACCGCCAAAGGGGTCGCGGCCCACAGGTTGAGAACCACTGCTCTAGTGTGTCTGTGTCTGCTTACATCACTTAATAATTAAATAATTAGATTGACGCGCAGAGATCCCCATGCATGTCGGTGGGAATTAGGAAATCAGCAGCACGCCTGATAGCTCAGCGACTAACCTCTCCAGGAGGGGAATTCGCCAGCAGGTTGCCTGCAGATGAAACGGGGCACATGTTGCCGTTCTCTGTCTGTGGCCTGCCATACGCTACTGCACATTTAACCTTGCCGGTTTTAAAGTCATGGGAAACAATTTTTGTAAAACTCTTAAAAATGGTGTGTGTGTGTGTGTGTGTGTGTGTGTGTGTGTGTCAGAGAGAGAGAGAGAGAGAGAGAGAGAGAGAGAGTAGGTAAGATAGAGGTGAGAAAAATAGAGCTAAATATAAAATAGCGATCCATCCCATTGATTGTGTTTCTTGGGTGGCCCTAAGTCACCTGTAGCTCTTGATCCCAATCTCTCCTCAACTGCTGCCTTTTCTGGCCCTTTCCAGGGTCCTGCTCTGTGGGACGATCTCTGACTCCCTGTGGGGCAGAGGGAAGCCTGGGCTCCAGGTCCCACAGAAACCTTCAGGGTCACAGTCACAAGGAAGAAAAAGGTCGGGAACACAAGCGGCATTGCAGACCTGCCATCCCCTTCCCCCTTCCCCCCTCCCCCCCCAAGCTCAGGCTCAGCGCCGGCTGCCACAGGGCATGGCACACGGTCCCAGCACAGGCTGAGGAGGCTCTGGAACACGCTGTGACTGGGGGAAGGTGTAGGGATTGACTTTCTATCCAGGTCAGAGCAGCATGTGGAAGCCCTGGAGACACAGGCAGGAGCCTGAGACCCCGTGGGGCCCCGTCTGTTCACTGGCAGGTCTCACAGCTACTTGGGAGGTCAGATGACACCCACCTGCCTGTCCCCCAGGGGCATATGCAGGTCACAGCCCAGGCCGAGCAGCCAGTGGCTGCAGCCAGGCCTGCACCCACCTGCCTGTCCCCCAGGGGCACATGCAGGTCACAGCCCAGGCCCAGCAGCCAGTGGCTGCAGCCAGGCCTGCACCCACCTGCCTGTCCCCCAGGGGCACATGCAGGTCACAGCCCAGGCCAGGCCCCACACCCACCTGCCTGTCAGCCTCGGGGCGGCCTCCCACCCTCTCTCCTTGGAGACTCCATCAGCTCCTCCTGCTTCGCTGGGATGAGGTTCCTGCGCTAAACCTCCCTCCTGCCCCTTCGAAGGCGCAGGCAGTTCTCCTACACAGAAGGGTTATTCCAGGCTGTTGCTCCTTTCCTGTCTTTCCTCACAGGTCCCCTCACTTTGCTGAAATCTCCCCTCCTCCCTCCGGGAAGCATGTTTCCCTGAAGACCTGGGAGGGCGCTCATTCCGTTTGGGAAACAGTCACCTCAGAGTCACTGGGCCTTGGGACTGTGAACTAGGACGTCTACTCAGGTTAACTCTCCTGTAACGTTTTATACTTTTCACTGTCAACTTCCTCAGGTTTATCCTTAGCATTTCCTGTTGACATGGCAGCACATGGCCCTGCTGTTGTGACAATGCTGACAGCGCACTGTAATGCAGTCACTCCGCCTGGGTTTGCATCACAGCACCTCTCAGCACATCCTGGACTCGGGTCTGGGCTTGACGGATCCGCCTGATGTCACCAGCAGGCAGTCCCCACTTGAACATTTCCTCTCTGAGTGAGGGAGTCCTGCTTGTGCACAACATGAACGTAGCGAGAATCGGAGCGAGAAATGCATCTGATCCTTGAAATGGAGTCAAGGGTGTGACATCTCAGAACATGGGGCCCCAGGGACAGCAGGTGCGAAGAGGACCTGCCAGCAGGAGGCCCTGCTGAGCTGATGGACTTGCCAGGAGGAGCAGCAGGTGCCTGCTCAGCTAGGGGAGCGGGCGGGCGGGCATCTCTGGGGCAGAAAAGCTATGGCACCCGTACTCCCCGGCCAGCTCCCATCCAAGCTCTAACCAGGCCCGACCTTGCTGAGCTGCCAGGTCAGCGGAGATGGGGCGCGTTCAGGGTGGAAGATGCAGGAGGCGGCATCCGGAACCCCTACGAGCCCTGCCTGGCCTCCAGGCCCCTCAGCCCTTGGCCCCACTCTGAGCTGGTGCTCCCCCTGCACCCCACCCCCTCCCTGGGACCAGATCTCTCGCTGAGCCATTTAACTGCCCCCCCCCCCGCCACACACACACCCATTCTGAGCTTCCAAAGGGGCAGGAGGGCACCTCCTAGTGAGTGGGATCCCCTGGGTAACACGAGAGGGGGTGCCCTCCCCAACGGGAAAGGAAGGAGCCCCCTAGGGAGGGTGGAAGTGGAGGGGCGGCCCAGGGCCTTTTGTGGGGGGCTGTGGGGTTCTGTTAGCAGGTGGGGGTACCTCCCTCCGCAGCAGGGAAAGTGTCCAGTTCCCCTTGTTTCTGGGCGCTGGGTCCCCAGAGAACCACCGGGGCTTCCACCTGGCCAGACGGGTAAGAGACACCCTCTAACCGAGGGGTGCCCTCTGCAAGTCAGGCGACACGTTTTCCTGACTGGGGGCGCTGGTCTGGGGATGATGGGGAAAATGAGACTTTTTGGGGGCGGGGCTAGCAATCTGAATCTGTGCCAGTAACGTCATGCACACTCCTGATAGCCTATGATTAAGTCACTGCCCCCTCTTAATTATCTGGTCCTGCAAGCCGCTCTGCCGACGTGGGGGTCTGGTCCGTCCTTGGTTCCTCTCATGCCAGGTGTCTTCTGGTTATCTGAGCTGTGCTGTGCTCAAGGCTGCAGGCTTCCTGCAGGATCTCCACTAAGCACAATAAGTCTTTCTCTGCCCCGTTTTATCCTCTTTAACGCTCCCAGTAGAGAGAGAGAGATCTCACTGTCCAGGCAGGTCAGGATCTGGATCTTAGAGGCCCCGGAACCAGCAGCGCTGCTTAAATAAAGACTCCTTCCTGAACCTCACAGTGTCCGACGGTCACTTCCACACCACTTTCATAAATGCCACATTCCATAGCAGGGGGACCTGCGAGGGCAGGTGGGGACACTCACCAGGGCGGGGAGTGGGGTGGGGGTTGGGTGGGAGGGAGTATCAGGATGGCAGGAGGGGCTGGCGGTGCCTGCAACAGTCAGCACAGTCCCTGAGGGACAGCCCAGGGCCGGGAAATTCCTCTGGAACAAGACCCTGGGTCACCCGGGGTGCGGCCCCAGGAGTGGGGGCTGGTGGGGGGGGGGGCAGGGAGGCCATCTCTGGGGCAGAAACGTGACAGCACAGGTACTCCCCTGAGCCAAACCGGCCAGGGCCCCCCACTCCCCTGAGCCAAACCGGCCAGGGCCCCCCACTCCCCTGAGCCAAACCGGCCAGGGCCCCCCACTCCCCTGAGCCAAACCGGCCAGGGCCTCCCACTCCCCTGAGCCAAACCGGCCAGGGCCTCCCACTCACGACTAACCAGGCCTGAGGCCACTTAGCCTCCCAGCTCAGAGGCCATGGCAAGCGCTCAGGGTGGTATCCCTGAATGTGGTGGGGGCGGCACCTGGGAGCCCCAAGAGACGCAGCCTGGCCTCCAGGCCCCTCTGCCCTGGGCCCCCACCTGAGCTCACGCCCCACGCCCCACGCCCCACACCCTCTCCCACTCGCACTCTCCAATGGGGCGACCCCAGGCTCCTGCCATGCACCCCGCATTCCAGCGGAGCCGCCATCACCCTGGGCCACGGCCCCGGCGACCACACAGGGGCCTCACTGCCCACTCACAACTGTGATGAAGCGGGAGTTTTGGACTGGGCAGACTGGTTCCCGGGCTCTCTCCGTGGGAATCAAAGAATGAATCCACGGAAGGAAGGTGGTAGGGCAAAGGTGGAGATTTACTGAAGAACAAGTGCAGACTCCACGTGGGGAGGGGAAAGGGTCCCACTGAGCTCCTTTTCCCTGCGGCTTATAAAGGCTGCAGATCCTGGTGCCTTGATGTCCCCCCTGATCTGTCAATATTTGCCGGGAGCCGGTCAATCCTTGCTGTTTCAAGGGACCTGGCATATATGGCATACTGTTCTTAATATGTTTGCTCACCTTCTTGGCCCTATGTGTTTTAACCAAGGTCACCTCTCCGAGAAAGGTTGTTTCCCCAGGTAGGGATTTTCCCCTGAAGTTAGGGAGGGAATAAAACCCCTTAACTAAGTGTCAGGCCGGTAATTAATCACTTTAACTATGAACAATCATGCTTAAGCTACATAATCTTTACTCCCTGGAATGGAGATAAGAAACGCCCTAACCTTTGGAATAGAGATTGATAGGATTGGAATCAACTGGTATAAATACAGATGTAACAAGACAACAGGACACAGAACCTAGACACAGAACCTAGACACAGAACCTACACAGAACCTAGAAACAGAAGAACTTCGCTGGAGAGAACATGGCAAAAGATCCTGGACAGAAACTGGAGACAGAACCTCAAGACAGAACCTAGCGAGAGAACATGGCAAAAGATCCTGGACAGAAACTGGCCACAGAACCTAGAGACAGAACCTGGCTACAGAACCTGGATAGAACATGGCAAGAGAACCTGACTAGAACCTGGTGACTGAACCTGGCAACAGAACCTGGACAGAACCTGGCAGAAGAACCTGGCTACAGAACCTGGCAATAGAACCAGGCAAGAGAACCCAACCATGCTGATCAACTGAAGGCTGCCTCCGAGTCTTTCCCTCTTTTTTTTTTTTTTTAATATATTTTATTGATTTTTTACAGAGAGGAAGGGAGAGAGATAGAGAGGTAGAAACATCGATGAGAGAGAAACTCGATCAGCTGCCTCCTGCACATCTCCTACTGGGGATATGCCCGCAACCCAGGTACATGCCCTTGACCGGAATCGAACCTGGGACCCTTCAGTCCGCAGGCCGACGCTCTATCCACTGAGCCAAACCAGTTTCGGCGGAGTCTTTCCCTCTTCGCCAACTCCGTCCACACCTTTGGGGACCCCTGGACCTGCTGGGGTTGGACCCCCGGCAAATATTCCCTTGGACTTGTTACTATAGCAACTCCTGGGCTCAACGGTCCAACCTCACAGGGGACACGAGAGGTCCTCCCCCTCCTTATTGTTTTCCTACTCCCTCTGGGCTTTCTTCTCCTCCTTCTGGATGCTGCTTTCCCTTTATTTTGTAAATATAGACCTTCTGCTGTTCCCAGCTCCTCATTCTATGGAAATGCACCTGTTGCAGCTTCTCAGCTCCCCATTCTATGGAAATATACCTTCTGCTGCTCTGCAGCCCTGTGCTTCCTCCATGGTCCCCTTCATTTCTAAACTCTCCTGAACCTGTCCTATTTCACCCCTAAAAATTCCTGTTTCAGTGACACCTTCAGACCTGCCACTGCCCACACTCCAGTGTCACACTCCACATTCCCCGCTGCTCACACACCGCTGTGACACCCAGGCCCCCTGGCCGCACTGCTCGGTCACAACTGCGGAGCTAGCAAAGGCCACAATCCAAACTGCCACCCGAGAGGTCTGACTGGACACGATCCTGTATGACATTCTAGGCTCCCCAATAACAAGCACCGCAGAGCCACCCCAGATCCCGCAGGTCGCACCACACTGCCAGTGAGGAGGAAACTGGTCTTGTAAGGCATGTCAGGAACAATGAACTTCCCTGGGGGAGGGGGGGAGCCATTATCACTGGCGCCAGGACAGATCATCAACACCGGGGGTCTTCCTGCAGGGCCATGGGGGGGGGCACATTTGCAGAACGAAGACCCCGAAGATTATAAAAAGTGAAGCCTTTCACATGCTACCTCACTCTGATCTGGAAATTATTTCCCGGAGTCGCCAGTGTAATTAAAACAGTGCCTTTCCACTTCTTCAAAGCGTCGCTTGGTTTTCTGGGGTCTTCTGCAGCACAGCGCTGCCTTCCCAGCCACATGTGCCGGGTTCCCACTGCGCACGCGCATCTGTGCGACGAGCAGCCTTTCTTTCTTCTTCTAAAGATATTTCTTTTCTTTATTTTTTTAAATTGATTTCAGAGAGGGAGGGAGAGAGAGAAGCATCAATGATGGGAGAGAATCATTGATCAGCTGCCTCCTGCACACCCCCCCACTAGGGACCAAGCCCTCAACCCGGGCATGTGCCCTTGACCGGAATCAAACTTGGGACCCTTCAGTCCACAGGCTGATGCTCTATCCACTGAGCCAAACCGGCCACGGCAACGAGCAGACTTTCAGTCCCTCTATTCCAGTGGGTCACCTCAGAAACCCCCAGCCCAGTCCACTTGGCCCCCTCGGCCACGTGCTGCTCTCACACTGCCGTGGCCCAAGATGACGCCTCCTGCGCACACACTCACAGGCCACCCCAGGCTCTCAGTGTCCTCAGCCGCCCGAGACCTTCACTCTCCCCTGCTGATATGGTATTCTGAACCCCACATCCCAATACCCGCGTGGCAGCGCTCCACCCCACCCCCCGAATGCCCACATCCACTGTCGCTGCCTGAACGGCCTGCTGCCCAGGATCAAACTGGGCACCCAGGGGCGGAAAGGCCAGCACTGCGGTGGGACCCTCCAGAGCTGGGACGCTCTCACTCCACTGCTCGCTGCCCCAGCGAGTTCATGGCCCCACCTCCACCAGGACGCCCGGCCTTTCCACTGCCCACGGTCCTCGTGGCCTCTCCCCGCAGCTGCCACCGCACGTCTCAGCGGGACAGGCCTGCCTCCTGGGGCGCACGCAGCGCTGACACCGAGCCTTCACTGGCCTCCCTCCATGTGGAGAGCCCCGGCCAGCACGGGTGACAACGGTTTGTGAACCCCTTCGTTCCCGCTGCCCCTTCTTACTGTGCTTCCTCCCGCTCCCACAACCACAAGGCACCCTGAGATCCCAGGTCTTCATGCTCCACAGTGACAGCTCCGCTTCCACAGGCCGCATCCCCGTGAAAACTCCAGCTTCCTCACCTGCACCCACCCTGTGACACCTTCACAGCCTCCACTGACAGCACATGACTGACACTGCACGTCTCCCACTGCCCACCCTCCAGTGTGCCACCCCGCACCTCCGCCAGCAGCAGCAGCGCCCTGGGACACCTGGGCTGCGGCAGGCCACACTCCACAGGGACACCAGCCCCGCCACAGCCTCACGCTACGGTGAGACCTGCAGCTGCTCACTGTCCAGGAGCCCCACTGACCCCCAGGGCGCACGCCGACACACCCCGAGACACTTCCAGGCCCCCTGCTGACCTCTGCTGTTCCACCACGGTCCCCTGGGCGGGACACTTCCAGGCCCCCTGCTGACCTCTGCTGTTCCACCACGGTCCCCTGGGCGGGACACTTCCAGGCCTCCTGCTGACCTCTGCTGTTCCACCACGGTCCCCTGGGCGGGACACTTCCAGGCCCCCTGCTGACCTCTGCTGTTCCACCACGATCCCCTGGGCGGGACACTTCCAGGCCCCCTGCTGACCTCTGCTGTTCCACCACGGTCCCCTGGGCGGGACACTTCCAGGCCCCCTGCTGACCTCTGCTGTTCCACCACGGTCCCCTGGGCGGGACACTTCCAGGGCTCCCCTGCTGACCTCTGCTGTTCCACCACGGTCCCCTGGGCGGGACACTTCCAGGGCCCCTGCTGACCTCTGCTATTCCACCACGGTCCCCCTGGGCGGGACACTTCCAGGCCCCCTGCTGACCTCTGCTGTTCCACCACGGTCCCCTGGGCGGGACACTTCCAGGGCTCCCCTGCTGACCTCTGCTGTTCCACCACGGCCCCCTGGGCGGGACACTTCCAGGCCCCCTGCTGACCTCTGCTGTTCCACCACGGTCCCCTGGGTGGGACACTTCCAGGGCTCCCCTGCTGACCTCTGCTGTTCCACCACGGCCCCCTGGGCGGGACACTTCCAGGCCCCCTGCTGACCTCTGCTGTTCCACCACGGCCCCCTGGGCGGGACACTTCCAGGCCTCCTGCTGACCTCTGCTGTTCCACCACAGTCCCCTGGGCGGGACACTTCCAGGCCCCCTGCTGACCTCTGCTGTTCCACCACGGTCCCCTGGGCGGGACACTTCCAGGGCTCCTCCTGCTGACCTCTGCTGTTCCACCACGGCCCCCTGGGCGGGACACTTCCAGGGCTCCTCCTGCTGACCTCTGCTGTTCCACCACGGCCCCCTGGGCGGGACACTTCCAGGGCTCCTCTTGCTGGCCTCTGCTGTTCCACCACGGCCCCCTGGGCGGGACACTTCCAGGCCCCCTGCTGACCTCTGCTGTTCCACCACGGCCCCCTGGGCGGGACACTTCCAGGGCCCCTGCTGACCTCTGCTGTTCCACCACAGTCCCCCTGGGCGGGACACTTCCAGGCCCCCTGCTGACCTCTGCTGTTCCACCACGGTCCCCCTGGGCGGGACACTTCCAGGCCCCCTGCTGACCTCTGCTGTTCCACCACGGTCCCCTGGGCGGGACACTTCCAGGGCTCCTCCTGCTGACCTCTGCTGTTCCACCACGGTCCCCTGGGCGGGACACTTCCAGGCCCCCTGCTGACCTCTGCTGTTCCACCACGGCCCCCTGGGCGGGACACTTCCAGGCCCCCTGCTGACCTCTGCTGTTCCACCACAGTCCCCTGGGCGGGACACTTCCAGGGCCCCTGCTGACCTCTGCTGTTCCACCACGGTCCCCCTGGGCGGGACACTTCCAGGCCCCCTGCTGACCTCTGCTGTTCCACCACGGTCCCCTGGGCGGGACACTTCCAGGGCTCCTCCTGCTGACCTCTGCTGTTCCACCACGGTCCTCTGGGCGGGACACTTCCAGGCCCCCTGCTGACCTCTGCTGTTCCACCACGGCCCCCTGGGCGGGACACTTCCAGGCCCTCTGCTGACCTCTGCTGTTCCACCACAGTCCCCTGGGCGGGACACTTCCAGGGCCCCTGCTGACCTCTGCTGTTCCACCACGGTCCCCCTGGGCGGGACACTTCCAGGCCCCCTGCTGACCTCTGCTGTTCCACCACGGTCCCCTGGGCGGGACACCTCCAGGGTTCCTCCTGCTGACCTCTGCTGTTCCACCACGGTCCCCTGGGCGGGACACTTCCAGGCCCCCTGCTGACCTCTGCTGTTCCACCACGGCCCCCTGGGCGGGACACTTCCAGGCCCCCTGCTGACCTCTGCTGTTCCACCATGGTCCCCTGGGCGGGACACTTCCAGGGCTCCCTGCTGACCTCTGCTGTTCCACCACGGTCCCCTGGGCGGGACACTTCCAGGCCCCCTGCTGACCTCTGCTGTTCCACCACGGTCCCCCTGGGCGGTACACTTCCAGGGCTCCCTGCTGACCTCTGCTGTTCCACCACAGTCCCCTGGAAGGGACACTTCCAGGCCCCCTGCTGACCTCTGCTGTTCCACCACGGTCCCCCTGGGCGGGACACTTCCAGGCCCCCTGCTGACCTCTGCTGTTCCACCACAGTCCCCTGGAAGGGACCCTTTCTGTGCTGCCCATCCTCACCTGTGGCATTACCGTTGTTGATTTTCAGAGACCATGGAAGGGGGAGGACTGGAGGGGGAGGGAGGCCGTGAAAGACAAACATCGATGCGAGAGGCACATCAACTGTTTGCCCGAGGTTCACGGCCCGACGCGGGGTGGGGTGCAAACCTACAACCCAGGTGCATGCCCTGGACGTGGAATGGAACTCAGGACGCTTTGGTCTCGGGCCGACACAGTAACCACCGAGCCACACCACCCACGGCCAGGATTTATTTTTGGACCCACGAACTTTTACTTCCAATATTTACTGTGACTCTCCCAGTACACCTGCAGCTCACTCTATCATTTAACCTGAGGGCTGTCACTGCCCAGGCTCCATGGGACACATTGGGTCCCCACGGCACACATCGCACGGTGAGTCTGCACACTTCACACCGGGATGCCCCAGATGTCACACTGCACACACATCTGGGACACGTTCAGCACTTACCCAGCACACACTCCGCTGTGACGCTGCAGGAATCCACTGCCTCCACTCCTACATGTCACACAGGGTGGCACTCGCCCAACTCATGTTGACACTGCGCTGACCCCACTCTGTACACTGCACTGTGACATGTGAGGACTCCCGCTCCCCACACGGCCCTGGGACTCCCACTCCTCCCTATGCCCACGCTCCACTCTCACACCAAAGGTTCCAACTGCCCACTCTCTACAAGACAACGAACGGCTCCCAGGCACAGAACTCCATGCTGACGCTGCAGAGACCATGATGCCCACAGCCCACAGTGACACCCTCAGGCTCTCGCTGCCCACATTCCCCTGTGGCACCCGCGGTATCTCACTGCCAGCACACACGGTGCCACCCAGGGATACACTGACGCCTTCCACACTGCCACGCACAGCGCCCCTGCCGACACAGCACCGTGCACCCGCGGCCTCCCGCTGACCACCTGCTCTGTCACAACTCAGCTCCCACGGCCACAACCTTCTGTGAATCGCTGGGCCCAGTGCCCGCAGTCACGGCTGACATTCTAGGGCTCCGCCTCCCACACACCATTCTGACGCATGTCTCCCAGCGCTTTAGCGCCACTTTCAATCTGATGGGGTTTCAATGTCCACTGTCCACTGTCCCACCACAGGGTCCCACACACAGACACGTTTGGGAGACATTCTGGGCTCACACTGCCAACACTCTAGAGCAGCGGTTCTCAACCTGTGGGTCGTGACCCTTGGGGTCGAACGACCCTTTCACAGGGGTCGCCTAAATACATCCTGCATATCAGATATTTACATTATGATTCATAACAGTAGCAACATTACAGTTATGAAGTAGCAACAAAAATAATTTTATGGTTGGAGGTCATCACAACATGAGGAACTGTATGCTAAGCGAAATAAGCCAGAAAAAGGTAAGTATCACATGATCGCACTCATATGTGGGATATAATGATCAACATAAACTGATGAACAAAAATAGATCCAGAGACAAATGGCAGGGGAGGTAGGGGGTGTGTGGTTAGAGATCAACCAAAGGACTTGTATGCATGCATATTAGCATAACCCATGGATACAGACACTGGGGTGGTGGCGGCTTGCCCTCAGGGGTGGGAATTGGGGAGGTCACTTGGGGGGAAAGGATAGATATGTAAAACTTTAGACAATTAAAAATATAACAATACAAAAATAAAAATATATATATATTAAGAAAAAGAAAAAGAAACTAAAAAACCCAATCCCATTTACCATCGCAAAAAAAAAAATTAAGATACTTTGGAATAAATTTAACCAAGGAGGTAAAAAACCTATACTCTGAAAACTCCAGAACATTGAAAAAATAGAGAGAGGAAGATTTAAACAATTGAAAGAATAAACCATGTTCATGGATTGGTAGAGTCAACATCATTAATATGTCCACACTACCCAAAGCAACCTATAGACTAAATGCAATCCCTACTAAAATACCAATGGCAAACTTCACAGATCTAGAACAAACACTCTAAAAATATAAACAGAACCAAAAAAGACTCCAAATAGCCACAACAATCTTGAGAAAGAAGAACAAAGTTGGTGGAAACACATTACCAGATATCAAGTTATACTACAAAGACACTCTGCTCAAAACAGCCTGGTACTGGCACAAGAAGAGGCATATAGATCAATGGAACAGAACAGAGATGCCAGAAATAGACCCAAGTCATTGTTCTCAATTAATATTTGACAAAGGAGGCAAGAGCATACCATGGAGTAAAGACAGTCTCATTTTGGGAAAACTGAACAAGTTCATGCCAAAAAATGAAACTAGGCCCTCAACTTACACCATACACAGGAATAAACTTAAAATAGATAAAATACCTAAATGTAAGTTGTGAAACTATAAAAAATCTAGAAGAAATGATAGGCAGTGAAACCTCAGACATCTCTCCTAGCAATATGTTTATGGATACATCCCCTAGGGCAGTGGTCGGCAAACTCATTAGTCAACAGAGCCAAATATCAACAGTACTTCTTCAAAATAGACTCGCCCAGGCCGAAAACTGACTTCTGCGCATGGGCCACGAAGTTTCAATCGCACTGTATGTGCGGTGCGCGCCCACACGTGTTATTTTGTGGAAGAGCCACACTCAAGGGGCCAAAGAGCCACATGTGGCTCGCGGGTCGCAGTTTGCTGACCACGGCCCTGGGGCAAAGAAAACTAAGGAAAACATAAATGGGATTACATAAAAAAAAAGGCTGCACAGCAAAAGAAACCATCAACAAAATGAAAAAGGAGCCAAAACCGGTGTGGCTCAGTGGATAGAGCGTCGGCCTGCGGACTGAAGGGTCCCAGGTTCGATTCCGGTCAAGGGCATGTACCTGGGTTGCGGGCACATCCCCAGTGGGGGATGTGCAGGAGGCAGCTGATCGATATTTCTCTCTCATCGATGTTTCTACCTCTCTATCTCTCTCCCTTCCTCTCTGTGAAAAATCAATAAAATATATATTTAAAAAAAAAAAAAAGAAGAAAGAAAAAGGAGCCCACTGCATGGGAGAACATATTTGCCAATAATACATCTGATAAAAGGTCAATTTCCAAAATACATAAGAAACTCATACAACTTAACATAAGGAAGACAAACAATTCAAGTTAAAAATGGACAAAGGACCTAAATAGGTACTTCTCCAAAGTGGACACCCAGAAAGTCAAGAGACATGTGAAAAAATGCTCAAAGTCACTGATTATCCGAGTGATGCAAATTAAAATGACAATGAGATATCAACTTACACCAGTCAGAATGGCTCCCATCAACCACTCAACAAATGACAAGTGCTGGCGAGGTTGTGGAGGAAAGGGAGCCCCTGCATATTGCCAGTGGGAATGCAGACTGGGGCAGCCACTGAGGAAAACAGTATGGAATAGCCTCAAAAAATAAATATGGAGCTGCCATGTGACCCAGTGATTTCACTTCTAGGAATATATCCTAAGACCCCAAACACCGATAGCAAAGGATGTATGCACCCCTATGTTCACAGCAGCACAATTTACGATAGCTACGATCTGGAAACAGCCCACGTGCCCATCAGTAGATAAGAGGATAAAAAAGCTGTGGTACATGTATACCAGGGAATACGATGCATTAGTACAAAGAAGAATCTCTTACCCTTTGAGACAGCATGGAGAGATCTGGAGAGTATCATGCTAAGTGAAAGAAGCCAGTCAGAGAAAGACAAGTATCACATAGTCTCACTCAAATGAGGAATCTCAGTAACAAAATAAACTGATGAATGGAGTAGATCCAGAGACATGGAAGCCTGGAACACAGTGCAGAATCTCAGAGGGAAGGCAGGGGAGGGTGGTGGGTGGGAGGTAGTAAACCAAAGACCTTGTATGCATCTATGGACACAGATAATAGGGTGGTGAAGACCTGGGGCAGTGGGGCAGGGGAAAAAACAAAAAATAAAAAAGCTGACATCTGTAATACTTTCAACAATAAAGATAAATTACAAAAACAATACACAAATTCTTATTCCAGACTCCCACCAAGAAGGGCAATTTCGAAATACTAGGCTACAGCATCACTAGATGAAGGAGTGAGGGCTGCTGTGGCAACCCAATGGGTTTCCTGGTCCTAATTTCCATGTCAGTGTTGAAGAGACAGATGATCTGAAAAACCTGAGTGACCCCAAGCACCAGATGTGGATATGCTGTGTTTTGTCACTTCAGATGGCCTACTTAATTCATATCCAAGACTCCAGATTCAGCTCGAAGACATTCAGAACATGAGTCATTTTTTTTTTTCCTCAATGGCTCAAAGTCAGTGTGAGACAAAGTATAAATATCCCAGGTAGAGTTTTAACCTATATTGGAGGAAACTGGAATAATTAAGAATTTTTCACGGACTGGAAAAATGTGCAAGAGGAAACATAAGAGTAATAATGGCACTTACCTACATTGTGGCTGCTGCCAAATTGATTAAACTCAGATGGACCCTAAAGGTCAGGGTCAAAGTGATCCATTTTATACTCCTGTATGAAATACAGAAGTTCTGTATTTTATAAAAGCAGAATTGTATGGAATAAGTGTGGAAATGATTATTGGTGGTGGGAAAAGTTCAAAGAAACATACATTTGGAGAGGGAATTCATTAATTTGGGACCACCAGACAGATTGTGCATGCATTTCTCCAGCTTGGTATATTACCTGAGGCTATGGATACTTATTGGGATGGTTGGCTGAAAAATGCAGTCAATGATGGACCAAAAATGTGACATAGCAATGCCTCCTCTCTCGGTTTTCATGTAGAAGAAGTCATTCATAAGCTTAGGGAGGTGGGACCGTTTGAGTGGACGGGTCATAGGAGTCCTATTCCGCACTCGGTGGATGTCCACATGGTGTAACTTGCACCAGCACATGGAGAAATCTACTGAGGAGGGAACAGCGAGCGCTGTGTGCTGCACGATGGGCAGTCACATCAGCACTCATTTTGCTTGAAAGACAAATGACCAGATATGCAAGTCTGTACTGATTCGTGGCTCTGGGCGATATTTCCCACAATAGCGAGGGACATAAAAGAAACATGAATGGAAGATTCTTCACATTGAAATTTGGGCAGAGGTATGTGCACAGTTATCACTCCATGGGCAAAAATATACAAAGATATTTGTGTCTCTTATGCTGTTTTTCACAGTGTAGCTTTAACGTGGGGGATTTAATTACTCAAAAGATTACTCTGTCATATTGTCTGTCTTTGAAAATTAAAAATAACAATCTGCAACATACAGATGAAATCATGGTGGTTACCATGTTACAGAAAAACCGGAATAAATGAAGCGATGCTCGGAGAGTGTGGAGTCACACTTTATTCCCCGGTGGCTCAGAGAAAAATGAATTCAAACTCTAAGCAGCGCTACAAGCAGAACTTCCCTTTTTAATGAAGAGCTGACCCTATGTGTGCTTAGTGGTTATCTCGCTGGTGGCCTTGAAAACAACACAGTTCTCTCCGATTAAAAAATGCACCTGGCATGGCATTGAGAGTATGGGCGTATCTAGTCTCTGGCCTACAAGGTCAGACAGCTAAGTTTACCTTCCTCATCATTCAAGCAGGCCAAAGCATGCTAGAAAGCAAAGTTATTTTTTTAGAATAAGAGGCCGTCTAAAGAAGAGCAGAGAATTCCACACAGCAGTTTTCCAAAATAGGGGTTAGCCTTCTCTACCGAAGGGAAAAAGCTTGATATACGTCTCCCCAGCGGGACCTCAGCTGGTAATTCCAGGTGAATGTTCTCTACTTAGTGGTGTTTCGGTCTGGCCCTGAGACAAGGTGCGTGACAAGTCTGCGCACTAGGCCGCCAGTTTCCCGAGGGGGGAAGAGCTCGGCCTCAGCTTCCCCGGCTCCTTCTCCATCTGCTGTCACTCAGAGGAAGTCTCCAGGCCTTTCCTCACACTGGGTTCCTCAGGGTTCCTCTACTGATTGTGGGAGCTTGGTCCCCTGCTCATCACTCTTACTGCTTCCCACACCCACGGCTCGTCTACCACACCGTCATTTGTGTCCTGGGCATTTCCGCCATTCTTATCACAGATTGGGACCGGTGACACACTTTTCAGAAATTGTCAGCCAGCCTTGTCTTTCTGAGCATGGACCTGCTGACAGCAGGAAGCACAGTCACTAGCTTCGAGGGAGCTGGCTAGTCATGGCATTGCAACCAAGCTTCAGGTACCGTGAGCTTTAATTTTATTTCTTGGCAGAGTAATGTAAGAGTATAGTTGGGAAAGGAGAACGGTGTTTAATATTTCATTCTAAGCTTTAAAAAAAATCTGCTACCATTGCTATAGGTTCTGGAGCAATGACTGTAATGAAAATAAAAGGAAGTATAGAGCCCTGACTGGTTTGGCTCAGCGCGTCGGCCTGCGGACTCAAGGGTCCCAGGCTCAATTCCGGTCAAGGGCATGTGCCTTGGTTGCGGGCACAACCCCAGTGGGGAGTGTGCAGGGGGCAGCTGACGATGTTTCTCTCTCATCGATGTTTCTAACTCTCTATCCCTCTCCCTTCCTCTCTGTAAAAAATCAATAAAATATATATATATAAAAAGGGAGTATAGAGACCATTAGTGTGCTAGGGGCTGGGACCTGGCAGAGAAGAATTACTGAGTGGGCTGAGGGGCAAGGACCATGGCAGAGAAAAATTACTACTTATCTTAGAAAAACAATGTGTTATGATTAGACCCAGCCAGGTGTGACCCTGATTTTCCCCCATTGGTACTTGTACACTTTATATGAACTTTTTACCTTGCCAGTACCAGGAACGGCTAATGAACCGCTTTGCAGTTTTTTTGTTTGTTTTTTAAATGCTTTGTAGTTTTTGCAGATAAAAAGCTTTGCTGTACCCTCCGTTGCTGCTGCAGTACGAGGCTCCCTACAGGAGGGACGTGCTGTAGGCAGCTGGCCAGCTTAATAAAGGTTCTTAAATTTAAATTCTGAGTCGGTGGTCTATCTCGCTGATTGAACCCATAACATTAGCGCTAAAACAAGAAAGCCTGTTACTATTCAATGTGCAGCATGACATCATTAAAGACTGATGCTGGCCTTGCAGTCTAGCCTCACCTTGGACCCTCTGAGTCAAGGCTCGGATCCTTGGAGAACTGAGTCTTGTCCAAAGAGTGGAACCTCGCCCTGAAGAGCTCAGCCTCTCCTTGTGAGAGTATGAGTGAAGTTCAAAGGATTGGCAGACAAGGCCCTGGGACCCTCGCTCAGAGAGTCAGAGCGAGGCACAGGATCGCCTGGGAACACAGCATGGCCTCTCTCTCAGGGTGTCAGAGCAAGGCCCAAGCCCGAGGCAGCCTTGGGCCTCTCTCTTGGAGAGTTTGAGTGAAGCCAGATGTAATCCTAGAAGCCAAGCTCCATAGAGATCCTGGCTCCCCAGAGAACTGGGGAGGAGCCATTTCCACTCTCTGATTGAGGTCCATCTGGGCATCACGGTGGCTTCCATCCCCTCTTTAGACCCAAGCAGCACTAGCTAAGACAAGCAAATATTCATGGCTTGGGGCTGTAATTGCCCTGAAGATAGACTCTAATGGGTCACAAAGAGTTATCTCAGGTGCAGAGAATGCGTAACCATGGGCTACCAAGTTACCATGCTACCTGAGCTGCACATAATGACCTGCATGTGATGTCCACCACGGGGTCACAAAGAGGTCATGCACAGGAAGACAACATCAACTTAAAGTAGCCCGTAGAAGAGTGAACCTGGGAGGATCAGAGCAGCTCCATAGAGGTGGTCCAAATTCCCACCAGCCCCACTGCCAGCAATGACTCCCGCTCTCAGCCTCGCCCTGTGGCCTCATGGAAGGCTCCCTATGACCTTTTGGCAGAGGAAGGAACGTCGAGGCCTGGGTACCAATGATTTTGCAGGAATTGGATGACCCACCAGAAAGTGCGCTGCTGCAGCGTCGCCGACCCTCTCTGGACATTCGTGAAGGATTGTGGGTAATAAAACCTTCACAATGGGCGGATTTGGGACCACGCATCTCCACATTCACTTTGCTGGAATGACAAATGACCAGATGTGTAAGGAGATACTGATTCATGGTGCGGGCCATTATCTCGCAGTAACAGTCAGGGACATGAAAGAAACATGACTGGAAGATCCTTCACAATGGCACTGGGCATAAGTTTGTCAGACAGTCTCACTCAATTTGCAGAAATAAACAAGGATATTTGTGTCTCATATACTGATCCTCACAGCGAATTCTGGGTGCGGATTTCATTAATCAAGAAGATAAAGTGGCCCATTCTATTTTGTCCTCATCTATGGAATATAAAACTATGCACAAAAGAAACAAATGAACAAAATCTCCTCTATGCAGACAAAATCATGGTGGTGACAAGAAAAGGAAAAGGAGAGGGAAAGGGCGGCCTTGAAGAAGACAGAGCAGACCGCACTTTCCTGGCGGCACATGATGCAGTGTGCTGTACTGTACTGTAACCCTGCACAACTGAAATCTATATAATGTTATTAAACATGTTACCCCCCCCCCCCCCCGAAACTGTAAAATATTTAAAGCAACTCTCTTAGTCCCACATGTGCTCAAGAGAAGAAGAGGCACCTCTTTTGGGTTTTGAATAATATACATCTATTCTGGCTGCTGACACTGTTCAACAAGGGTCAGGTGAGTCAGCTGTTGAGACTGGGCAGTAGAAGGTGTGATGCAGGGCATCAGCCATCAGCCAATTATGGACGAATCATGTCTAAGAAAAGAAAGAGAATCAATGGCTAATGGTTACAAAACCGAGTTCTGAATCCAAACTCCTGCCAAGCAAGGCAATCTCTAGGTCCTGGGTTACAGCATCTGTATGTGGGGAGCAGGAGCACAGTGGCAATCCAATGGCTTTGCTGCATCTAGTGCCCATGTCTGTGTGACAACACGGACATTCTGAAAAAAGTGTGCGTGGTCCCCTGCAGCAGACATGGACTTGCTCTTTATCGTCACCGAATCCGGCCTGCCTAGTTTATATCCAAGACTCCAGTTCCAATGGAAGGGAGTAAGGACATGAATAGATTACACTTTTTCAATGGTTCAGCCGAAGGTGAGAAAATTGGAAAGATTCCTAGTGGAGGTGTATGGACGGAACCTAGAATAATTCCTGATTTGTCACAGACTTGGAAAATGCCTCCCCCCCGCCCCCCCAAAAAAAGGGAAACACACCAGGTGTGACGGCGCAGCGAGCGCTCGGGCAGCCGCTGCCGCTGAACCTGAGTGCGGAGGACAACACGTGGCCTGAGGAAGTGCCCTGCTCCTCGGGAGAGCGACACGAGTGCAGGGACTCACACACGCAGAACAGCATGGAACATGTGTGTAAACAATTCATATTGGCGAAGAATGCTCAAAGAAACATAGATTGGGATGAGAGGGAATGTATTACTTTGGGCCAGCCAGACAGAGACTCTGCATTCAGATCTGCAGAGTGGGTGACTAGAAAAGGCTCTAAAAGTTTACTGGGATGACTGACTGTCAAATGCATCCAGTGACGGCCTGATGCATGTGACATGCAAGTGCCCCCTGTCTCTTGTTTTAATAAAGAAGCAGCAGTTCAAAAGTTCACGAGGCAGAAGTGTTAGAGTGGATTGGTCATGTGGGGCCTCGCCCACACTCTGTGCATGCCCACCTGGCGAACCTCCCACCAGGACACTGAGGAATACAGGGGAGAGCGGGAACAGCACATCCCAAGGCCCGATGCTGGAGGCTGAAGCCTCTCCATGGGAAAACCTGCAAAGAACGCAGTCAGTGGGTACCCAGGAGGCAGTGGGCCCTGTGTCTTTCAATCCTTTCAAACTCACAGTAGACCTGATCCCAGTAAAACACTGCAAGTCCCAGCAGCTTCAAGGAGGCAGACCGGCACCCACTGTGCTGGCTAGGTTGTCATGTTCCCGAACTGTGGGCAGCAAGCACGTGCTTTCTTCCCTGATCCCCTTGGGCAGAAGTCCCGGTGAAGTAGAAAGTGTTGTCACTGGAATCACAAAGCATGCAGGCAGCCCATTAAGCAGTCCCTGACATGAGCAAGTTTAAACTTAAAAAGTATTAAGGCCAGAACCTCTTGTGAAAAGACCCCCAACAGACAGGAAAACATGTATATTGTTCACTTTAATTCAGGCATTTCCCCAATGGAATGATGGCATTTTTTGTTTTGTTTTGTTTTGTAAAGCAGGATAAGTGACTATTTGCAAGAAAGAAACAACCAGATAATTCAGGGATGACATGATTCTAAACTGAAATTGTTCTCAGAAAAAAAAAAAATTTTCTCTGGCCCTGCACTAAGACTAGGAGCTTTTGAGGCTCACAAGACTGATGAGTTTTAGCGCAGGCCCATTTTGAAGTAGGTCCACATTTGTTCAGACCCATCCAGTAGTTGGCCTGATTCTAGAATACGTAACGGAAATAGACAAAGCAGCAGAATGAGCCCTCGTACCCACAGCTGATGAGGGAGGACTACTGTAGTGGGGAAGGTTAACCGGGAGCTATTGGAACTGCCTGGAGCTGGGTCAGTGGCCAAGGGAAAGCTGTGCCACGGCCTGGATGAACAGAAGAGGTTTGTGCCACCAGGAAAGTTTTGAAAGACACAGGAAGTGCCGACAGCAGCACATCCTCATTAACCTTTTGATTTCGCTTGGGCAAAAGGAGGGGGGGGGGGAGGTCGAGGAGAAGGAAGAAGAAGAGTGGGAATGGGAGGAGCAAGTGGAGGAGGAGGAATAGAAGGAGCATGAGGAGGACCAGGAGGAAGAGGAGGAGGAGACAGAGAAGGAGGAGAAAACCAAATAGAAGAAACAACCTAGAAAATGGCTGTTCAGTCACGCAGACCATAGCCACAGGGGCCCTTCTGCTGCTGCTGGACCGTGGGTTTCCTTTGCTTGAGTGACTTAAAGACCAGCTCACCTGGCGCCCACACACACCGACAGTGCCTCCCCTGTGTTTCACGGTTCCATCTAAGCTGCCTTCCCTCTGCTCCAAGGCCGGCATATTCCCTCCTTATCTCACTTCTGGGGTGACCAGCTCCGCAGCTTCATGCCCTTCGCAGGGGTCTTGACTGCCTTTTCCATCCACAGGATGTACTTCTGTCGGTCCGTTACGTAGATGATGCGAGCCTCACTGGACCTAGTGAGTGGGACCCGTCCTACTCTAGACTTAATACACTCTTAGAGTCAGAAGTTGAGAACAAATCTGACTAGAATTCAGAATTCCTCTCAGTGAAATGGTTTTGTGTCTAGTGCATTCAGCAGGAGAAGTTACTGTTTTGAGGTAAAAAATAATGGCTGCCATCTAGCCCCCCCCCACCCCACCCCACCCCCAGACAAAGGTGGAGGCACAGCGCCCAGTGGCCTCTGGATGTCAGAGGCAGTAGGTCCCTCAGGTCCAGGCCGCTGTGCAGGCTGCTCTGTGACCTGGTCCATACCCTGCAGCAGACGTGACGGTCCTCTGAGCATCTCTGGCAGAGAGCGATTCTGGCTGGGGCCTTAGGAAGGCCTGTAGGTGGAACACAGTATAAATGCTCGAACTTACACACCAAGGTCTTGATATCACCAACAAACAACTATTGTCCTTTTGGGGAGCAACTTTTGGCCTTCTTTGAGGCAAATTTGGCAAATAATGTTTTTTCCACATGGTTGGCACATCACTCAACATGCAAAATCTTTCCACCCAGTAAACCAGCCTTTAAGAGTTCCCGCTTTGGTCACTTTGGTGTCCAGAATGAGAAAGGTGAGGAAGCCGACAGTACAGGGCAGCGGAGTCCCTCCATGATGGTCCCGCCTCCTGAGCCCCAGAGAAGCAGCAGGGACTGAGTCAGAAGCGGGGAAACCCGAGCTCCTGTCACATTGTGCTGCGCAGCGCTTGGGAGAAGGAACCCCTGACCCCAAGGTCCATGCGTATCTTGACCCTTCAGGGGCCTCTAAAGATCCAGGGAAACGTTCCCTCGCTCAGCTCACTTCCATGAGCACCACACGACAGTTTCCAAACGCCCTTCAGCCCAAAGTCACCCTGGCATAAGGGGCAAACGGGCAGGGGGTTGCCTGTCGCCCCTCAAAATGCACTGAGGTTTGTCTCAAAGGGTTTCTTTGGTTTCGAAGAGGAAACGCCTAACCATGGGCCTCCACGTTACCAGGCCGCCCCGCTGTCCATGACGACCTGGGTGTGACGGAACCCATGGAGCCCTCAGGCTGGCGACACACAGAATGACGACAATGTCCATCTAACGAGGTTCATACGTGATCTGACCTGGGAGGACTCGGGAAGCTCAAAGAAGTCATGTAAGTGCTGGCCGGATTGTCCTGGATCCCGCTGGCAGCCTGGACTCATGGGAAACTCCCGATGACCTGTTGGCAGTGGAAGAAACCTGTGGCCTGGCTGAGCCATAAGCCAGCGTCCTCTCGATGACCCAGCAGAGAGCGAGCAGCTGCCGCCCACAGGGCCCTGCAGACGTCCCTGAAGGGCAGGGCCAGGGAACCGTCCCAGGACCAGCGTTCCCTGCAGGTCACCTCACTCACTCTGCTGAGGACACCTGAGCCGAGAGGCACGTTCACACTGACTTACGGTTCTGGCCGCAATGCCCTGCTGTGGAGCTGGCAGAGGAGAAGCCGGAGGGGAAATATCCACATTGGCATATGCAGAGGCGTGAGGACAGTTCTCACCAATGGGCACAATCTAAGAGGTTTTTGCTTATTTACATGTTTGCTTAGCATCAAAATGGAGGATTTAATTAATCAAAAGGTTATGGCGAGGAGAGAAGATGGTGGTGGAATGGGCAGACCTTCATTGCACCCCCCCTCCCGCCCCAGCCAGGCGGACAATAGAACTCAAGTGTGGGCTCTGCCCCAGTTCCCCGCTGCGCCCTGAGCAGGACTTGCATCAAGGACGCCCGCCCGGGGCTGGGAGGGAGGCGGGGCCTGTGGTTCCCGGAGGGTCGGCTGGCGCCGGGGCGTCTGCAGCCAGTGGCCTGGAGCTGGTGGGAGAGAGAGCCTGTTCCCTGTGCTTTGCCCCCAAACACAGGAGGGCTGTTTGTTTGCTTTGTTTCTGCAGCTTGCAGCCCAGGCTCCGAGGCGGGGAGGGGGCTGGCGGGCAGCGTTGCAGGGCGACCTGGAGAAGCAGCGGCCGGGAGTCCTGCGCAGCAGCGCACGTCCCCCACGTGGAAACGAACGGCCTTTCCCCTGAGGAGCCAGCCCCCCGACGCAGCTCAGGAAACAGGGAACCCCGCCCGCGGCGCCCCCCCTCCCGCCCCCCAGGAGCCCCGCCGGCCGCGCCTGCTGTGGCTGTTTTCGGAGGCGACAGCTGCGGAGGCCACGCCTGGGGGAGGCACAGTTTCAGGGAGGGTCAGTGACTGGATGGGGGGGCCGTCCGCACCCCCATCCGGGGAACCGCACCGTCCCCCGCCTCCCCCCGCCGCCACCGGGAGCTGATGGAAACCCCGGGCTTCCGGCTGCCCCGGCACTGCCTGCGAGGCCTCCGCCCGCCGAGCGCAAAGGGTGTCCCGGGCCCTCGCGGAGGCGCCGCTCCGGGACCTGGGAGGCGCCGGCGGCCCTGCAGCTGCGCAGCACCGCCCCCTCGCGGGCGCCCGGGGTCTGGACGCCGGTCCTGCCTCCGCCCGTCGGAGACCGCGTTCTCCCGCGGTCTGGCTGGGTACTATTTCCTGTTTGACTTTTCCATTTTCCTCCTCCGCTTTTTTCTTTGCCTTTTCTCCGGCTTCCTCGTCTTTACGACTTTTCTTATTCGGGTCTATCTGCTCTTTCTTCTATTTTCCTTAGCGATTGTTTTTTCTTCTTCCTTTATTTTAACCGTTTTTCTTCCCATATTCCTCCAATTCTTTTCTTTTATTCTCTGTATTTCATCTCTGCCCTTCATATTGCTTTTATCCCACCCATTTTTTTTTATTTTGTTTGTGTTTCTTTCGTTGTTTTGTTTTTCTTGTGTTTTTCATTCTTTCCTTTCCTCTATCATTCTTGCTTTCTTCCATCGTCCCTAAATCACTCTTCGCTGGCTCTATCGAAGCAGAACTGTCCTAGGTGAAGTGAACAATGGTGTCACTGGAACCATAAAAACATTCGCTCAGCACATTAACCGACCCCTGGCCGAGCCAGTTTACACACCTTAATTCTTAAAGGGAGGAAAGACCAGAACGTCCTGAGAAAAGACCCCCCAACAGACAACAAAAAGTGTGTAGTCTAAAGCTTACTTCATGCTTCCCCAGTGGACTGAGGGCCTTTTTCTTTATTTTTAGCCAGGGCAGCTATCTATATGGAAGAAACAATGAACGAGATAATTCAAAGACAATGGATCTGAACAGAAATTAGTCTCAGAAAGCAAAATATAACTGTGGCCCTGCACTAAATCTAGGAGTTTTAAGAGTCAGGTGACCAATGAGTTTCAGCTCAGGTCCCTTTTGAAGTAGGGGACATATGTTGGGACCACCCTTGGTTGCCTCTGGTCCCAGGAGGCATCACCGAAATAGACAAAGCAGCAGAATGAGCCCCACACTCATCACTGACGAGTGGGGGCTACTAGGGTGAGAAAGTCGAAGCAGAAGCCCCTAGAGCAGCCTGTAAGAGGATAAGAAGGAAACCAAAAGCCTCCCACATGCCTGGATGAATGGCAGAGATTTGTGCCACGGGAAGGATTTGAATATGCAGGATTGTGTCCATTGGAACACATCCTCATTAACCATTTGATTTGACTTGTGAAAAAGGAGGAGAAACAGGAGGAGGAGGAGGGAATAGGAGAGGGAGAAGTAGAAGGAGAAGAAATAGAAAGACTGGGAACTCTACAACTTCAATTTAAAGTGCTACATACATGATCGAACCCGGGAGGACCAAAGCAGGAAGATAGTCTGTGTCCCAATTTACCTCAGTACCAACTTCTGTACAATGAATCCATCTTTCTGCCTAGACCTGTGGCCTCCTGGAAAGTGTCCTAGGACCTATTGACAGAGGAAGGAAAGCTGTGGCCTGGCTCCCCGATGACTTTGCACGGTATCGAGGGCCAACCAGAGAGGGCCCGCTGCAGCACGACAGCCCACGTCTGGACGTCTGTGAAGGACAGTGGGTAACAAAGCCCTCACAATGGGCAGAGGTGGGGCGGTCGCCTCCTCACTGACTTTGCGTGGCAACAATGCCCAGCTGTGGAAGGAGATGCTGACTCAGGGCTCTGCCTTGGATTTGCAGCATCAGGCAGAGGCGCTGAGGAAGCCTGACTAGGAGATCCCTCACAAGCTCTCTGCGCAGACGTTCCTTGGACATTCTCGCTCAGTGGTCACAAATATTCAAAGATGTTTGCGTCTCATGTAATGCTCACCAGAGTGAAGCCTCAAAGTGGGAGATTTCATTTGTCAAAAGGATAAAGTGGCACGTTCTATATTTTCCCTCGTCAGTGGGATGTGAAAGCACAAACAAAAGAACCAAAGTCTCCTATACACACATGGAATCATGTGTTTACCGCAGGGGAAGCAGGAGGGAGGGCCAGGTGAATAATGGGGGCTCAAATGCAAGAGGGCAGAGGAGACAGACATTGGTGTCGAGCACACAGCTGAGTGTGCTATGTTGTACCATGAAGTACAAGGGAAGGTTTTTAATGTGATTAACTGATTACCCCCAAAACAGTAACCATGAAATACTTTTTAAGTATTAAATGTTCAAGAAATGGAGACACTTTTCTGTGTTTGAATAATAAGAACATGTATTTGTTTACCTATCATTTGTTCAATAAAAACCAGGCAAATAATCTGTGGCGGCTGGGCAGTAGCAATCGTCTGAGAGCATGAACCCTCAGACAGTTAGTGAGCAACGGAGTCTTGAAAAGGAAAGGAAGTCAATGGTTAAGTGTTACAAAACTCGGTTTTGATTCCTGGGCCCTGCCAAGCAAGGCAAGAGCTAGACACTGGGCTATAGCGTCCCTGGACGGAGGCGTGAGGACTGCGGTGGGAACCAGCGGGGTTCCTGCATCCAGTTCCCGTGTCTTTGGTGATGACACGCAATCTGAAACAGCACACACGAACATGCTCCCTCTCATCACTCTATCGCCGGCTGAGCTTATGTCCAGGGCTCCCGATGCTGCCTGAGGAGCTTCAGGGCACCAATACTTTACCTCTATGCTTCCAGCGAGATGTGGGGGAATCAGAAAGTCTCCTGAGGGGATGACATAGACGTTCTGAAAATGCCTGAGTAATCCGCAATAGCCGACAGGGATGGTTCCCTGGTTTATAGCTAGCACCCCTCCTTCAGCTTGGAGAGATTCAGGACATGAATAGGTATATCTCACAATGGCTTCAAGCCAGATGCGAGGAAAAACGGGATGGATCATGGGAGGGCTGTAACCGGTATGGGATGAAACTGGGATAATTCAGGGCTTGTCAGAGACGGGAGAAATGTGCAAGAAGAAGCACCAAGAGTAACAAAGGCAGCGACCTCTCCTGTGGCAGCGGCCACCTTGACTGGACTCCAACCCCAGCAGGGAACTGAGGGGAAGGGAAGGTTTGACCTTGAGGTGGGGTGCTACTCTATGGAAGAACTATGTGAGGGCAGGGCACTGACACTTACCCAGGCAGAAAAGTATGCACTCTATGTGGAAATAATTAACGGCCGAGGACATGTTCAAAGAAACACAAGTTTGGACATGAGGGAACCTATTAATTTGGGCCCACAGGAAGAGCCTGCATTTATATCTGCAGTGTGGGTCATTTCACAAGGCCCACAAGTTGAGTGGGATGGTTGGCAGACAACTGCATCCAAGGATGGCCCTAGGGGGCGGCCTGGAAGTGCCCACTGTCTCTTTTCAGTAAAGAAGCAGTTCAGCAGTGTAGGGAGGAGGGACTGTTGGAGTGCATAGATCATTTGAGCCCTATGGCACTCTGGGAGTGCCCACATGGCATACCTTTCACCAATACATTGGGAACTATATTGATGACTGGAAACAGCATATTTGAAGAGCTGCATGAAGACTCTTCTATGAAAACCAGACCTTGGGAACTGCACCCTCTCAATGGGAAATTCTAAATGTGACGAGGGACATTGAACCCCAGAGGCAGGGGCACTGGGCCCTGTCCAGTCACTGAACTCACGGTGGATCTGATCAGCCTGAAATACAGCAAATCCAAGCAGGATCTAGTGAGTCTGTCGGCACTGACGTGCAGTGTTGGCTAAAGAGTCATGTGTTCCTAGCGGTGGGGAGAGGAAGCTCGAGGCATTGTTGCTCCATCTAGTGAAGCAGCAATGTCCCCGTGAGTCCCAGGGCCCAGCAGCCTAGGCCCTGTGCTTATTTCTCTCAGGTTCTCAGGGATGTCTTGTTGCCTACTACAGGTCAATTTATGAAAGATACACTCAATCTTCCACAGAAAAGATTCATTCTAATAGATTCTATTAAATAGAACCACAGCTATTTGCTTACACAGAGTCTATGGCTGCTGTCAAACTATGAGGAGAGGCTTGGAGTTTCTGCAGAGACCAACAGCCATCGAGTCTCTGGCTGTTACAGAAACAGCTTGCAGACCTCTGCTCTAGGGTCTTGGACTCCTGTGGGAAACTGTTTATTGCCTTCACTATCTGATAAGCATAGACAGACCACTCCCCGAAACCCCCTGAAGGCTGGGTGCCTTTGAAGCCCTCCCAAAGGTCGGAGCTAGGCGCCACCTCTGTTTGTCCAGACAGTGGTAGCTGAAACTACTCCCCCATTTATTATTATGTAAATCCTTGCTGATGGGCTAGTCTGCCTGTTGCAGGGGGTCACCTGCCTAGGGCTATGCTATGGGTGCATCCCAGATGAATAAAAGCTTGGTGAGGCCTGAGCACAGGGAAGAGAAGTCCTTCGGGACTTGCCGCCTGGTCCCCCAATATTGCAAAATTATCTCATGTCTTTTTCTCTCATTTGCTGTGCGGCTCCTCTTTCAGATACCGAACCCTACTCCACACGAGTCGTGGAAGGAAACACACTCAACAGACTCCATTTTCTTTAAAAAAAAAAAAAAAAAAGTACATTTTCATTGATTTTAGAAAGGAAGGGGAAGGGAGAGATAGAAACATCAATGAAGAGAGAGAATCATGGATCGGCTGTCTCCTGCATGCCCCCTACTGGGGATCGAGCCCACAACCCAGCATGTGACCTTGACCGGAATCAAACCCTGGACCCCTCCATGCACAGGCCGATGCTCTATGAATTGAGCCAAACCAGCTAGGGCTTGGACTCCATTTCTAGTCTTTGCCGAGCTGGTTAAGAGTTTTGGAGGTCAATTTCCCTAAGGACAATCTTTTCCAAGCTAGTTAGGCAATGTTGAGACTTTCCAGATAATAGGAACACTGGACCATCTGTAAACGCTTTTATGCTTCTGTGTGAAGTTGGGATACACTCCAATGAAACCAGTCCACGGCCTTTGCTGCTCTCGGCACAGGCTCATGATGGAACTCGGCTGCAGTGGGTGGGCTGCGATAAGTGTGTTCCCTGCAGGCCAGCCTGGGGCTCAGTGTAACTAATTGTTTGTTGCCAGTGCGAACACAAACAAAGCCTGGGATGTGTTGATGTGCAGCATGACATCACTGCCTGGGAGCCCAGCCTAGCCCCAAAGCCACTGAGCTAATCCTTGGGGCCTCAGAGGGCAAAACCTAGCCCTGCAGAGCCTCCCCCAGCCCCAAAGAGCAGAGGGCAGCATTGAGGAGCCCAGCTCCTCATTCACAGACGCCTAGTGAGGCCCACAGCAGGCCCTGGTCCTCTCTCAGAGAGTTCAATGGCGACCCAGGACCCAGACAGCCTGGGACTCTATCTTGGAGCCCAAA